>NC_090249.1:43485554-43548054 GCF_037325665.1 Littorina saxatilis | reverse complement strand
GCATACCACTACTACCAGGGATAGCACTCGTCGTGTGCGCCGAAGTCTGTTACAACATAGACCATTTTATGGTTACAACTACCCCCGTTCCCGGGTAAAAAGACCAACTATACATATTTAAATTAGTTGTTTTTTTCTGCAACAAAACGTTTACAATTCCTTTACATAGGCAACGACAAAAATGGTAACTTGAGTCGGTACTCGCATTTCACAATCATAATAAGGAATCCATGTCAGCGTACACAGGCAATCGTGAGTAAAATCAGTACAGTTGATGTATTTCACTCGTTGACGTAATTGTGTTGCATGTTACTATGCTATGCTAACTTAAGCTTAACGTCCTCACAGAAACTAGTGCCTATTAGGGACATGAAGTGGTTATATGCTAGGAGTTGCATGTGTTATTGCGTGTTTTTGAAATATCCAGGTAAACGCGGCCGATCCAAAGGTGTGGTTGTTTGCTGTCGACGGTTTAAAAAGGCCCTACAGCTTCATGTGAGTAAAAGCAAATTGTAAAACTACATTTTAAACTACATCATTAATTTTTCGTTTCTACTGATGTTTATAATATGTAAGTTTTTGTTTGTTTGTTTGTTTGCTTAACGCCCAGCCGACCACGAAGGGCCATATCAGGGCGGTTAATATGTAAGTAAGGCCAATCAAAAATATATGTTGGTTTAGGGTAACGTGACAAAAAAGATAGGGTCGGTAGGTCGGCTTTTTAAAAAATTATTATTATATTTTTTTTCAATTTCGTCGATTTTAATGGAGGTTACCTCCCTTAGTCTCGGTATGGTTCGCACAATGTGCCAACATTTTTTTGTTTTGCTTTTAGAAATGTTTTTTTTTTGTAGGGTTGGCGGGAAAAGATAGGGTCGGTCGGGTTATCCTAAACCAAAACACATTTCTATTTGGCCAAAGCAGTGATTGAAGATGAATTAAAGGCATTCAATCTCACACGATCCGCGATTCTTTCGTCAGTAGCGGCCTGGCTGCTTCCTGCGGACATGGGAGGTTTTGTTGAGTGTTGGATTAATTTTGTGAACGACAAGCTATGCCGCCAAACGGCTACAATATAATTCTGAATAAAACATCTACTCTGCCAAGCCCAGCTGTGTGTGTACGTGTGTACGTGTGTGTGTGTACGTGTGTGTGTACGTGTGTGTGTGTGTCTGTGTCTGTGTGCTTGTGCGTACGTGTTTGTGTGCAGCGTACGTACGTAGTGTCTGTACACACACACACGTACACACACACGTACACACACCCCCCCGCGGGTTAGGGGGAAGAATTTACCCGATGCTCCCCAGCATGTCGTAAGAGGCGACTAATGGATTCTGTTTCTCTTTTTACCCTTGTTAAGTGTTTCTTGTATAGAATATAGTCCATTTTTGTAAAGATTTTAGTCAAGCAGTATGTAAGAAATGTTAAGTCCTTTGTACTGGAAACTTGCATTCTCCCAGTAAGGTAATATATTGTACTACGTTGCAAGCCCCTGGAGCAAATTTTTGATTAGTGCTTTTGTGAACAAGAAACAATTGACAAATGGCTCTATCCTATCTCCCCCCTTTCCCCGTCGCGATATAACCTTCGTGGTTGAAAACGACGTTAAACACCAAATAAAGAAAAAGAAAAGTGTCTGTTTGCATGCGTGGTTGAGGAAGCAGCCAGCCTGATGCTTATAAGCATATATTTAAAGACTCTGTTTTTAGTTCATTAATTCAGCGTGTTTATCAGGTAGTAAACATATGCCAAAGGTATTTTTTGCGGGATTATAGTCATAACTTTCAGTTGATTAAAGGGAAGTAATTGATGTTGACGTTCATTTCACGATGAGGTGACAAGTTGTGTCCCTTTGATCACATTCTCAAGAATAGACAATTTATAATATACATTTCACAAAGAATAGCGATCATTTACGACTTTAACATTTGTTTTTTTTTTTTTAGAAGGGAATCGGAGGAGCGCAATTAAGTATGTGTGGAATGAAAACAGGTGCAATAATATTTTTGCCGAGTTTTTTTTTCTCCAAATACTTTAAATCCTTTTACAGGAATAAAAGTAGGTATAATGCACACTAGGTGAAATACCCAATTCAAATAACAAATAATACTCAACTTTATTGTGTTTGCTGTCTGTCTCTTGTCTGTCGACTGTTGACTGTCTGATGGCTGTTGACCATTGACTGTTGACTTGCTTACAGTGATGCCGAAGGCAGTCTGGTTGGCTTTGATGTCGATGTCATCAATGCTGGTATGTTAGTTGTGTTTTTTCTCTCAAGTGTACACATTGTGTTTGTGTAAGAGTTGGCGTTTAAAGTGTGTCAGTGTGTGTTAGTGTATCAGTGTCTGTAAGTGTGCCAGTGTGTGTTAGTGTGTCAGTGTGTGTTAGTGTGTCAGTGTGTGTTACTGTAAGTGTGTCAGTGTAGTGTTAGTGTATCAGCTAGCGGATTTTACAGACTGTAATCTGAGTCTTTCTTGTGTGTTTGTTTTACAGTGTGTAAAAGGGCTGCCAAACAGTGCAAGATGGTGCTCGCGGATTTTACAGAGTCTGTCTTGTGTGTTTGTTTTACAGTGTGTAAAAGGGCTGCCAAACAGTGCAAGATGTTCCTAGCGGATTTTACAGACTGTAATCTGAGTCTTTCTTCTATGTTTGTTTTACAGTGTGTAAAAAGGCTGGCAAACAGTGCAAGATGGTCCTAGCGGATTTTACAGAGTGTGTTTTCTCCCAGCGAGGCATGACTTATCCTGGTCGTGGTACGTAATGTATGCATGAATCGTCACAGTAGTGTTAGGGAACTCACGGACCTACTACCCGCGCCAAATAAACTGAAAAAAGGACAACAGATACACACATAGGAAGGTTGACAGACAACATACAAAACATAACCACCAACAACACATGTTAGGTCATACAGACACAGACACGCACACACATATACGCACGCACGCACACACGCACGCGCGCACACACACGCTCACATACACACACGCACGCACACACACACACATACACACACACGCGCGCGCGCGCGCGCGCACGCACATGCACGTACACACACACACACTCACACACACACAAACACACACATTCCTCCCTCCACACAAAATAATATGCCTTTTGAACATGAAAATAGAGTTTACGCAATAGATCAAATGTCAAATTAAAAATGATCCCTGTTCACCTCAGGTCTGCTTCATGTTCAAAACAGTGCCGCAGTGTTTGCCCCCCGCGCCTGAAAACCTTCGACACGGCTTCTTTGAATCTGGGACATTCAGCACCCATACTCTTCTTGACTTTTAGTTTACACAAGATTTTACTCAAAAGATATAGATTCTTGACTTTTGTGATTGGCATACTCCAGAACTAGATCTTGTTTAAGAGATGTCACATTGTGAAAGAAGATCCGCGAACATGTGTCCAGTATGACGACGACCTTCACACAAGGCTACATTTTGGATAAATGCTGTGAAATGTTGTAACCACTTCTCGTTCAACATTGTAAAACAGATGATACTTTCTTTTACTACAGGTCTAATGGCAGGGTGGTTCGATGCGTGTCCAGGCTTCGCCATTACTGTGGACCGGGCAGCCTCGTTTGAGTTCACTGACCCCTACATCACTACTGTGGCGACCTTCACCGTTGCCCCCGGCAACCCCAAGAAGTTTGACCCCTCCAAGGAGGACTACTCGGGATTCACCTTGTGTGAGTCGGATGACAATAGCTTGCGTTGTTTGTTCGCTTGAATGGTTTGGTTGGTGGTTGGTTTGCTGCTGTTTAACTCTTCGTGGTGGTTTGTGGTTTGGTTTGGTCTTTTTGTCTGTTAAAGTATCACACGATAGCTTTCGTTCGGACAGGTATTCAGCAATTCGTTCAGTTGCTTCGAGGTGTTGTTTGCCAGTCACCGAGAGCGGGTTACATTGCAAAATAGGGAGCCAGTGATGGAATAATGATTACTCTTTGTTGCGCACATGCCACACTGCTTGTTGCAATTGTTGCGCACATGCCACACTACTTGTTGCAATTGTTGCGCACATGCCACACTACTTGTTGCAATTGTTGCGCACATGCCACACTACTTGTTGCATTGCAACCCATCGTCATTGTGTCAATGTTTTTCTTCTTCAAAATATGGAGCCAGTGGTGGAAGGATGATTACTCTTTGATGTGCTCTGGTAATTATTGTACCGATACATTGCAAAGCATAATCCCTTTTCCGTCACATATGCTTTTAAAAACCTGAAGTTAGGATAGTATCTTCTTCTTGTCGACTTCCTTTTACACTCGGATTCCAGCTCTGGAGAGGAAGCTGGTGGTCTTCTGCAGAGCATCCACGGGTCCATACAGCTTGTCTTGGTGGGGCTTCGGCCAGGGCCAGGTCTCGCTCCTCAGTTGCTGGAGGTTCCTGCAATCCTGCAGAATGTGGGCTGTGTCTTGTTCTGCCACTCCACAGGGCACATGGGAGAGGGCACGGCTCGCAATGTCTTGTGGAGATGTTGATGGAGTCTGTTATGTCCTGTTCTCAGGCGGAAGACTGTTACTTGGTCAGGGCCTTGACATCTGTTAGTAGCTGTCATGTGTCGGGGTGTGTCTTGAGCAGAGATTTTTGGATATGATAATATGTTTAGTGTGTGTTGTCTACAGGCCACCTGACCGGCGCCTACACCAACGAAGCGTGTCTGACCAGACTGCACAAGGCGTTCGGTAAAATCCTCATCGCTAGGGATCTACCGGAGGCGAAGGCAGCTCTACTCAACGGCACGGTCAGTACAGTGCGACCTCTCGTTTGGTTTATGCATGTTTTATTTACTTTAAACTGTATACAATCGTTTAACACACACACACTCATATACAATGATGACAAGCAAAATGCTTATGGATACGTTCTAACAAAAATTAAGCAATTATGCACATGTACGATTGCAACGAGGTGAGCACGTGATGGCATCATCCCTTAACTTTCATAAAATGTGACCCTCCACCACGAAATGAGTCACATGTCACCTTTGCCTGATTTTCATATTTTTACATTTTTCTAAAGAGTTTTTTATGCTCAATCCAGTGGTGAAAACCGTTTCAGAAAAGAGCGAAAACTGTTTGAGTTATAAGCCTGTGACCATGGTGACCCTCACACTGTTACCAGACACTCCCCGGACTTATATTAAGTCTGGCGCAGAACCGCGCGAGGTGACATGCGACTCATTTCGTGGTGGAGGGTCACAAATGTCATAATTAATGTTAAATAAGTTAGAAAAATAGCTCTTTGAAGACCGTCCGTGATAAGACTCCGTACTTTAAGACCTCATTCATTTTACTTACACGGGTTTTTTTGTATCATAGTTTCACAAAGTTTACTTTCATCTTGACGCCCCCTATTACATGCCCTGTCATCTTGAACCAGCGTGCAAGTCGTCCTAGTTCATTCTGTGGTCAATTTTAAACTGAACATAAGTATAATAATGACTCTTTCTTTCTTTATTTGGTGTTTAACGTCGTTTTCAACCGTTCAAGGTTATATCGCGACGGAATGACTCTTTAGTCAATATCTATTTTATTCATTTTTTCCCAGCTCCGCCATCACCATCACCATCAGGAACGTATCTATAGTATATCATCATGACTACCTTGTGTGTGTTTCTCTGTCGCAGGCCCAAGCGCTGTTCTCTCCTCGTACGAGAATCGAGGGTCTGGACGTGTTGGGGGCACGTCTGCACTGTGACCAGGGAGGGGCCGGAGTGATGGTCAAAAAAGGGTCCCTCCTGCCTTCCTGGTGGAACCCCGCCTTCAGCACTATCTACGCCTCTGGGGAGTACACGACGATCTGTGAGGATGCGTCTCAACGGTTTAACTGTAAGTACTGTTCGCGAATTCGTGCTGTGGGTTTTGTAAGATGGGGCTTGGGAGATGCTGGAATGTGGAATGTGAAGTATGCCATCATTGTGTGATGGGGGAGGGGGGGGGGGGCGGGGGTAGTCTGTGTGTGTGTGTGTGTGTGTGTGTGTGTGTGTGTGTGTGTGGTGTGTGTGTGTGTGTGTGTGGTGTGTGTGTGTGTGTCTGTAGCGAATCAAGGGTGATTTCACTTTATTATTATGTGTTTCAGATCCAATCAAGTGCCTGCCACCACCGCCTGCTTTGAACTGACATTAAAAACTGCAAGAAAGCCTACAGGCCACTGCCAACGACAACACCCCTACCACTACCATTCTAGCAGCGAGCCCTGGACTGAGGTACACGAAAGAAGGCGCCACCCAAACGGGGGAGAACAAACCGTGGGCTCTGATTCGTTGAAATTACAACGAATCGCATTTTCAACCAATCCAACACTGCGGCTGGCTCCCGCTTAGGAGTTAGCTTTCTCGTGCACCTCAGCCCTTGAATCTTTTTACATTTAGTCAAGTTTTGACTAAATGTTTTAACATAGAGGGGGAATCGAGACGAGGGTCGTGGTGTATGTGTGTGTGTCTGTCTGTCTGTGCGTGTGTGTGTGTAGAGCGATTCAGACCAAACTACTGGACCGATCTTTATGAAATTTGACATGAGAGTTCCTGGGAATGATATCACCGGAAAGTTTCTTCATTTTTTCGATAAATACTTTTGATGACGTCATATCCGGCTTTTTGTAAAAGTTGAGGCGGCTTTGTCACACCCTCATTTTTCAATCAAATTGATTGACATTTTTGTAAAGCAATCTTCGACGAAGGCCGGACTTCGGTAATGCATTTCAGCTTGGTGGCTTAAAAATTAATTGATGACTTTGGTCATTAAAAATCTGAAAATTGTAAAAAAAAAAAAAAAATTTATAAAACGATCCAAATTTACGTTCATCTTATTCTACATCATTTCCTGATTCCACAAACATATAAATATGTTATATTTGAATTAAAAACAAGCTCTGAAAATTAAAAATATAAAAATTATGATCAAAATTAAATTTCCGAAATCGATTTAAAAACAATTTCATCTTATTTCTTGTCGGTTCCTGATTCCAAAAACATATAGATATGGTATGTTTGGATTAAAAACACGCTCAGAAAGTTAAAACGAAGAGAGGTACAGAAAAGCGTGCTATTCAGCACAGCGAAACCACTACCGCGCTGAACAGGCTCGTCAGTTTCACTCCGTTTTGCACAAGCGGCGGACTACGGTCATTGTGAAAAATGCAGTGCGTTCAGTTTCATTCTGTGAGTTCCACAGCTTGACTAAATGTAGTAATTTCGCCTTACGCGACTTGTTAATTGTTCCTTTGCATGCTGACTTCACCCATTCTCACCAGTACAGCTATGATTACATCAGGCCCATGACATTTTGGAAAAGATTGAGATTTTTGTCCTCCTTAATTGCAGCTGCTCATTGACGTTGAGGGTGTGTTTTAGTACAATAATTATTTCAGATGGATTTTCATTGTTATGAATGTTATTATGTTGTGTGTTTGTTTGTTGGATCGGTCTCCTCTGCGTGTAATAGTTTTCGATCGGATTTCAACTCATCTTGACAATAACAGGATGGAGCGTCAATGTCCATGATGGGAACATGACTGAAGCGAACAGGATCACACCCACTATCTCTTTATTCTGCCGTGTCACATTATCTATTTTTCTCTAATTCCCATTCTCAAATTTATTACTATTTTAATGGTTCTGGTCACATTTATTTTTAATCATCCGCAGTTTTCAAGGTGATATTTCATATTTGAAGTCTAAGAGCCGCGTTACGGGGACTCTGCGTTGTTGTACTGTTAACTTAATGTTATACATACCAGTTGATGTTTTGTTAGACCGGTTCTGCTTGACAAGTATAGTAAACATACTATGTTTTAGACTTGGTTTGATCTGTTGGCTTGATATCATCATCGTGTTACTGGAGGGAAGTAGAACAATTCACCAGTACCAAGAGAAATCCGGTGCCGTTTTTGTTTTTATTGATTTTTCTTTGTTTATTTGTTTGTTTTTTGATTGATTGTTGGTTGGCTTTCGTTTTGCCTGAAAATCAAGGATATAGACAAGAATCCGGAATGTATGACTGTGCAGTGACACATCGAACATTTCTCATTGCAGTGATTGTATATATCTTAGTTTGAATGTACTACTCGTACAGGAATCGTACTTGAGTTCAGTAAGTACACTACCGTATTTAGTAGAAGTTAAACCAATAGCATTGCTTTTCTCTTACCCCCCGCGGGTTAGGGGGAGTCCCATATTGGTTGGGACTAGAAAGAATTTACCCGATGCTACCCAGCATGTCGTAAGAGGCGACTAACGGTTCTGTTTCTTCTCTTCTTTTGTCTTATTTCTGCCTTACCAGTCCTTTCACCTATATTTCCTTCCAAGAAAACTCTCCCTACTATTCCCTGCAGTTTTCCAATTAGGCTTTTCTTGTTGTCTTATTTCTACCTGACTGGATCCATCACCTTTATTTCACTTACCAAAAGTCTTCTTTTCCACATCCTAATTTCTCTGCACCCCGCATGTCGTATGAGGCGACTAACGGATTCTGTTTCTCCTTTTACCCTTGTTAAGTGGTTCTTGTATAGAATATAGTCAATGTTTGTAAAGATTTTAGTCAAGCAGTATGTAAGAAATGTTTAGTCCTTTGTACTGGAAACTTGCATTCTCCCAGTAAGGTCATATATTGTACTACGTTGCAAGCCCCTGGAGCAATTTTTTGATTAGTGCTTTTGTGAACAAGAAACGCTTAACAAGTGGCTCTATCCCATCTCCCCCCCCCCCCCTTTCCCCTATCCCATCTCCCCCCTTTCCCTCGTCGCGATATAACCTTCGTGGTTGAAAACGACGTTAAACACCAAATAAAGAAAGAAAGAAAGATGCTTTTCTCTTTATAGAACTCCAAATATGTTTGTTTGACATAGTCATATTTGATGCTCATTGGAATCATAATTGAATAAATACACGCCCGTATTAAGTTGACACAACGCCAATAGCATTGCTTTCCTCTCATAGAGCTCCACATGTTTGACATCGTTATATTTGATGCTCATTGGAATCGTAATTGAATAAGTACACGACCGTATTAATTTTAGTTGACACAACGCCAATAGCATTGCTTTTCTCTCATTGAACTCCAATTATGTTTATTTTACATCGTTAATAATATATTTGATGCTCATTCGAATCGTTGTGCTTCGTTATAGAACTGTAAACATACCGAGCAGCTAAAATAACGCGGCAGAAATCGATATTACGATTGTGGACGCCTAACGGATGGAGATGAAGAATTTTTTTTTATAATTATGTATCTGTCTTGCGTACTGATCAGTACATGAAATCACCAAAGGTGATGTTTAGAAATAAAGCGTGCACTTGTATTGTTTTGAAAGCGTCTGTGTTTTGTAACTCGTTTTGTAACGCATTTCCATTACTGAAGATCCACCACAACTAACAATGTCAGTTTAGTATCAATTTCAGCATCTGCTTTGATGTTATATGAATCATGATTTAAATTTGTTTTCGACATTTGTTAAAACATGAAGCTATTTAAAGTAAACATACTGCTCTTCCTGGTAGAAAAATAAACGAATACTCAATTGAATGTACTTTGTTCACTGCTCGCAGTGTGTGCGTCCCCCCCGGGTTAGGGGGAAGAATTGACCCGATGCTCCCCAACATGTCGTAAGAGGCGATTAACGGATTCTGTTTCTCCTTTTACCCTTGTTGAGTGTTTCTTGTATATAATATAGTCAATGTTTGTAAAGATTTTAGTCAAGCAGTATGTAAGAAATGTTAAGTCCTTTGTACTGGAAACTTGCATTCTCCCAGTAAGGTCATATATTGTACTACGTTGCAAGCCCCTGGAGCAATTTTTTGATAAGTGCTTTTGTGAACAAGAAACAATTAACAAGTGGCTCTATCCCATCTCCCCCCTTTCCCCGTCGCGATATAACCTTGAACGGTTGAAAACGACGTTAAACACCAAATAAAGAAAGAAGGAAAGTGTGTGCGTGCGTGCGTGCGTGCGTGCGTGCGAGTGTGCGTGCGTGTGTGCGTGCGTGTGTGTTCGGACGTACTTTTGCTCTCGAGCATACGTTATAATGTGTAATTAGTTCCTTGCCTTAAATGATTGTTTGATATGTGTAATATTTCATAGTATGTGTGTGTGTGTGTGTGTGTGTGTGTGTGTGTGTGTGCGTGCGTATGTGCATTGTGTGTGTGTGCAGTGCGTGCGTGCGTACGTGTGTGTGTGTGGGTGTCAGTGTGTATGTGTGTGTGTGTGTGTGCCTGTATGATGAACAGATAGATGTCCTCCGCTGGGGGTATGCAGTGCCTTTGCTGATGGATGACTGTGCTAATGGCGTTGCACTCCTACATAATTAATTAGTTTAGTCATGAACACACTCAAAATTCTTACTAAAACTTAAATGTTAGTAATCGACCATTTCCTGAATTGTTTAACATAGTTATGTTCTGTTTGGGTCAAAGCTGGGGAAGTTAAAAAGAAAACAAGTCGCGTAAGGCGAAAATACAACATTTAGTCAAGCTCAGTGGAACTCACAGAATGAAACTGAATGCAAAGCATTTTTTTCCGCAAGACCGTACACACGTAGCATCGTCTGTCCACCGCTCGTGGCAAAGGCAGTGAAATTAACAATACAGAAAAGCGCGGTAGCGGTTGCGCTGAGGAGGATAGCCCGCTTTTCTATATCTCTATTCTTTTTAACTCTCTGAACGTGTTTTTAATCCAAACATATTATATCGATATGTTTTTGTAATCAGGAACGGACAAGTTAAATCGATTTCGGAAATTTAATTTTAATCATAATTTTTATATTTTTAATTTTCAGAGCTTGTTTGTTTTTAATCCGAATATAACATAATTATATGTTTTTGGAATCAGAAAATTATGAAGAATACGATCAACGTAATTTTGGATCGTTTTATAAAAAAATTATTTTAATTACAATTTTCAGATTTTTAATGACCAAAGTCATTAATTAAATTTTAAGCCTCCAAGCTGAAAAGCAATACCAAAGTCCGGCCTTCGTCGAAGATTGCTTTGCCAAAATTTCAATCAATTTTATTGAAAAATGAGGGTGTGACAGTGCCGCCTCAACTTTTACAAAAAGCCGGATATGACGTCATCAAAGACATTTATCCAAAAAATGAACAAACGTCTGGGGATATCATACCCAGAAACTCGCATGAAAAAATTCATACAGATCGGTCCAGTAGTTTACTCTGAATCGCTCTACACACACACACACTCCGCACACACACACACACACACACACACACACACACACACACACACACACACACACACACACACACACACACACACCACGACCCTCGTCTCGATTCCCCCCTCTATGTTAAAACATTTTAGTCAAAACTTGACTAAATGTAAAAAGAAAAGCTGTTTTCTTTTACGCACAAGTGCTACTGCGCTGGACTGGCTTGTCACTTCAAGCGATCAGCGGGACAGTTCTGTAAACTTTTCACGTGAATGTGTCTGCGGTATCCTCGGCCGCGGAGTATCGGCAAAGCTATTGTCTTGGTGGAAAATGCAGTGCGTTCAGTTTAATTCTGTGAGTTTTACAGATTGACTAAATGTATTAATTTCGCTTTACGCGACTTGTTTTTCTTTCTATTTCTTATCTGCGTACATGTGTTCGTGTTTTCCAAGCCCGCAGACTGTTGCTGTACACTTGGGATCTTTGTCGTGCGATTGCGTGCACACGTGAGTGTTCGGACACCGAGAAGAGTCTGCACAAAATTGGCTTTGGGTAATTGATCCCACGCCGAACCCGGGGTTCGAAGCCACGCCGATCTACCAACTGGGGTATGTTAAAAGCACAGTCCTTCCTATGAAAACAGATCGGCTGACACCCCCCGCGGGTTAGGGGGAAGAATTTACCCGATGCTCCCCAGCATGTCGTAAGAGGCGACTAACGGATTCTGTTTCTCCTTTTACCCTTATTAAGTGTTTCTTGTATAGAATATATAGTCAATGTTTGTAAAGATTTTAGTCAAGCAGTGTGTAAGAAATGTACTGGAAACTTGCATTCTCCCAGTAAGGTCATATATTGTACTACGTTGCAAGCCCCTGGAGCAATTTTTTGATTAGTGCTTTTGTGAACAAGAAACAATTAACAAGTGGCTCTATCCCATCCCCCCCCCCCCCCCCCTTTCCCCGTCGCGATATAACCTTCGTGGTTGAAAACGACGTTAAACACCAAATAAAGAAAGAAAGATGGGCTGACTATCTCGGATCGAACAAGGCTTTCATACAGGATAAGAATAGCCCTCGACTTGGACGTATACCAAAAACTCAACATCCTGGATGCATCATGTGCAGAGTTGGAATTTTGTGAGGAATTACAATGTCTGAAAC
The DNA here is from genome assembly GCF_037325665.1 of Littorina saxatilis. Taxonomy (NCBI): domain Eukaryota; kingdom Metazoa; phylum Mollusca; class Gastropoda; order Littorinimorpha; family Littorinidae; genus Littorina; species Littorina saxatilis. The sequence goes on along the minus strand of NC_090249.1, from coordinate 43,535,711 downwards.
GGAAACAACTGTACATGCTTTTAACTCATTGTCTCCCAGGTACGGATATATCCGTACCCACTTATATGGCTCTATCTGACCAGGTACGGTTATATCCGCTCAGACTTTTAGCTTCAGTCGCTTCCTGTAACGTCTATCTAACGCCTGCATTCCAGCGTGTTGATACACAGTTTCTACACAGTTACTACAATTCTGAGTGACCTGCTGCAGCACAGCTGGTCTCGGCTACAAAAAAAAACCTGGTCAACATAGGTGGGGTAGAAAGTGTTAAATAAATTAATTCATTAAGTATTTCCAACGGTGAGGAAAGCAATCATTATTAAGCAGTTAATGTTTTGTATACGTGTCCAAGAGGAGGTTGGTCTAATCCCATATCAAACCCTGGCGAGATCTGAAATGGTGACCACAATCGTCAACACGGGAAGGCGTGTGCATTTAACTGTCCAGACAGCCATTTGTGCCAAGCTGGATCTATTGCTTCCTCGGTAACACTCCACAGTCTTGAAATTCTAGCGCCCTGTGGGGATGAAACCGTCGTCTGCAAAGAACTTTTAACCGGTCAGTAAACTGTGAAAGTCACGATGGGCTACCTCCGTTTCTTGAATTACCAACTGTTTCAGTTCAGCGGATGGGGCTCATTCCAGAATGATTTTCTCTGGGGTATGAGACAAATCATCGAGCCGGCCGAGCGAAACTGAGATGGGTTGCAGGATCAGGGATCCTAAGAATAATGATAAGAATAAGGAGGTTAACGGATAAGGATAATATTGCATATAGTCCTGTGAGGTTACTCTCATAGAAATGCGGGCTGCTTGACTGGGTGGCCGAGTGGTAAGTAACGCACTTGCGCTCGGAAGCGAGAGGTTGCGATTTCGACCCTGGGTCAGGGCGTTAGCAATTTTCTCCCCCCTTTCCTAACCTAGGTGGTGGGTTCAAGTGCTAGTCTTTCGGATGAGACGAAAAACCGAGGTCCCTTCCGTGTACACTACATTGGGGTGTGCACGTTAAAGATCCCACGATTGACAAAAGGGTCTTTCCTGGCAAAATTGTATTGGCAAAGATAAAAATGTCCACCAAAATAACCGTGTGACTTGGAATAATAGGCCGCGAAAAGTAGGATATGCGCCGAAATGGCTGCGATCTGCTGGCCGATGTGAATGCGTGATGTATTGTGTAACAAAAATTCCATCTCAAACAGCATAAATAAATCCCTGCGCCTTGAATATGTGCGCGATATAAATTGCATAAAAATTTAAAAAATTTAAAAAAATAAATCCCTGCGCTTAGAATTGTACCCACGGAATACGCGCGATATAAGCCTCATATTGATTGATTGATTGATCACTGGGGAAAGTGAACCGGCAGTGACTCGGAACAGTTATCCTGTGCCAAGACGTGTGTGTGTGTGTGTGTGTGTGTGTGTGTGTGTGTGTGTGTGTGTGTGTGTGTGTGTGTGTGCGTGTGTGTGTGTGTCTGTGTGTGTGTGTGTATGGTGTGTATGTGTGCGGTGTGTGCGTGCGTGTGTGTGTGTGTGTGTGTGTGTGTGTGTGTGTGTGTGTGTGTGTGTGTGTGTGTGTGTGTGTGTGTGTGTGTTTAAGCGTGGATAGCTTTTTTTCGGAATCTATTAATTACACTGGTATAGTTGTCTGGCAGAATTTGCAGAATGTGAATATTCCCACAAACATCTTTCTTGTGGCCATTAACGTGTTGAGTTGCACGTAGCTGATCAACTTCAGTACAGATGTAGGTTGCGAGAAATGACACCAAGTAAAGTGTTGACATATGATACTGATTAAGTTTACAGTTGAAATATATTTACACGCGCAGCTTCTTTAAGCGGTCTCGATAACAAGTACGATGTCTTGTATCTTACTGCAACCAGACGTCTGACTGAGAAGTAAACATTCTAAGAAATCGGTTGACAGGCCGGTAGAGAACAATTCACATAACTTCTTTAAGCTTTCGGTTTTTCCAATGACGCTATCGCAAATAGATTAAGTTTCTTACCCCAAAACGCCCCCCCTCCCCCCCCCCCCCCGCCCCCCCCCCCCCCAAAAAAAAAGAAAAAAAGAACAACATCAACAACAACCCCCCTCCCCCATTACCAAAAAAACACACACACACACACATTCACACACACTCACACACACACACATACACACACACATACACACGCACGCACACGCCCGCACACACACACACACACACACACACACACGCACGCACGCACGCACGCACGCTGTCACCTTTATCGCAAAATCAGCCTTTACTGTCCCAAAAAAAGAGCATTGCTGAAAATGTTCCCCCCTCCCTTCTCCTTGAGGAGTAACTGAAAAAGCTTTCAATAAGGTAGACCAACAACGTCCTTGAGATAGTAGAAAGGCGCACACAGATGGCCAGTTAGCAACTTGAATGTTGTAAACACGGCGGTCTTCTTTTGATCATTAGTATTGTGATACAAGACAAAAACAAATGCATAGTTTATATCTTATGGTTATGATCACTCCGGCACCCACAAAAACACACACACACACACACACACACACACACACACACACACACACACAAACACACACACACACACACACACACAAACACACACACTGACACCCCCCACACACGCACACACGCACACACACACACAAACACAAACCATCACCCGCCTGTCGATCCCCTGGTCTATCTGACTACATGCATTGAAAACTTGACTAAATGTTGCGAAATCCCATCGTGCAGGTGAACAAGTACAGCACACAGGTGCGCTTCGCAAGTCATCAACAATGAAGATCAAGACCTCTGGGAGGTTACTGGCTGCAAAACCATTAGTCCGGCTATTTCACCTCGTTCTTCTGATGTCTGGCACGTGCGAACCGTTGACGGTTTGTTTGACAGTGCTAAGGTGGGACGGATGTCTTTAACCCTGATTTTAATCAAACAAAAGTGCGAAAGAATGTGTTGTGGTTTTCAGGCCATTTAGCGCCCATCTGTTTGTTTGTAAAGGTTTAGTTTCCAGCCTTTATCTATCCTCAAATACCTGAAGAGATCTATCGTTTAACCCCCCCCCCACACACACACACACCCCCTTTCTTATTCATGTTCCTTGCTTTAAGGCGGAGACAGACGCACAACACAAAACCATGTTTTTGACAAAAACACCATCTCAAAACGTCGGTGAAACACATGTTTTTAAAGAGGGGATGTCACACGCGAAACACACAGATGAAGCGCGGTGCGTGTTTTCACAGAAATATCGGTCAGTGTCAGCAGCTTGACCCGTCCAGCTTTCTTTCTTTCTTTATTTGGTGTTTAACGTCGTTTTCAACCGTTCAAGGTTATATCGCGACGGGGAAAGGGAGGAGATGGGATAAAGCCACTTGTTAATTGTTTCTTGTTCACAAAAGCACTAATAAAAAAATTGCTCCAGGGGCTTGCAACGTAGTACAATATATGACCTTACTGGGAGAATGCAAGTTTCCAGTACAAAGGACTTAACATTTCTTACATACTGCTTGACTAAAATCTTTACAAACATTGACTATATTCTATACAAGAAACACTTAACAAGGGTAAAAGGAGAAACAGAATCCGTTAGTCGCCTCTTACGACATGCTGGGGAGCATCGGGTAAATTCTTACCCCTAACCCGCGGGGGGAACCCGTCCAGCTATCGCCCTGTGTTTGGGTTTGCAAACAACACGGCTGGCAGTGCCCACTGATACGGTCAGTGTCAGCTTGACCCGTCCAGCTACCGCGCTGTGTTTGGGTTTGTAAACAACACAGCTGGCAGCGCCCACTGATATTATTGCCTCTCTTCAATCGTGACAGGCTCCATAGACTTTAGTTAGGATTCATGGGTCCGACTGATACTACTCTGAATCGGTACCACATCTGAGACGATCTGCCATTTTTTCTATCTCCGTGGTGCCGGAAACCGAGTCACGTGAGTTGATCGTCCGCGTTCATTGGCTGACTACCAAAACGTGTTTTCAGATTGTAGAGCATGCTCTGAAACCCGAAACACGATGCGAAACAGTGTTTTCTGAAACGCGTGTTGGGGGATGTCACACGGGAAACACGCTGTTTTGTGTTTGTTTTGAAAGGAAACACTGTTTTGTGTTGTGCGTCTGACATGGCCTTTACCCCCCTTACTCTCTCTGCTTGCAATCCGACCATCCGACCCTTACCCCAAGAACCGCCCAATCTCTCTCTACAAATGGCACACACACACACACACACACACACACACACACACACACACACCGTCACACACACACACACGCACACACACACACACACACACACACACGCACACCCACACGCACACACACACACACACACTGACACACATCACAAACACACATCACACACACACACACCACACACACACATACTCTCTCACTCCCACACACACACACACACACCACTCAGTCACACACACACACACACACACACACACACACACACACACACACACACACACACACACACACATCGCCTTTCCTTTTCAAACTCGCATCGCAATCCGATCCCGACCTTCCCCTCCCACCACCCCACCCCCACCACTACCCACTCACCGCCCTCCCACGCACACCTTCTTCTTATCAGGTCTACTTCGTCTGTTTTCATTCAACTGGTAGAGTTAATCTGTTGATTTGAAATGGAGCTACATTCGTAAATTTAAGTGGGCACGATTTACATCCTGATAAACGGTCTGACTACGGCTCTGCGACCAGATTGACGTCTTTTCAGGCATGAGACCAAGGGTAGGACCGGCGGATGGAGGCGAGAGAGGCGAAGGGACGGAGAATGTTTACAGTGCCGTGTGCCGGGCTGTGAGCAGTGCCCGCCAATGTTTAGCTCAGGCACCGTCGCGGCAGACGCGCCGTAGTTCTATGCAGGAAAATGCAGCGCGCTATTCTAGCCATCTGGTCAACCTTCGTCCTCATCTCTAGGGCAGACTGATACCAAGAGGTGTAAGTTACGCCCGCCTTCAGGCTCAGGCATTTTCAAACGCTCGACTCAAGACTATATTTACTTGTTTACGAAAGATCACAAAACATAGACTTAAGCAGTTGCTCCAAATTCCCACGACGTTGCTCAGTTTACTGTCGTCTTATGGGAGAGCATTTTGTAAGCCGGACTTACCTGATGTTTATCCAGTAAACTTTCAATACAGATATTTTTTTTTTACACAAAATGCGTGACAACTTGATTGTTTATACTGGTGGAATAAAACACAGAAATCCGAGTATTTTAAACTGTTGTTCCCTATGATGAAGGCAGAGCTGGAAGCAGGGCAAAACAAAATACTTGAGTCGCGGTTTTCATTCGGACAGTACAGGCATCAAGAAGAATTTACAAAGGGTTTATTGTTTGTTTGATTTTTTGGGGATTCTGCCAGGAAAGTTCACGGCGTACGGTGAAGTGCAAGGGATGCACACGTTTTCCTTTTGTCTGACGTCATTTGGAGATCGTAGAACATGACGACAATGGAGATCCATATTATGTAAATCAGCCTGTCAGTATCAACTACGCATTTATAAGCAATTTATTTCAAGAGATCGTCTGACCCACTACAAAAGCACTATATGATTTCCCTTGTTGCCAATATGTAAACTTTCACACTTTAAATTAGTTTCTTAAAGGGCCCAGAAATTCCGTTTTTGAGTGCAATATCGCGCTGAACTGTGCTTAAAATGTGACAGTGGGACATTAACAATGTCCTGTTTATCCTGTAAAAGTTACGACATTACCAGGAACATGGATTGAAATCGAAATGCACGCCACTTTCAAGCAATACGTTTACGACATTAATTTTGTTTTATCGTTGTTAAAGACTTGATTTGCTTAAGATAAATGGAGATTCTGTTTATGGGATAGTGTATGTTTGTTATGTGGAAATACAGGCTGGTACCCTATCAATAACATCGATTTAACTCTTCAGAGAAAACATTCGTGTACACAATGTTGTCTGAGAAGCTCTTCTTCTGCAAACAAATCAATGCTAACAGTATACAAAGAAGCACGGACGTCCCCCCCTTCGACGTTTCCAGTAAACTTGAAACCCTGACCTCCAATGAGAGAAATCGATCACGAAGACTCCAATATCCCCCTGTCTTATTTGAACGTCTATCCTCTCTTGTTGTTCTACTGTCTGAGCCGGGGTGTCTGCCAACTTGTCTTTTCTCTTCCTCGTGGATGCTTGATTGCTCCCGCGGAGGTTATTGCTCGCTTGTTTGCTTACTTGCTTGTTGTTCCGATGTTGGTGTCGATCTGTGTGCGCCAACTTGCTCCAATAATGGCTGATTGTAATAGCAGAGTTATTGCTAGCGTGTTTGGTTGCTTATTTGCTTGACATTAGCTCTGTCGACGCGACAGGATGTTTCCGGATGGAAATACAGGGTGGCAGTACTTGTCATTTTTATAAATGTTGTTCTTGTATGTCCAAATAACTATGACCGCGATCTGGGTAGCCAATTCGTCGGGAACGATAAGATAATATTAGGTGAGACAAGATAAGATAGGATAACATTTCTTATAGTCCTGTGAGGTAATGTAACCCTCATGGAAATTCAGGCTGCTTTCTCTCTGGGGGGATGCGAGCTGCCATACAGAACGGCGCTACCCAGTTTTTTTCCGATGCATGCGTGTATTTATGTTTGCAAACCATGAGAACTTGGGTTCTTTGTTGTGCGCATTTGTGAACACGGGGGTATTTGCTAGGACACCGAGGAGAGTCTGCACAAAGCTGACTCTGGAAAATAAATTCCTTGCCGAACATGGGGCAGGAGGGGGAAGTAGGAGGAAAGGACAGGGGATATATTGTTGTTGATGTGGTAGCATACATCAGCAAGAACAAACGTTTTAATGCACAAGTGTGACCCTCCACCACGAAATGAGTCGCATGTCACCTCGCGCGGTAGTCCGGGGAGTGTCTGGTAACAGTGTGGAGGTCACCTTAATCACATGCTCTTTTCTAAAACGGGTTTCACCACTGGATAGAGCATAACAAACTCTGTAGAAAAATGTAAAAATATGAAAATCATGCAAAGGTCACATGCGACTCATTCCGTGGTGGAGGGTCGCAATTCTTCGCGTGTAAAGGATTGGGCTTGTCACTGTCTCAGATCTGGCCAGGCTTTCATGGAATAAAGCCATCTCTCCACTGGGACACATACGATAAATCAACAGCCTAGATTCTTTCGACATTGCAATTGATCAATTTCTTAAAACATTTGTTTGTTTGTTTGTTTGTCTGTTTGTTTGTTTGTTTGTTTGTTTGTTTGTCTGTTTGTTTGTTTGTTTGTTTGCTTAACGCCCAGCCGACCACGAAGGGCGGTGCTGCTTTGACATATAACGTGCGCCACACACAAGACAGAAGTCGCAGCACAGGCTTCATGTCTCACCCAGTCACATTATTCTGACACCGGACCAACCAGTCCTAGCACTAACCCCATAATGCCAGACGCCAGGCGGAGCAGCCACTAGATTGCCAATTTTAAAGTCTTAGGTTTGACCCGGCCGGGGTTCGAACCCACGACCTCCCGATCACGGGGCGGACGCCTTACCACTAGGCCAACCGTGCCGGTTTTTCTTAAAACATAACCAACCTCTCCGTGATTAACTCATTTGAACAAGTCTGCATACAAAGCAGTCAGAATGTTGGTTTTTGGTGTGTAACCAAGAAGAGGGGTGGTCTCATCCAATGCAGAAGCCTGGGCCAATCTGATATTGTCAGCAGGGACTGTTTTTCGCGGGATGGAATGTGTCTTCAGCACTAAGCTGTCCAGGCGCTGGACCTCCTTTTTTCTTCCACTGATGAAGATGAATCTAGTCGATTCTTATAATACTCGCATCGTTCGAGGAATATCTGCGATGCATAAAGCAGCCTTGAGCTTCACAGAGCTAGCTTTAGACAGCAATTTCAGTCTGTGAATTGTGATGCTGACATTCTGCGTTATCAGCAATTGGATATTATGTTCGGCCAAGGGTGGTTTTGGCGTAAACAAGAGTGTGTATGTGTCAGAGAGAGAGAGAGAGAGAGAGAGAGAGAGAGAGAGAGAGAGAGAGAGAGAGAGAGAGAGAGAGAGAGAGACAGACAGACAGACAGACAGACAGACAGAGACAGAGACAGAGATACACACAAACACACACACATACACACATACGTACACACACACACACACACACACACACAAACACACACACACCCACATACACACACGTACACACACACAAACACACACATACACACACACACATACGTACACACACAGAGACACACACACACACAAACACGCACACACACACACACACACACACACACACATACGTACACACACACACACACACACGCACACACACACACACACACACACACATACACACACATACACACACACATATGTACACACACACACACACACACACGCACACACACACACACACACACACACACACACACACACACACAGACATATATTTAGACTGACCTAAAGACAAACAGCCAGGCAGACAAACATGCAAACTTTGACTGACATGTAGATAGATATAATACAAACATACAAATATTGATTCCGAAACGAAACAGTTGAGAAAATGTAGATAGAACGTTCTCATGCAATTCGGAACATGTTTTAATTGGCCATCGAGATTTTGACAAAATATGTCGCCCCTTCAAGACGAACTAATACATGCAAACAGTCTGGTCTGGAAAACAAGGCAGCGCATGACGTCAGCGTTAAGGAAGCTTTCTTCACATCTGTTAGCGAAATCAACAAGTCTTTATAACTCTTTCCATCTCCTCACAAAAATGCCTCGACTCATCAGAAATTGTTTAGGAGGAACCGCTCCCTACTGCGTTAAATAGCTAACAAGGTGGAATGTCTCTCTTCAAAGAGTTTGCCCCACCACTGTAAAGTTTCATCGACATTATTTTCATGAAAGAGTAACGATGGAGAGCAGGCACTAGAATCAGTGTGGCGAAAAGCTTTATAAGGCAAAAAAAAAAATTGTCTGTTTAGGGTAACCCGACCGACCCTATCGATTTGGCGCCGACCCAAAAACTTTTTGTTGATTTCAAAAAAAAAAAAGAAAAAAAAGAGGTATTATATAAAGTGAATTTGAACATACACTGTAGAATCTCTCTTTCTCTCTCTCTCTTTCTCTCCCTTTCTCTCTGTTTTATTTATACGTTAGTTTTGAAACATGTATTCATCAAATATAAGAAGTGAATGTTCAGCCAACATAGCATTTACACACACAAAAAAAAAAAAAAAAAAAACCCTACCTACCTACCGACCCTACTTTTTTTGGTCATGTTACCCTAAACAGACAATTTTTTTTTTTGGCCTAAGTGTTATGTTGTTAATCTAGATATAGAATGAATACATTTGTTGTTGAAGAAGAATATTTTAGATCCGTCAGTCAAAGAAAAATTCCATTTCATGTTTTCATTTTTATGAACAATAAAACGTTTGTTTGTGAAGTTTACCCTTTTTTAAAATGACCTCTTTAAAGGTCCCAAATTCTTCAGTTTTTCGATATTTTTTGCATTTGTTTCGGGGAAGGAGAAGGAGAAGGAGGGGGAGGGTTGTGTTATGTGTGTGTGAACACAGAGGGGCTGCTGTAACGTTTAACTGCAATCACAATAATTATTATTAAAAGCAGATCTATTCGAAGGATCACTGACCGTTTAAAGGCACAGTGCTTCCCATGTAAACGATTCGACTCACTATCTCAAATCTTGCCAGGCGTTTGCGATCCCTCCATTTGGACAACTACCAAATACCGACAGCCTGGCTGCTTTCTGTGTACAGTTGGCATTCAGTTTGTTGAACGCATTTCACAGATCTTCACTGGTGTGATTAACAAAATAAGATTTATGAAACAAACCTCCATTGCGTACATAAAGCACGAAATATATATGTTGACTGTTGGTATGTGTCCAAGAGGAGGGCTGGTATTTGTCGAAAACCTTGCCAGACCTGAGATAGTGAGCAGATGTGTTGTCACAGTAATTACTATGCTTTAACTGGGTGATGTCTTCTTACCCGGATAACAAAGACAAAACGTTAAAAAAAAAAATCAAAGCTGATTTCCTCTACCTATTCCAACTAAAACGAACGCCAGTATCAAATCTAAAGCGCGCGCATTAAGGATGCTTGCACCTGTATACAGAGGGGCAGATGGTTGAATGAACACATCAGGCAGTCTACACCGATAGTGTTCTGCACTCTCTACCTGGATGTTCCTCGCGCTATCGATACAGGTGAACAGGTACACCTCCTCCTGTTAATGCACCCGTCTTCTTTTTTCGCTTATCAGTTGAAGGTCTTGGTGCTAAAGTCTGCTTGTCTGCCCGGTAAAATTGCATCTGACATGTAAAGTTTTGTGGATAGAGGAATGTAGATACAGGTGTTGATCATTCGAAGGTGATGGGTGAATTGGAACTGTTTTTACGATTAACCGTGGGGTTTTCCCCCCTAGTGGTGTATCGTGTGTTTTACTGATACCGTGATATCCAGCTGGGACGTTTTCCAGAAGCATTTTAGGGTGTCAAACTGATGGATCACACACACACACACGCACACACACACACACACACACACGCACATACACACACACACACACACACACTCACACATACTCAAACACACACATGCGCTCACACGCACACACACACACACACACACACACACGTACGCTCGCACAAACAGGTAGAGAGAGAGAGAGAGAGAGAGAGAGAGAGAGAGAGAGAGAGAGAGAGAGAGAGAGAGAGAGAGAGAGAGAGAGAGAGAAAGAGAGAGAGAGAAAAAGAGAGAGAGAGATATATAACAGACAGACAGACAGACAGACAGACAGACAGACAGAGACCGAGAGATACAGAGACAGCTGAGACAGACAGAGAGGGAGAAAAAGAGAGAGACAAAGAGAGAAGGGCGAGAGGGGAGTTCAGGCAACCAACCAAACTGTCTTTCCGAAAGCCTGCTTTAAAGCACGTTCCTTCCCACGATTCGATTTACCATCTCAAATGCGGACATTGTATAACATGGGATAAGAACATATATTTCTACACACGCCTAAATCAACATCCTGGGTGTTTCTGTACTTCATCTCGGACAACAGTGGCAATCTTTGAAATTAATTCATCAAATAATGTCCACTCCGCACAGGGTGCTATTGTTTGCGGAGAGATGTTCTCACTCCATGTAAAAGCAGGTCTGAGGCGGGGAGCCAAACTGTGTTGACGGGTAGAATCAGTGCCTTTAGCTTGAATAGAAGTCCAGCATATACGTTTGGTTGTTGTGTTTGAATGTACTATGTATTGAATGAACTCAAACCAAGATATATTGCTGTGTAATGCACGTGGTTAAAATAAAATCTTATGTCTGATGTCTTATGTTTTACGTACATGAATACTGGTTGTCAAGGGAACAATCAAGCGAACGTTTTTGACGCACGTCAATAAAACAAAATCCAGAAAATTGCAAATAAACGTTGTCTCTTTCGGTGAGTTCGCCGAGAGCATTAGAACACTTAATCATGCACATAGTTGGTGACTTACAGTCTGACAGAAGTGTTATCAACAGAGCAGTCACACAAAGTCGGCTACAATTATAGAGTGCTGTAAAATGACGCGCGCCGGTGTAACACGAGAAAATTACTCCCACGAGATTTTTACTCCGGAGTAAAACTTTCGTACGAAAATGTTACTCCCTTTACGAAAAAAGCACTCCCCCACACGAGAAAATTACTCCCCACGACAGGTGAGTTCCGAGTTAACATTTCATACACAAATGTTACTCCCCTGACGAATAAAAAAACGAATAAATTACTTCACCCTAACACGAGCAATTTAACTTCCCATGCCAGGTGTACGAAATTTTGACTCCCTTGTCCCCTGTTAGTCTTGGTGGTGGAATGAGTGGAGGGAGGCTAGCGCGACATTCGTTTGCGCGAGATCACATATTGGCATTATCCCTTCGCCCGCATCCCATTTTCGCGTACGAGATTTTGAGAAGTGAAAAAAATGGGGAGTAAAAATTTCGTGGAGGGAGTAATTTTTTCGTGCCTTGGGGAGTTCTTTTCTCGTACGAAATGTGTACTCGGAGTAAGAATTTCCTACGAAATGTTTACTCCGGAGTAAAATTTTTCGTGGAGTAAAAATTTCGTGTTACGCCGGTCAGTGAACTTGTCCGCTTTAGTTGGTGTGGTAAAACGATAGGTATAGGAGAGAACACTGTATTTTTTATGGGGTATTAGGAAAGAAGAGGGTTTAGTGTTCCCGGGCTGTGTGTGTGTGTGGGGGGGGGATCAGTTGTGAGTTGGGTGGTGTTGGGGGGGGGGGGGGGGGGTTGGTTGGTGTGGGACACGGAGACAGAGAGAAAGGTCGGAGATGAGGAATTCTTGGAACAGTTCAACTCCCCCTCCCTCCAGCGTTTTTTTGTTGTTTTGTTTTAAGAACCCCCAAATTACGCTCCCCGCGTTTAATCTTGTCGAATAGAAGCCACGGTGTTTGGGTTTGAGGATGGATAAAACCTGGGTTTGGTATAAATAAGAGACTTTCATTTTAACATCGAATCGTTAAATGTGACCAAGCCGTACAAAGAAGGGATTTTGTATTCTTGAAAGTGGGCGATGGGAATACCGTTACTCAAGAGGGATGTACGCTTAGACACGAAGACTAAACTTACTTCAGAAAGAGGGATCGAGACAGAAAGGTGTGTGCAAGGGGGGGGGGGGGGGGGGCAGTGAGAGAGAGAGAGAGAGAGACAGAGAGAGAGAGACAGACAGACAGACATACATAGTCAGAGAGAGAGAGAGAGAGAGACAGATACAGAGAGAGAGAGAGAGAGAGAGAGAGAGAGAGAGAGAGACAGAGACAGAGAGACAGAGAGACAGAGACAGAGAGAGAGAGGATTTTTTGAATCCGTGACTAATACAATCTTTTCATCATTCGTCGCGACAGCCGAATCGTCTTTCTAATTTCCGTTTTCAAATTGTATGGATAACCATTCTTTTTATCAAACCAGGGTGTGTGTTCCAACATGATTAGGTCGAATAACCATATCTACGTTTCAATAATAACGCCACCACGAACGCAAGTCACGCGCACCCTCTTCAACCGTCTGGTATAAAATGACATCTCCCAGCATGCTTATCCCGGAACATTCCAATGAACGTGATGCGCCTGCGCGGCGCGAGGAAAGCGCGTGCCAAGACTATCAAACCCGCAAGCACGTACACACGAGATTCGCTGAGATTCTCGGAGGTGAGAGTTTAATCAATTAGATGTATTTCTAAATGGCTTGCGATGAAACCTTTGAGAAGTTTTTGATTTGAAAGGCGAGAAAATGAGTCGATTAAACAGAGGCTTGAAAGACTTTGATGAAGGGTGAAAAGGAACCACACAAAATAAACAGTTATATAACGGTCTCGATCCTGTGTCTGGGTTAATACAAAAGCACGTTTCCAACCGAGTAACCTTCTAAAAATGGCAGTAGCCGTCAATTAGATGTTATCAACGGCATTTAACATATTTCACAGCAGTTAAATGGATTTTTTTTAATGGAAACAGATCAACGCTGGTTGGTTGTGCTGACTTTTTTCTTATCAAAGATATTCTGCAAATAGTGTACCAGCTCGAAATAACATCCACGGTAGCCTTTTCCTCTTTTCCAGTGTAGTCAAGTGGCGTATCCAGTCTTTTGTGTAATTATCTCCTGCCCGACTCAGTTGCCTCCCCTGTCTATTATCTTCCCCTGACCCAGGTTGTGTCTCCCGCTAGGAGTATTGTGTGTTTACTATCGTAGGGAAGACTCTTGACCGGATTCCTTTCTAACCTCTTATCCCAGATTTAGGTGGTCGTTATGTAATGTGCCGCCGGACTGTCTGGGTATCGTTGGACGGCGTTTTGTCAAGTGGGTGTCATTTCTTTTGACAGGGTATATCATAGAAGAGGTTTTAGTCTCTTACCCCTCTCCCCCTTCTTTGTAACTGGTTGTAATATAATGAGCCATATCCGGTGTGCACGGCAGACTTAGTGTAACTACTCGTAATATTTCCGGTGCTTGACACCCGACCGACACGGCTTCATGCCTCGGTAACGATCCCTTTCATTGGCAGGCAATCTTAAGACGACGCCCCCCGTTGTCTGACACCGGGTAGCCTTTCCTATTGGCTATTGGGAATCGGAAGTGGCCAGCCTTTAAAAGACTGAGCATTTAGGCTAGAGGAGAGAACGCGATTTGTGATATACTGAGCTGTGTGCTGCTCGATTGTGTCGGTTGACGTGAACGGTCGAAGTGCTGACCAAATTTGTCGCGAAGTTGTAATCAGTCGACTTGTGGTGTTAGATTCCGATACCTGTGCTCTTGTGTTTACGTTTCACTGAGTGTGCTCACTGAGGAGAATCTGTAAGTAACTAAATGCTTTATTCATTCCTTATGCTGTATTCTTTCCTTATGCTTTATTCTTATGTTTCATTTGATGCTATGATGTTTGCATATATGTACATTTTGACGCTGATTTGGTCCCGGGCGATGTCCGACCGGTCTCGAGTTGATGACGCCATTTTGATCTATCAGAGAGATGTGCTTTCTAGATCAGTTTCTAATCACTTTCATGATTTGACGCTGAAATTGAGCGTTAATAACTTCTAATATTTGATGACCAGTTGTTCTAAAGTTGTTTTAGAGTCTTGTGAATTAAAGACTCGTAAGAGAATCCAGTAAGGCAGACTCGTTCTCATACGTTTGTTTTCGCTGAGAAAAAGCCTGTCTCGCAATATTTGATGTCGAGAAGACCCATGTGTATCGTTGCCATTTTTCCCCATTTTATCACATATTATTTCTGGAGATCAGTAAAGTCTGAGTAGTAGTCGGTTAAAAGCCCAAAGTTAAGCCCTCAGTGCCATTGGCCCGTAAAGCTACCTATTTACGATTTAGGCGCAGAAACCCCTACAATTGATGAACGGGAATTATGGTTGACATATATTTTGGGTAATGAACTCGTATCATGAGTTATCTTTCTTATTCTTGTCGTTATTATTCAACTCGATGAAGATGTGTCTTCATGGCGATGAACATACTTAATAATAACAATTATTTTGCAGTTGCGGTTCATGCAGTTGGTTAATTTATGTAGAGCATTTTCCAATGCAAGGCTTAGGCCTAAGGGAAGATGTTGGTTACTTCCCTTGACATTAGCTGTTGTGGAGTTGTTTAACTCACTGTGGATTCTCTTTCAGAGAATGCTGTGTCTGCAGGATTTTGGCTGTATTGTTACTTGTCTATATTTGTCATGATTATTGTGGAATGTATGTATGGTTAGGATGCATTGGTATGAATGGTGCGTTTTACTTGTTATGCCATGTACTTATATTATGTTTTCTTTTCTTTTCATGTGTCATCAGACACTGCTTTCTGGTGTTAACTTTCTGGTGTATACTTTCTGGTGTATACTTTCTGGTGTTTACTTTCTGGTGTTAACTTTCTGGTGTAAACTTTCTGGTGTTAGCTTTCTGGTGTAAACTTTCTGGTGTTAACTTTCTGGTGTTAACTTTCTGGTGTATACTTTCTGGTGTATACTTTCTGGTGTTTACTTTCTGGTGATAACTTTCTGGTGTTAACTTTCTGGTGTATACTTTCTGGTGTCTACTTTCTGGTGTTAACTTTCTGGTGTTAACTTTCTGGTGTTAACTTTCTGTCTACTTTCTGGTGTTTGCTTCTGGTGTACGTTAAGTAAAAGTCACGTTATCGCAACCTCTGTCTTGGCGTCTCATTTATGCTTCCTGGCCTATTTCCCCCCTTCCACTCCACCCCATCACATCTGGCGCTGCGAGCAGGATTCAGGAAGTAGAGACGCCGTAGTTTAACACCAGAAAGCAGGGGTAGCAGTGTAGGAGGTACTCAACGTATCCAAGATGGCGGTCGACGGGGTTCCCAGACCCCAGTGGCAGATGTTCTCCCCTCCCAGGCTTCCCCTCTTCACTAGCAGCAAAGATGGCTGTCCGCTAGACGACTACGTCACAGAGGCTCGTCGCATCATTGCCCACTTCAACCTGGAGGCGCTGGGCGGCGAGGCTGCTGAATGGCTGATCCAGTCACTTGCTGGGCCTGCCAAGAATGAGATCAACCTGCACCCCCCTCAGGCAACTGCCACTGCCAACTTAGTCCTGAACATCCTGCAGGACACGTTTGGGGACCACGCCAGCATTTCCACTCTACTAGCGTCGTTCTACAGCATCTCCCAGAGTCAAGAGGAGGGCATTCTCTCATATGCCCACAAGTTGCAGGCTCTGCAGGTGAAGACGAATGCTGTTGTTGCCGGTACAGTTACCGATGCTGCACTTCGTGATCGATTCATGCACGGACTGTTCTTGCCTGCAATGAGACGGGACCTCATGCGCTTTGCGAGAGGGCGTGAGGCTGTCCCTTTTGCGGCAGTCCGTGCAGAAGCTCTCAGGTGGATGAGGGAAGATTTCGAGGTGGTGACGAAGCAACAACAACAAGCAACAGAGAGCAGCACTGAGGTACGCAGCCTGCAATTACAAGTCAGCGAACTCGCCATCAAGTCAGCAGAGCTTCGAGCTGCCTTGCACCAACGCCCGCCGGCTGCCTCTCGTCAACAGCAACCGTCCGCGAAGCCACGTTGTTGGCTTTGTAACCGCCACGGCCATCTACAGAGCAGGTGCCCTACCAAGCGTCAAAGAGATCAACAACCGCTGTCATGGAGACAGCCAAGTGAGAAACGCGCGAGTCATCAGTCAACATCCAACACGCAACCTCTCCGTGAGCAAAGCTGCCAGACAGAGGAAGAGCATCAAAATGTGACACTGCCAGTCCCCGTGCAGCTACACGACACTCAGCAGGTCACATTTTGGGATTCCATGCTCAATCTTGCCCCTTTACCCCAAGTCCCTGCTACCCCAACATTCCCTGACCGAGGCACTGTCTGCATCGCACGCCCTGTCTTCCCCCCACCCGTCCAGCCTCATCCGGTGCAGCCAGCGGCCCCTGCACCTGTTCTACAGGCCCAGGTGCTTCCAGTGCCAGTACTGCGAGTCCAAGACCAGCCTCTGGCTAGAGACCCAGAACCTCTGGTCCCTCCTCCAGCTGCTGTGCCTGTGCGCCGCTCACAGCGTATACGGCAGAGATTGTCGTCGTTCTGAGCAGTCATGGGATTAACTTGATTTTATTTATTTTGAACAGACGGACTTGTGTGTAATATAATAAGTGTGCCGCTGTCATAACCCCGCCATCCGTCTATTGTGAACAGTCAGGAAAACAATGTGCTGCTGTCATGTGGGCAATGTGTCATTTGTGAGACTGTTCGTGTTCTGCTAAGAGACTGTGTGTACACTATGAGTATTGATTGCCTGTTGTATTGTGTCTTGTATGAATGGGTTGGGTGACTGTGAGTGTCATCCGGTACCGTTTCTGATTTTATTTGTTGTTTCACTTGGGTGAACTTGTGTTTGATTTATAGATGTCATTTTCAGCTATTCCCGAGGCGCTGTACCTGCGAGGACGCAGTTGGTATAGAGCTGGGGGGGATGTGGCCAAGTGGCGTATCCAGTCTTTTGTGTAATTATCTCCTGCCCGACTCAGTTGCCTCCCCTGTCTATTATCTTCCCCTGACCCAAGTTGTGTCTCCCGCTAGGAGTATTGTGTGTTTACTATCGTAGGGAAGACTCTTGACCGGATTCCTTTCTAACCTCTTATCCCAGATTTAGGTGGTCGTTATGTAATGTGCCGCCGGACTGTCTGGGTATCGTTGGACGGCGTTTTGTCAAGTGGGTGTCATTTCTTTTGACAGGGTATATCATAGAAGAGGTTTTAGTCTCTTACCCCTCTCCCCCTTCTTTGTAACTGGTTGTAATATAATGAGCCTTATCCGGTGTGCACGGCAGACTTAGTGTAACTACTCGTAATATTTCCGGTGCTTGACACCCGACCGACCCGGCTTCATGCCTTGGTAACGATCCCTTTCATTTGGCAGGCAATCTTAAGACGACACCCCCCGTTGTCTGACACCGGGTAGCCTTTCCTATTGGCTATTGGGAATCGGAAGTGGCCAGCCTTTAAAAGACTGAGCATTTAGGCTAGAGGAGAGAACGCGATTTGTGATATACTGAGCTGTGTGCTGCTCGATTGTGTCGGTTGACGTGAACGGTCGAAGTGCTGACCAAATTTGTCGCGAAGTTGTAATCAGTCGACTTGTGGTGTTAGATTCCGATACCTGTGCTCTTGTGTTTACGTTTCACTGCGTGTGCTCACTGAGGAGAATCTGTAAGTAACTAAATGCTTTATTCATTCCTTATGCTGTATTCTTTCCTTATGCTTTATTCTTATGTTTCATTTGATGCTATGATGTTTGCATATATGTACATTTTGACGCTGATTTGGTCCCGGGCGATGTCCGACCGGTCTCGAGTTGATGACGCCATTTTGATCTATCAGAGAGATGTTTTCTAGATCAGTTTCTAATTACTTTCATGATTTGACGCTGAAATTGAGCGTTAATAACTTCTAATATTTGATGACCAGTTGTTCTAAAGTTGTTTTAGAGTCTTGTGAATTAAAGACTCGTAAGAGAATCCAGTAAGGCAGACTCGTTCTCATACGTTTGTTTTCGCTGAGAAAAAGCCTGTCTCGCAATATTTGATGTCGAGAAGACCCATGTGTATCGTTGCCATTTTTCCCCATTTTATCACATATTATTTCTGGAGATCAGTAAAGTCTGAGTAGTAGTCGGTTAAAAGCTCAAAGTTAAGCCCTCAGTGCCATTGGCCCGTAAAGCTACCTATTTACGATTTAGGCGCAGAAACCCCTACAATTGATGAACGGGAATTATGGTTGACATATATTTTGGGTAATGAACTCGTATCATGAGTTATCTTTCTTATTCTTGTCGTTATTATTCAACTCGATGAAGATGTGTCTTCATGGCGATGAACATACTTAATAATAACAATTATTTTGCAGTTGCGGTTCATGCAGTTGGTTAATTTATGTAGAGCATTTTCCAATGCAAGGCTTAGGCCTAAGGGAAGATGTTGGTTACTTCCCTTGACATTAGCTGTTGTGGAGTTGTTTAACTCACTGTGGATTCTCTTTCAGAGAATGCTGTGTCTGCAGGATTTTGGCTGTATTGTTACTTGTCTATATTTGTCATGATTATTGTGGAATGTATGTATGGTTAGGATGCATTGGTATGAATGGTGCGTTTTACTTGTTATGCCATGTACTTATATTATGTTTTCTTTTCTTTTCATGTGTCATCAGACACTGCTTTCTGGTGTTAACTTTCTGGTGTTAACTTTCTGGTGTTAACTTTCTGGTGTTAACTTTCTGGTGTTAACTTTCTGGTGTTAACTTTCTGGTGTTAGCTTTCTGGTGTTAACTTTCTGGTGTTAACTTTCTGGTGTTAACTTTCTGGTGTTAACTTTCTGGTGTTAACTTTCGGGTGTCTACTTTCTGGTGTTAACTTTCTGGAGTTAACTTTCTGGTGTTAACTTTCTGGTGTTAACTTTCTGGTGTTAACTTTCTGGTGTTAACTTTCTGGTGTTAACTTTCTGGTGTTAACTTTCTGGTGTTACTTTCTGGTGTTTGCTTCTGGTGTACGTTAAGTAAAAGTCACGTTATCGCAACCTCTGTCTTGGCGTCTCATTTATGCTTCCTGGCCTATTTCCCCCCTTCCCCTCCACCCTATCACACCAGCATTTGCGTATACGTCAAGGTCACGACCAAATTGAGGGTTCTGTCTGTGATCAGGAGGTCATGGGTTCGAACCCCGGCCGGGTCATACCTAAGACTTTAACATTGGCAATCTAGTGGCTGCTCCGCCTGGCGTCTGGCATTATGGGGTTAGTGCTAGGACTGGTTGGTCCGGTGTCAGAATAATGTGACTGGGTGAGACATGAAGCCTGTGCTGCGACTTCTGTCTTGTGTGTGGCGCACGTTAAATGTCAAAGCAGCACCGCCCTGATATGGCCCTTCGTGGTCGGCTGGGCGTTAAGCAAACAAACAACAACAAAAAATGCTCATTGTAGTGTGACACAGACCGACATATACCAAGCACAATTAACACCCTTAGTTTGGACAACGGAGTTATTTCTGTTATGTTCAATAAGGATAAAATGCATAAGACAAAAGACAGCCCCGACGGTTTCTTTCTTTATTTGGTGTTTAACGTCGTTTTCAACCACGAAGGTTATATCGCGACGGGGAAAGGGGGGAGATGGGATAGAGCCACTTGTCAATTGTTTCTTGTTCACAAAAGCACTAATCAAAAATTTGCTCCAGGGGCTTGCAACGTAGTACAATATATGACCTTACTGGGAGAATGTAAGTTTCCAGTATAAAGGACTTAACATTTCTTACATACTGCTTGACTAAAATCTTTACAAAAATTGACTATATTCTATACAAGAAACACTTAACAAGGGTAAAAGGAGAAACAAAATCCGTTAATCGCCTCTTACGACATGCTGGGGAGCATCGGGTAAATTCTTCCTCCTAACCCGCGGGGGGTCCCCGACGGTTTCAAGAGCAATCTGGCGTCTGTACATTGAGTAACACATAACGTATTCTACCTTGAACGAGGTTTCATTTTCTCAACGAGATATAAACATGATCTTTTATACCACTTTGGTAGACTGACAGCCGTTTGATTTTGAATTCAAGCTTGGTGAGTGAGAAATTTTTTCTGAAAAAGCATGTTAGAAGGATGTTTGTGATAAAATGTTGAACTGCATGTGTAGTGTTCATGCAGATGTAATCACTCGCACACTGTACTTTTGTGATTTTTGTTGTACTGCTGCCGTCGTACTTTAAAAAAAACTTGGTTCAAGCGAGAGCTCGTTCCATCAAGGCACCCAATCACAAACTGGTCGTGGCACGCGCCAGTCTGCTTTTATACCCGGCCCTCGGCCTTTAACATCTACAGCAGAGAAACAGAAACAAGAAAAAGAAAAGCAGAAGACACGTGGCAGAAATTGCTACATGACAATCAGGGACCTATATTTAGACAAACGGCGCACGTGGGCTGGGTTGTTTTACGAAGCAGAAAGCCAAACATTGACTCAAAAAATTTAAATGCGCTCTGAAGAACCTCAATTGAAAACAAAGAGAGGTGAGATGAGTTGTTGTTGTTGTAGTTGTTGCTACCGTTGTTATTGTTGTTGTTGTTGTTGTTGTTGTTGTTGTTGTTGTTGTTGTTCCTGTTGTTGTTGTTCCTGTTGTTGTTGTTGTTGTTGTTGTTGTTGTTGTTGTTGTTGTTGTTAATTTTGACCTTGGTCTTGTTGTTCTTGACCTTGTTCTTGTTTTTAAACGGTTGCAGCTGTTCAGAAAAGAGACCCATAGTGTTCACAGGATTCGACAGCTGTGCATTGAAAAGGAATATGACAAGCGACTATGACAATCTCTTAAATCTCGACTTTATTATGAAATGTGAGTGCCTCTAATCCTGCGTTTGCCAAACAAAATGAATGCTGGTTCCGGGCGTCTGGACGTGCATGTGTATGATTGTGTTTCCAGCAGCTAAAGAATGCGGTCACCCACACTCAGTTCATTAACTGGACTCATTGGACTTCACGCACGATGCGTGATACCCAAAGCATTGTTTGGAATACTGTTCGTTGTCGGAAAGAAGAACGCGACAGAAAGTTTGTGACAGCGTTTGAGATAAAGTGACAAAGGAACACAACACGCTTGGGAGCAAAACGAGCTCAAGTTAACCAGCAGGTCAAAATGTACTGATTTTCAAATTTGAACAAAATCAGGACATAAACAGGAAACCAGGTTTGGTATGTCCTTCATCAATATTTAGGCAGCTTGTTAATTATGTCAGTTTACATTTTCAAAATTTTTACATACATGATTTTTACATTTTCAGCATTTTGAACACCAAAGGGTCAAATCTATCGACACACCATGCAAAGACTTCAGAAGTATTATGTCAGTCGGCAAAACATGGACTTGATCCTAGTTTTACTGACCTACAAACACACACTCTTGAAATTGTGCACTTGATATTTTTCGTTCGGTGTACACACGCAGACTGCCTTCTGTTCTGTTTGGAAATCGAATAAGAATATGCTTGAATTCGTGGCCTAATTGTTTGCTTATTATTGTTTCGTAATACTTCATTTAAAAACAAATCTACTTTTAATCAAAACGATTAATTCTAGTATCTGGAGTTAATGAATGCACGCTCATCTAGTACATTATCCTTCTCGGACGTACGGTTGTACCTGCACACGACCGGCACGGTTGGCCTAGTGGTAAGGCGTCCGCCCCGTGATCGGGAGGTCGTGGGTTCGAACCCCGGCCGGGTCATACCTAAGACTTTAAAATTGGCAATCTAGTGGCTGCTCCGCCTGGCGTCTGGCGTTATGGGGTTAGTGCTAGGACTGGTTGGTCCGGTGTCAGAATAATGTGACTGGGTGAGACATGAAGCCTGTGCTGCGACTTCTGTCTTGTGTGTGGCGCACGTTAAATGTCAAAGCAGCACCGCCCTGATATGGCCCTTCGTGGTCGGCTGGGCGTTAAGCAAAACAAACAACAACAAAAAATGCTCATTGTAGTGTGACACAGACCGACATATACCAAGCACAATTAACACCCTTAGTTTGGACAACGGAGTTATTTCTGTTATGTTCAATAAGGATAAAATGCATAAGACAAAAGACAGCCCCGACGGTTTCTTTCTTTATTTGGTGTTTAACGTCGTTTTCAACCACGAAGGTTATATCGCGACGGGGAAAGGGGGGAGATGGGATAGAGCCACTTGTCAATTGTTTCTTGTTCACAAAAGCACTAATCAAAAATTTGCTCCAGGGGCTTGCAACTTAGTACAATATATGACCTTACTGGGAGAATGCAAGTTTCCAGTATAAAGGACTTAACATTTCTTACATACTGCTTGACTAAAATCTTTACAAAAATTGACTATATTCTATACAAGAAACACTTAACAAGGGTAAAAGGAGAAACAAAATCCGTTAGTTGCCTCTTACGACATGCTGGGGAGCATCGGGTAAATTCTTTCCCCTAACCCGCGGGGGGTCCCCGACGGTTTCAAGAGCAATCTGGCGTCTGTACATTGAGTAACACATAACGTATTCTACCTTGAACGAGGTTTCATTTTCTCAACGAGATATAAACATGATCTTTTATACCACTTTGGTAGACTGACAGCCGTTTGATTTTGAATTCAAGCTTGGTGAGTGAGAAATTTTTTCTGAAAAAGCATGTTAGAAGGTTGTTTGTGATAAAATGTTGAACTGCATGTGTAGTGTTCATGCAGATGTAATCACTCGCACACTTTTGTGATTTTTGTTGTACTGCTGCCGTCGTACGTACTTTAAAAAAAACTTGGTTCAAGCGAGAGCTCGTTCCATCAAAGCACCCAATCACAAACTGGTCGTGGCACGCGCCAGTCTGCTTTTATACCCGGCCCTCGGCCTTTAACATCTACAGCAGAGAAACAGAAACAAGAAAAAGATAAGCAGAAGACACGTGGCAGAAATTGCTACATGAAAATCAGGGACCTATATTTAGACAAATGGCGCACGTGGGCTGGGTTGTTTTACGAAGCAGAAAGCCAAACATTGACTCAAAAAATTAAAATGCGCTCTGAAGAAACTCAATTGAAAACAAAGAGAGGTGAGATGAGTTGTTGTTGTAGTTGTTGCTACCGTTGTTATTGTTGTTGTTGTTGTTGTTGTTGTTGTTGTTGTTGTTGTTGTTGTTCCTGTTGTTGTTGTTCCTGTTGTTGTTGTTGTTGTTGTTGTTGTTGTTGTTGTTGTTGTTGTTAATTTTGACCTTGGTCTTGTTGTTCTTGACCTTGTTCTTGTTTTTAAACGGTTGCAGCTGTTCAGAAAAGAGACCCATAGTGTTCACAGGATTCGACAGCTGTGCATTGAAAAGGAATATGACAAGCGACTATGACAATCTCTTAAATCTCGACTTTATTATGAAATGTGAGTGCCTCTAATCCTGCGTTTGCCAAACAAAATGAATGCTGGTTCCGGGCGTCTGGACGTGCATGTGTATGATTGTGTTTCCAGCAGATAAAGAATGCGGTCGCCCACACTCAGTTCATTAACTGGATTCATTGGACTTCACGCACGATGCGTGATACCCAAAGCATTGTTTGGAATACTGTTCGTTGTCCAGATACTCTGGTCGGAAAGAAGAACGCGACAGAAAGTTTGTGACAGCGTTTGAGATAAAGTGACAAAGGAACACAACACGCTTGGGAGCAAAACGAGCTCAAGTTAACCAGCAGGTCAAAATGTACTGATTTTCAAATTTGAACAAACTCAGGACATAAACAGGAAACCAGGTTTGGTATGTTCTTCATCAATATTTAGGCAGCTTGTTAATTATGTCAGTTTACATTTTCAAAATTTTTACATACATGATTTTTACATTTTCAGCATTTTGAACACCAAAGGGTCAAATCTATCGACACACCATGCAAAGACTTCAGAAGTATTATGTCAGTCGGCAAAACATGGACTTGATCCTAGTTTTACTGACCTACTAACAAACACACACTCTTGAAATTGTGCACTTGATATTTTTCGTTCGGTGTACAAACGCAGACTGTCTTCTGTTCTGTTTGGAAATCAAATGAGAAGATGCTTGATTTCGTGGCCTAATTGTTTGCTTATTATTGTTTTGTAATACTTAATTTAAAAACAAATCTACTTTTAATCAAAACGATTAATTCTAGTATCTGGAGTTAATGGATGCACGCTCATCTAGTACATTATCCTTCTCGGACGTACGATTGTACCTGCACACGACCGGCACTGTTGGCCTAGTGGTAAGGCGTCCGCCCCGTGATCGGGAGGTCGTGGGTTCGAACCCCGGCCGGGTCATACCTAAGACTTTAAAATTGGCAATCTAGTGGATGCTCCGCCTGGCGTCTGGCGTTATGGGGTTAGTGCTAGGACTGGTTGGTCCGGTGTCAGAATAATGTGACTGGGTGAGACATGAAGCCTGTGCTGCGACTTCTGTCTTGTGTGTGGCGCACGTTAAATGTCAAAGCAGCACCGCCCTGATATGGCCCTTCGTGGTCGGCTGGGCGTTAAGCAAACAAACAAACAAACAAACAAACAAACCTGCACACGGATCTTAGCCTAAGTAAGAGAATAATAGACGTACAACATTATAATGCCCAATGAAGGTCCCTCCCAAACTCGACAGAAAATGCGAGTCTGCAAAATAATATGGAGTTGGCCTTAGGTTTACTGACCCAAAAACACAGACCCTTGACATTTTGCGCTGAGTTTCTTTTTCTTTTTCTCTTTTCTTTTTTTTGGTCGTGCAAAAAACAGCGACAGTCTGCTTCCTGTTTAAAAACGTGTTTGTGTTTGCAGTTTGAACCAAGACTTTTTTTTGAGTAAGCTTACAGAGGCTTGTGAAACTCCCTTACATCTTTGCCCGGCCGCCCCCTGCATTTCCAACTCCTCCTCCCCTTTCGTTATTCTACCTGCATGCCCCTCGTGTCCCCCCCCCCCCTCCCACCCCCCACCCTCCACACACACACCCGTGCACTACCCTCCAACCCCAATCATACCTGCTGCAATCTGCTACCCAATATTGACGGACTGTGTGATGATATCTTCTGCTATGGTCTGTTGAGACAGTGATATCAAAATCGAGACCAATAGCAGAAGATATCATCACACAGTCAGTCAATGTTAGATATATTGCTAATTCTCTGGACATTTTGTATTTACTGTAAAGAAATTACAAAAGTATTTGTCTCAGTTTTGGCTGTTCCATATCCCTCCCTCTGATAATTATTTCTTTTTGTTCACTCTTTTCTTGTACTTTTTCAGAATTTCAAAATGTCTTTTCTTTCAAAAAGTCTTTAGTCACTTGCTCAACTAAATTCTGGGATCATTACATTTTCATATATATATATTTGTTTGTTTTTAAATGTAGGTGTTTTTGTTTTTGAAGTGGGGAAGCAATAAAGAGGTCGTCGATATCAAAACTGATATCGACGGAAATGTCGTCGATATCACTTTTGCACTGAGCTCAGTTTTGCCCAATTGTCCAATGGAAATCCACGTAACATATGAAATAGCAATATAGGTTTATATTTGCACTCTGGCAGCATGAGAAAATCAACATGCACTAGTTGATTGACTAGTAATTAGACCACTTGTTTCATTTTATCTAAGCCTCCTCCTCTTCTTCTTTTCTATCTTTTTATTTGTATGTTTTTAAGTAAGGCAATTTGGTTATTCCTCGATGTTTTAATCGTATTTAAAAGTATTGCGAGATGTTCCATTATTTCAATCGAATAATTTTGCGAATGCACCCCCTTAGTGTGTGTCTGTCCGTAGTGCTGTGTTAGCGCCTGTACGTGTGTTTGTTCATCGGTCGGCCCATGGAACCGTCGTTCGGTCGTTTGGTCTATCTGTTTGTCTGTCCGTCCCCCTGTATTTTACCTGTCTGTACCTGTCTCTGAGCATGTGTGTCCGTCCATGTTCCTTGGAAATGCTGAGTGTGAAATTGCATCAGAAGAAATCAAAGAAGTCTGAGTAAGATCCCCCCGCATCATCCTAAACCCCGGTTCGGGTCTGTATTAGTCGTGACAAATATTGTTCAACGGATGAGCACTGCTGCTATTTCTAGACTCAGAACAAAATTAACAAGAGAAATACAAACAGAAGCCGATGTTCATTAGGACATTGATATTTGTTGATTATTACAGAATAAACAAACGAACGAAACTACCGATTTAAGCACGGTAGAAAGGAAGAAAGAAGGAGAAAGAGAACAACATACCGACAGACATCCGAACTGTCACACAAGCTGAAGGAACAATAACAAGGAACATCTTTCCCCCAGACACCTACACCAAACCCAATGCTTTGACAGAATTTAAAGAAAACAACGCTCAAAATAAACGTTGCTAAAATAGTACAGCCACATGCTGCTTCCTCTTTCACGTTCTATAGCACCCCTTTTAATATTGTATGAGTGTTACGAAAAGGTTTCTGTTTACGCAACTTACATGTCAAAACTTTATCTCTAACATCATCCCCTGTTTTAACCCCGCTAGTATAACTTACGAGCTCCATGATTATCTTCTTGAGTCGTATGCGCAGAACGTTTAAAGGTACAGTGCTTCCCGCAAAAACAGTTCGGCTCACCATGATTGTCAGATCTGCCAAGGCATTTACATGTGATTTTGTTTTGTTTGTTTGTTTGCTTAACGCCCAGCCGACCACGAAGGGCCATATCAGGGCGGTGCTGCTTTGACATATAACGTGCGCCACACACAAGACAGAAGTCGCAGCACAGGCTTCATGTCTCACCCAGTCACATTATTCTGACACCGGACCAACCAGTCTTAGCACTAACCCCATAATGCCAGACGCCAGGCGGAGCAGCCACTAGATTGCCAATTTTAAAGTCTTAGGTATGACCCGGCCGGGGTTCGAACCCACGACCTCCCGATCACGGGGCGGACGCCTTACCACTAGGCCAACCGTGCCGGTTTACATGTGATAACACTATCCCTCCATTTGGACAAGCCTGTGCTGCGACTTCTGTCTTGTGTGTGGCGCACGTTATATGTCAAAGCAGCACCGCCCTGATATGGCCCTTCGTGGTCGGCTGGGCGTTAAGCAAACAAACAAACAAACAAATCCATTTGAACACGTACTAACATTCAACACTCTGGGTGCTCTCTGTTTAAAGTGGAAACTATGAGTGACAAGCAGCAATTTGTGAATTGAATGAGTCAATGATGTCTCCACGTACTAATATTCAACACTCTGGGCACTCTCTCTTTAGAGTGGAAACTTTGGGTCGCTCGTGGAAATCTGCGAGTTGAATGAGTCAATAATTTCTCCACTTAGACACGTACTAACATTCAACACTCTGGGTGCTCTCTCTTTAGAGTGGAAACTTTGAGTGACTCGCGGCAATCTGTGGATTGATTGAGTCAATAATGTCTCCACTTGACACAGGAAACAATCTGAATGTTAATTGTTGTATGTGTCTAAGTGGAGAGACGCTCTTATCCCATGTGAAAGACTGGCCATATCTGTGACGATGGTCAGCTGATTCGTTTGGACGGGAAGAACTGTGCCTATATAAGCCGCATCATTAGCTTCAATGCACGGAAGAACTAACTTCCATTAAAGCCACAGTAAGCCTCCCGTAAACCATCACAAATACTGTTAGGCTTTTACACACAGTACAAACACCCTTTCATTTAAACACTCACCGCTTGAGAACACCCTAGGTGCCCTCCGTAAAGAGCGAGCAATGTTCAAAGAATTTATTTTTGCGTGGTTTATCTTACCCCTGAGACATCGTGAACCCGTGTGATCCAGTTTCCCTTTTTCACAATGTTGTCGTCAGTTTGTAATTCGCTGTGAGCTTATCTGCAATAGCACGTTATTATGTACCTCTGACTATGCACGAAACAAACGGCTGTGGTTCACCAGAACTCTAGCGATGGCTTTTGACTGTTCAGAGGAACTGGCCATAGACATAAACCGTCGTCTGCTACGAGAACCACGACCTTGCGTGACGCTGCTTCCGGGCGTTTCTTTTTTCAAACTTTCAAAACTTCGAATTGTACTGATCTTGTCTTGATGAAAAAAGAATTCTTTTATGATTTAAGAATGTTTGTGTAACAGGCTGTCAATTTATTATTTAGATTTTAAAAGTTAGGTCTAGCGCCAAAACGCACCACGGTCCGATTGTGTGAGGAGACAATCCGCAAAATTAATTCTTTGAAAATTGCTCGCTCTTTACATAGGGCATCTAGGATGCTCCCGTTCGGTGAGCGTTCAAATGGAAGGGTGTTTGTACTGTGTGTAAAAGCCTGACAGTATATGTGATGGTTTACGGGAGGCTTACTGTGCCTTTAAAGCGCGTAAGCGTTACAACTTAAGCCAGAAAAATTCCTCTTGTGGCATACCGTCCCTAATTAGCCATTGACGCCAATATGCACTAAAATGCATGCCTGCCTTGATAATTTAATTATGTGATCCTTTTTATATTTAGTCAAGTTTTGACTAAATATTTTAACATCGAGGGGGAATCGAAACGAGGGTCGTGGTGTATGTGTGTCTGTCTGTGCGTGTGTGTGTGTGTGTGTGTGTGTGTGTGTGTGTAGAGCGATTCAGACTAAACTACTGGACCGATCTTTATGAAATTTGACATGAGAGTTCCTGGGTATGAAATCCCCGAACGTTTTTTTCATTTTTTTGATAAATGTCTTTGATGACGTCATATCCGGCTTTTCGTGAAAGTTGAGGCGGCACTGTCACGCCCTCATTTTTCAACCAAATTGGTTGAAATTTTGGTCAAGTAATCTTCGACGAAACCCGGACTTCGGTATTGCATTTCAGCTTGGTGGCTTAAAAATTAATTAATGACTTTGGTCATTAAAAATCTGAAAATTGTAAAAAAAAATAAAAATTTATAAAACGATCCAAATTTACGTTTATCTTATTCTCCATCATTTGCTGATTCCAAAAACATATAAATATGTTATATTTGGATTAAAAACAAGCTCTGAAAATTAAATATATAAAAAATATTTATCAAAATTTTTTTTTCGAAATCAATTTAAAAACACTTTCATCTTATTTCTTGTCGGTTCCTGATTCCAAAAATATATAGATATGATATGTTTGGATTAAAAACACGCTCAGAAAGTTAAAACGAAGAGAGGTACAGAAAAGCGTGCTATCCTTCTCAGCGCAACGAATACCCCGCTCTTCTTGTCAATTCCACGGGCACTGCCTTTGCCACGGGCGGTGGAGTGACGATGCTACGAGTATACGGTCTTGCTGCGTTGCGTTGCGTTCAGTTTCATTCTGTGAGTTCGACAGCTACTTGACTAAATATTGTATTTTCGCCTTACGCGACTTGTTATAAAGTGTATATGCAGCTAGCTAGCTGACAGTATTGCATGGCTGCAGATGCTGAACATTCCTGCCACGATGGTTCCAGTTAATCAAAGAGAGAAAGAATGAAAGAAAGAAACAGAGAGAGAGGGGGAGAGAGATAGAGAGATAGTGAGAGAGAGATAGAGGGAGAGAGAGAGAGAGAGAGAGGGAGAGAGAGAGCGAGAGAGGGAGAGAGAGAGAGAGAGGAGAGAGAGAGAGAGAGAGAGAGAGAGAGAGAGAGAGAGAGAGAGTACGAATACGAATACGAATACGAATACGAAAGTTTATTCAGTTTTAGGCCAGAGCCCCTTCTGAAGGGTATGCGTCCATATACAACATAATCATAGCAAATATTGTGTTTCATAAATGACCCAAATTTGTATACATCAAACAGTAATACATGTGTACATAGATCATGTCACGGTGATTAATCTTTTCATTCCCTGATAAATATATTGTGCTAATTTGGATATTTGACTGACATTTCCAGTAGACATAAGCAAAGTATATCGGTACATACATGGATGGTTATAATATTTTGGCTTTATCAATAATACTCTTAGGTCACGTAGTGCAGGACAGCAGAACATAAAATGTATTTCATTTTCTTCAGCCAATTTACACAGACGACACAACAAATCTTCCTCACTCCGTACACTATACCTACACCTGTGTACAGCAAGATCCGATACACCGAACCTGAATTTAGTTAATGCACTTTTCACATAGCTGTTCATTTCCATATCTATATACGCTTCAGTACTGCTTGTGGTCTTAAACAATCTGTATGTAGAAAATCGATCACTGCTTTGCATATGGTCGTTCCAGTCTTGCCATCTGCAATCTATCAATCGCTGTCTGAAACATTTTAGAAAACCACCAATACTGTCCACCCCTTGGTTGTACCATACATCTGCAAACCCATGAGAGAACAAACACTTTCGAACATCCGTCGCCCATGTAATCTTGCCATTACAATCTAAATTATAGAGAACTTTGTATGCTTTACATGGGATCTTAGAATTTTCCATTCTTGTTAGTTTTAGCCAATATGTAATGCACTTTACATATGAGTTTAGATATATTGGGAATCTTCCCAATTCACCATACACAAGGTCGTTTGGTGTTCTCATGTCTACATGTAGGAATCGTTTCATGGCGAATAAGTGTAGTTTTTCTATTTCAGTACCTTTTTGGAAAGCCCAAATCTCAGCACCATATTGCACAATCGGTTGGACTTGAGAATCAAACAATTTTGTAAACAATGTGTAAGAACTACTCTCTAGCTTGTGCAACACACGGAGTATACCAAACACTGCCCGTTTACCCCTACTCACCAAATCTTGACAGGAAACATTAAAACTGAGTCTCGTGGAAAAAAATATTCCTAAATACTTATAAGCGTTAACAACAACAACTCTATCTGCACCATAATTCCATTTTTCACAACTAGCGAGAGAGAGAGAGAGAGAGACGTGATGTCCTGTGCGAACGCAAAAGACACACACAGACACATACAAACACACACACAAACA
This sequence comes from Littorina saxatilis, assembly GCF_037325665.1. Lineage (NCBI taxonomy): Eukaryota > Metazoa > Mollusca > Gastropoda > Littorinimorpha > Littorinidae > Littorina > Littorina saxatilis. The sequence continues at coordinate 43,504,230 of NC_090249.1, read as the reverse complement.
GAAACACACACACACACACACACACAAACACACACACACACACACACACACACACACACACAATCGCACACACGCACTCTCACACACGTCAGCCCCCCCCCCCCCCGCCCCCCCTCCCCCCCCGCCCCCCCTCTCCCTAAGTCGTCGCCGCCCCCACCGCCCATCCGCTCACCCATACACCCGTCCCCTTTGAAACACACGCATAGTCACACACTCACATGTATCCACAAAAGTCTATTTGTTCTAGCTAAAGACTGTTTGGTCAAGGCTTGTTGAATAGAAACAAGATTTACACGGGGTCTTAAAGTGATTTCTCTGTCTCTTAACGAACTGCCACCGGATCTTCTCCTGCCGACCTTTTGGTCAAACGACTGCATGGCACTGAGTAGCGAGAACGGGCTGGTGACATCCTGAACTCAGGTCAAAATGAGTTCGGCTCATTCTCTCCCTGACAGGATGCCTTGAGTTTCCTTGTCTGGCAAAGAAACCAATATTTTAACATATTTAGAGCTTTTTGTAATGTATTATTGATATAAGCAAAGCCTGTCAAATGGTTGTGTGATGTGTCTAGTGTGTTGGCGAAGTGTTTTGTGCTTGTCACCTCTCGCTTACAGCCCTCACCGCTGGCTAGCACCGTCCTTTTCAGGACAACGCGAAAAGAGAGCAGCTTGCGTCAGTCTCTCCTGCCAGTACATAACCTCTCCACAGCAAGCCCTTTGTAGTGCCTCCAGTCCATCGTGGCGACAGGCGTGAACTGGGTACCGAAAGGCCCCAGGCTAAACTACAAGGACTCGGAGGAGGTTGGCCCCTAGACGTGTGGCATGCAGGCCCACCGGCGTGTGGATACGCCCTGGTGCCCACGAACCAACCCCCAACTATGGGTTAAATAGCCGGGCAGGACAGGCTCGTCAACCCTGGAAGGCAGCTGTCCTAGGAGAAGATCACTCCAAAATTAAAACAAGTCGCGTAAGGCGAAAATACAATATTTAGTCAAGTAGCTGTCGAACTCACAGAATGAAACTGAACGCAACGCAACGCAGCAAGACCGTATACTCGTAGCATCGTCACTCCACCGCCCGTGGCAAAGGCAGTGCACGTGGAATTGACAAGAAGAGCGGGGTATTCGTTGCGCTAAGAAGGATAGCACGCTTTTCTGTACCTCTCTTCGTTTTAACTTTCTGAGCGTGTTTTTAATCCAAACATATCATATCTATATATTTTTGGAATCAGGAACCGACAAGGAATAAGATGAAAGTGTTTTTGAATTGATTTCGAAAAAAAAATTTTGATAATAATTTTTATATATTTAATTTTCAGAGCTTGTTTTTAATCCGAATATAACATATTTATATGTTTTTGGAATCAGCAAAAGATGGAGAATAAGATAAACGTAAATTTGGATCGTTTTATAAATTTTTATTTTTTTTTACAATTTTCCGATTTTTAATGACCAAAGTCATTAATTAATTTTTAAGCCACCAAGCTGAAATGCAATACCGAACCCCGGGCTTCGTCGAAGATTACTTGACCAAAATTTCAACCAATTTGGTTGAAAAATGAGGGCGTGACAGTGCCGCCTCAACTTTCACGAAAAGCCGGATATGACGTCATCAAAGACATTTATCAAAAAAATGAAAAAAACGTTCGGGGATTTCATACCCAGGAACTCTCATGTCAAATTTCATAAAGATCGGTCCAGTAGTTTAGTCTGAATCGCTCTACACACACACACAGACACACACACAGACACACGCACATACACCACGACCCTCGTTTCGATTCCCCCTCGATGTTAAAATATTTAGTCAAAACTTGACTAAATATAACGAGGGCAGAGGAGGCTCACTATCCCTGCAAGGAAACTCCTCTAGGAGAAGGACCACTCCAAATTTAAACCCACGTAGTCCCCCGAAGACGGAAGACATCGGCCATTAGGCGGGGAGCAGACCGGATGTCTACGCTTACTACGACAAATGATTGTGTCTAGGTCGAATGTTCGTGATATAAGCAGATTCGCGATCGTCGATAATGATTTTTCATGGTGTTTTGTAATTTTTAAATTACAAAGGAATTGATATGTAAGACAGTTTCAAGCGAGCTATTTTTCGCGGCTGTATTTACTGTGCAAACAAATCTAAATATGGCAAAAATGTCACGTGATAATCAACCGTTTGGTTTCGGCGCTAACTAGCTAGGATGGTGGAGGAGGTCGGGATGATGGCAGTTCCTTTGCGGTTGAATTTGTTGTCTTGTTTTAGCTAAGGGTGTTCTCAAGTACTAAAACAAAGTAGAATAGAGCAAAATGACAGATGGCCGACAGACAGACAGACAGACACACCGACTGGAAGACAAGCGGGCTAAAAATCAGACGCAGAACAGTTCTGACAAACACCAACTATTGATACTGTTGAAAAGACACAGACAGTCAGGAAGATCTTTTCACACATCCATTCTGTTGTCTCAATCCACACGCGACGGATAAATATTACGTACAGATACACAAATACAAACACGCGGACAGCCACCTACAGACTAACAGACAAACACACGAAGGAGAAGAAGAAGAAGAAGAAGAAGAAGAAGAAGAAGAAGAAGAAGAAGAAGAAGAAGAAGAAGAACAAGAACAAGAACAAGACGAAGAAGAACAACAACAACAACAATAACACTGAACAACAACAACGACGACAGCTGCAACAAGAACAACAACAAACAACAACAACAACAGCTGCAACAACAACAACAACAACAACAACAACAACAACAACAACAGCTGCAACAACAACAGCTGCAACAACAACAACAACACTGAACAACAACAACGACGACAGCAACAACAACAACATCATCACAACCATAACCTCGACCACACAAAACGTCATCATCGCCGAAAAAAATGAGCAGAACAAAGGATTGTCCCCTTCATTTACCTATGTTGGTTTTTCATTCCACATGGAATGACTATTCTCGGGGTTGGAGCCAACGAAAGCGTACAAACCTGGATAACATCCACAACGAGCGGAAAGCAATCAGGGCAATTGGTCACTGCTGCACAGAGTGTCACGGCTTACTTGTGTGCACGTGCAGTGTAGAAGTAGCATGCATCGCATTGCTTCCGCGTTTTTCACTAATTAGCGTAGCGAAGGTCGGTCATGTTTACATTTCTTTGACGCGCCAGGCATTAGTGTGGTTTTGTGTATGGTTGTTGTTTTGAGTTATAGTGTAGTGTTGGTGTGATGTTTTGTTGGGTGGGGTTGGGGTAGGGGGGTTATGGGGTGGATAGATTAGAGGTTGGACGGAGTGTGTGTGTGTGTGTGTGTGTGTGTGTAGTGTGTGTGTGTGTGTGTGTGTAATTGTGTCTTTTTCTCTGTGTCTCTGCATGTGTGTGTGTGTCTATGTTGGGGTATATATGCGTGTCAGTGTGTATTCGTGTCTGCGTGTGCCCGTGTGTGTTCAAATGAGAGAGGCCATGAGGAAACTGAGAGAGAGATGGGGGAGGGGGGTGTGGGGGGTGGCACATACACACTCGCGCTCATGTTCACACTTTAAGCATATACGCACTGACACACAAACACACCGAATCACAAGCACAGAACTATAAGCCACATGAACACTCCCCCTCTACCCCCATCTCTCTCTCTCTCTCTCTCTCTCTCTCTCTCTCTCTCTCTCTCTCTCTCTCTCTCTCTCTCTCTCTCTCTCTCTCTCTCTCTCGCTTTACTGCACCTCTCTTCGTTTGAACTTTCTGAGCGTGTTTTTAATCCAAACATATCATGCAGCACAGCGAAACCACTACCGCGCTGAACAGGCTCGTCAGTTTCGCTCCGTTATGCACAAGCGGCGGACTACGGTCATTGGGAAAAAATGCACTGCGTTCAGTTTCATTCTGTGAGTTCCACAGCTTGACTAAATGTAGTAATTTCGCCTTACGCGACTTGTTTTCTCTTTTTGGTGTGGTTGTCAGGACGTGGTGGGAATTAAGGAGCGCTGGTGCAAACCCGTATCCATAATTAAAGAAGCGTGTGCCCGGACACTTTACGAGACAGGATCACAACCCATCCGGATAATTCCTCAACGTTGACTGGGGACGATATGACCCACAAAAGCTTCACTTGAGAATAGACGGTATCTCTCTCTAATCTGTGTCGGTGCAAGTTGCCGTCCCTTGGCGAACTTAAAAACTACGACGATATGCTTGAAGTTGTGCATATATATAAGGATTACGAGAATATTTCAGCTTCGACACATACCGGCAAAAACAACACATTGGCTGGTATTCGCGCAGAGTTTGTTTTTGAGTTTTTGTTGTTGTTTTTTGCATGCAAATAGAAGGATGCTCTTGTTCGGGCCATGTAAACGTCTGAACAAATCTGTGGTGATTTACATGACCGTTCTGAATTTTAGCGATTATGTCAACAATGATAATGTTTGCTGAATCTCAGCTAACTTTACCGGCAGAAAATCTGGGGTTTCAGTTTATCATGTCTGTTATTACAGAACTGTTAGTGTAAGACAGCCTCTTGCAACCTAAAACCCAAACGAGTCATATAGATACAAGCTGAGTTCAGAGACTCAAAACGTCTCAAGACGAATACATATCTCTGATAGCATGTCGAATATTTCTTGACAAGAGATACAATGGAAGCATGCAAACACAACAACAAAACATCACATACGATGTTGTCTTGCTTATGCACTCTTATGCAACCACAAATGAACCCGCAGACACAGACACACACATAGACACACGTACAGACACACACACACACACACACACGCACATACACAGACAGACAAACATACAGATACACAGACAGACATACAGACACACACACACACAGACAGACAGACACACAGACACAGACAGACAGACAGACAGACAGACAGACAGACAGACACAGAGACTGAGACAGAGACAGACAGACACACACACACACAGACAGACAGACACACACAGACAGACAGACACACACACGCGCGCGCGCACACACACGCAAACACACACTCACACACACACACACACACACACACACACACACACACACACACACACTGATGCATGATGATTGCAAGCGCACACGCACACACGCACACACACACACACAAACACAGACACCCACGCCATACGAACTGCATTCTAAACAACAAACAAGTCGCGTAAGGCGAAATTACAACATTTAGTCAAGCTGTCGATCTCACGGAATGAAACTGAAGGCACTGTATTTTTTCACCAAGACAGTTCAGCTTCGTCAATCCCCGCGTAAAGGAAATCGCTCACCTTCCACGTGCAAAACGTAGTGATATTGACACGCCAGATTAGCGCGGTAGCGTATTGTGCTAAGCAGGAAAGCGCGCTTTTCTGTATTCTTGTTAACTTTCTGAGCTTGTTTTGAATACAACCTATCATATCTATATGTTTTTGGAATCAGGAAATGATAAAGAATAAGATGAAATCATTTTTGGATCGATTTCTTAAATTTTAATCGTAAGACTAATTAATCTATATTCGTTAATTGTGATCACATTTTAAGAGTAAACATGACATATGACTGTATATATTTTTAGATTCAGAATGTGATGAAGAATACGATGCAATCAATTTTAAATCTGTTTGCGAAAAATCGATTTTAATGACAACTTCAATGAGCAAACTCATTAATTAAATGTTGAGCCTCCAAGCTGAAATGCAATACCAAAGTCCGGGCTTCGTCGAAAATTACTTGACCAAAATTTCAACCATTTTGGTTGAAAAATGAGAGCGTGACAGTGCCGCCTCAACTTTCACGAAAAGCCGGATATGACGTCATCAAAGACATTTATCCAAAAAATGAAAAAAAACGTCTGGAGATACCATACTCAGGATCTCTCATGTCAAGTTTCATGAAGATCGGTCCAGTACTAGTTTTCTCTGAATCGCTCTACACACACATACAAACACACACACACACAGACACACACATACACCACGACCCTCGTCTCGATTCCCCCCTCTACGTTAAAACATTTAGTCAAAACTTGACTAAATGTTAAAACATATTGCACATGCATATGAAATATCAACCCTTTTATTTGGTTTTGCGAAAAAAGTCCCCTCTGCTTATAACTTCCGAATTTCACCTAAACATTATTTATAGATTGTGTAGCCCTGTTGGAGGTTTTATAGAGTGTGGCAAGAGAGCATTAATTTCAACCGAATGGAAACAGTTCCCATTTAGCCTTGATCAGACCATGTTGCCGTGCTCTTTGATCCTCTCGGGTTGTAGATTATCCAGTTCTGTTTTGCTGATAAATCTTTTCGAAATCTCTACCGGGGAATGCAAGGGAGCATGTAATTGCCATACTGTCACGATATGCTGGTGATGTTTTGAAATATTTTATTCGTCAGTAAAGAGACAGCAAGCGCAGGGAAACTACGGGTAATACTCCTGTCAGGAGGGCGATGGAAGAGAGATTACGACCATGCACTAACTACATACAGGAAATACCACATACTACATACCAACTATGCTGGTTTTGTGTTAACGTACGTAGTAGCATATGAATGAGTCTTGCTGGGTCGAACTGGAAGTTTTGTTTGTCTGACAAGCGTATGTTTATCTTGATCTCTTTGCAATTTGCCTTTGTGCGTAACTGGTGCATTGGCTTGTAATTAACGTTAGCATGCTATCAGGGAATTACCTCTTATCAATCGCCCTTTATATCTCTCTTTGTCTCTGTCTCTCTGTCTCTGTCTCTCTCTTCCTTTCTCCCGCTCTCTCTAGGCTCTTTCTCTCTCTCTCTCTCTCTCTCTCTCTCTCTCTCTCTCTCTCTCTCTCTCTCTCTCTCTCTCTCTCTCTCTCTCTCTCTCTCTCGCCACCCCCTCTCTCCCTGACGCACGGTGAAATGTGTGTGTGTGTGTGTGTGTGTGTGCAGTGTGTGTGTGTGCCTGTCTGTCTGTCTGTCTGTCTGTCTGTCTGCCTGTGTGTCTATCTGTCTCGCTGTCTTTTCTTTCTCTACAGCCTGTGTGTGTCAGTGTGTGACGGAAAGCCGCCAGACGATAGTACTTCCTTGTCTATAAATAACAATATAACTGCTTTAATCTGGACGTTGAAAAAAAGTATTGTTTAATAATTAGAATACCGCTGTATTATGAACTTATGTTAATTATATGAATAGTTTTATCAAGGTACTTGGAACAATCAAGTTTCGACACAAGCGTTTCCGATGAGGTCCTTACATTGACGAAAATAATCGCAATGCGGCGGACACAATTTTCTACCATTCCACTTTTCATATCCTGACACCAGTAGGGAAAAGAAAAACAATAACAGTAAACAATAGTACTCAATAAAGAAGACTTCGTGGCAAAATGCACACGCGCGTTGTCGTTTTTCTTCCGCATCTGAGTGCAGGCAATGCGGTACAGACGGTGCGAGCGTCGATCCGAAGCGTAGCACGTGGTACGCGGGGATATATCCGAGCGAGGTCGCGTGCGACGGCAGAAGCGAGCAAATCGGCTTTATAAACCGCAGCCGAATCCGATAACTTTTTCGGTGAATGTTCCACTGAGAGGCATTCGAGGCTCATTCTAGTTACTAATTATATTGTCGCGGTAGAAAACTGTTGATTTTACATGATTGTGGCTTCGTGATTCAGTGTATGTATGCGTTAGTTGTGAAAGCAAAAGACCAGGTAGGCTTTACGTTTTTGGTGAATACTCTTGAAGCATTCAAAGCTAATAACTGCCTTCTTAATTCGGAAGAAAACTGTGGATTATACAAAAGTGTGGCTTAGTGACAATACCTGTGTATTACTTGTAAAGAAAAAGAACAAGACAAGCCAGCGAGTTTGCAGACAGTTAGGATACTTGGATTTTATCGGAAGACGACAGGAGTCGTTTCTCGGCAGTGTTACTCGTACAAGCCCTGATGTATGTGTTGTGTGACTGAATCTGGAAGGAGTATATAACTTGAAGGTCTGTGAACTGCATAATTATCAAGTCGTGGAGAAGAAAAGTGGACAGCACTGTATTATTCTGGTGCCTGATGTAACGGTATTGTACTGTATCCCGAGCACACTACACAGTGATAGAAGAAGTGGATCTGTTTGCTAGTGATGAGAACAAGGTAAGTGTTGGAATTTCTTTTGTTTATTTGTCTGCCAAGCTGTCCGTGGTTTTAGTCAATCTTTTAAAAGAAAAGCAGGAGTGGAAAAAAAACCACATTGACAAACCTACAAACAAACAAGAGCAAAAACAAGCCACAACAACAAACATGAATAGAAAAGAAATAGAAACAAAATAACACAATGAGAAGAAAACGTTGAGGGCTATCATAATTACAAGTTACTTTATTTGTCACCTATTTTATAGTAATTAAAGGCAGAGTAAGCCTCCCGTAAACCATCACAGATACGGTCAGGCTTTTACACACAGTACAAACACCCTTTCATTCAAACACTCACCAATTGAGAACATCCTAGGTGCCCTCCGTAAAGAGCGAACAATTTTCAAAGAATTTATTTTTGCGTGGTTTATCTTACCAATACCCCTGAGCCATCGTGAACCCGTGTGATCCAGTTTTCCCTTTTCACAATGCAGTCGTCATAGTTAGTCATTTGAATGCGACTCGACGTGAGCTTATCTACAATAGCACGTTTTTTATGCACGAAACAACGGCTGTGGTTCACAAGAACTCTAGCGATGGCTTTTGACTGTTGAGAGGAACGGCGATTTGCACTGATAAACCGTCGTCTGCTACGACCCTTGCGTGACCCTGCTTCCGGGCTTTTCTTTTTTTAAACTTTCACAACTTCGAATTGTTCTGATCTTGTCTTGATGAAAAACGAATTCTTTTATGATTAAAGAATGTTTGTGTAACAAGCTGTCAATTTATTATTTAGATTTTAAAAGTTAGGTCTAGCGCAAAAACGAGGCGCCGTTGTTGTTAACGGAACAAGTCTACGAAAATAAATTCTTGGAAAATGTCTCACGCTCGACAGAAAGCAGCCAGGATGTTCCCGTTCGGTGAGCGTTCAAATGGAAGTATGCTTGTACTGTATGTAGACGCTCGGGGAGCTCTGTGATGGTTTACGGGAGACTTACTGTGCCTTTAAATGGCTTCAGTCTCCTCTTTCCAATAACTCTTCGTACACAGCCAATCGGCTTGATTGCATTTTGTCTTGAACAATGATGTGTGTTTTCGTTTTTCACTGACTGCCGTGCATTTTATTTTACATAAACTACAGGATGACACGAAGAATGATGATACACGCGTGTGTTCGAGGGTTGGCGTTTTATGATTGACTGTGAGTGAGTTGTACCGCTCGTGTCCGAGCTCAAAAGCCGAGATTTTATTTATTTATTTATATGGGAGATTTATATAGCGCTTGACGTTCTCTAAGCGCTTTACATATTAATTTCTGCCGTGTGAGATGGAATTGTTTACACAATATATCACGCATTCACATCGGCCAGTAAATCTCAAGCCATTACGGCGAATATTTACTTTTCACGGCCTATTATTCCAAGTCACACGGGTATTTGGTGGAATTTTGTTTATCTATGCCAATACAATTTTGCCAGGAAAGACCCTTTTGTCAATCGTGGGATCTTTAACGTGCACACCCCAATGTACGTGTGTACACGAAGGGTTTTTCGTCTCATCCGAAAGACTAGCACGTCTTGAACCCACCACCTGGGCTAGGAAAGGGGGAAGAATATTGCTTACAAATTATCCTGCTGGCGATTATCTCTGATGTTTGATAAAGTTGTTGACCTGACCCCACGTCACTGTGTAATATATCTCTCAACCATCCCCTCCTCTCGTACTGCCCTCCACCCCCTCCCCTGTGTTATGCTCTCGGCCTCCCCCTCCTCCTCCCCTCCCTCTCCCTGTGTTCTGTTCTCGGCCTTCTTCTCTTCCTCTTCTTCTTCCTCCTCCTCCTCCTCCTCCTCCTCCTCCTCAACATCGTCTATTGCTTTGTTTCGTCAGTGTTGCTGCTGTTGTTATATTTGTTGTTGTCGTAGTCCTCGACGTCGTTAGGGTCGTTGTTGTCGTCGTCCTCGCCGTCGTTATGGTCGTTGTTGTCGTCGTCGTCGTTATGGTTGTTGTTGTCGTAGTCCTCGTCGTCGTTATGGTTGTTGTTGTCGTAGTCCTCGTCGTCGTTATGGTTGTTGTTGTCGTCGTCGACGCCGTTGTTGTTCTTGTCAGTTGCTGTTGATTCTGCTGTTAAAAAAAAACTCTTCCTTTCAAATATACAATCAAGCAAGGTTCCTGAACAAAGAACTTGTAAACATAATTATTGAACTTTCCTCTGTGCCTAAGCACTCGACGATTCAGTCATCGAATGGTGTAAGAAGCTTAGGAAAGCAGTGTTGGGATATACTGACAGCTTGTAAAAAATCATTACACGAAACTGTAACCTTGAGACTCTTGTATCCAACCCTCCATCAGACTTACAAGTACGGTTGTATAATTAGTAGAAGGGGTTAAGAGCATGTCGTAATTTTCCGAAACAGCCTCTTATCACCTCTTTCCAAGTTTACAACAGTCTACGCGTATTTGCCAACACTTCAGTTCGAACATGAGGGTTTTGTGATGAGATAGATAATTAGTCTGTCTTTTCAGGACAGCCGTTTAAAGTGATGGGCTTCGTGTATCGTGTGAAAATGTACGGTTCGGTAGTTATTTCTTTAAAACAGCAGCATAAATTGTCCGTACTCATCGTTTACGGTTTTGTGCATCCGCTTTGCCGGAGAGTGTTCCGAGATAACGCTATAGTTAATGACGCACCGTGCACCGGGTGCTTTGAAGATACGATTTATGTTCAGTCCATTCTTTATTTGTGGAAACGCACTGGAAAACAGAATATATTTGATTTTTTTAATTTTATAACTTTGTTTTTGTGTGTGTCCTGTCTTTGTTTTGGTGATTACATATTTGTTTGTTTTTCAATTTTTTTCATCTCACCCATAGCCTTATTATGATTGATGGTCTGTCCTATGATACCGCGGTGTCGTCATCTTTTTGGGTGACAATGTTGTGACGAGAGAGGTGTAAGCTAACATAGACCCGGTGTAACACCCCTTTCTGACCCCCACAAGAAAGCAGGGGACCATTTGGTGTTACTAGTGTGTCCCCGAGGGGACAGTTTGGGACATCAAAGTGACCACCTGGGATGTCCCCCACGTGCTACGTGCTGCATTTGTCCCCCCACCCCCCCCTCCACTCTAAAAACGTCCCCCCCCCCCCCCCCGCCCGTCCCCACTCCTTTTTATTTCACCCGTCCGGTCCCTTCGGCTTCGCTTCTCACTGTAAAAGCAGGGCCGGACTACCGGGGGGGTTATGGGGGTTGCGCAACCCCCCCCCCCCCCTAGCCTAAACATGTACCTTACTTATTTATTTATTTTTTATTATTGCTTATTTTATGCCGTTTCATGCAAGGAGCGACCATTTTCCTATCTCAGAATATGACCTACCCGTCAGCTTCAGGGGGCTTCGCCCCCTGACCCCCACAACGAGGGGGGGGGGGTGGGTTCTAGGGTTTCCGGATCCCCCCCCCCAGCCAAAAAATAAAAATATTGAATGAGGTATGCATTCCTTTTTATTACATTGAGTTTCAATTTTTGGGGTATTAATCAGTGACAAAATCTGCTGCCTGAAACTGGTAATGATCATCCTCAGAATGCACCAGATTGCACCATTTTGCATCCTTTTTTTCAAAATTTTCCGGGGGGGCATGCCCCCGGACCCCCCTAGCAAGCTAGGCGCTTCGCGCCGTCGGCTCGGCGCTTCGCGCCTTCACACCCATATCTTCACAATATACTTTTGAAAAAAACCAGTCATAAAATGAACTGATCCGCCCCTGCCGCCAGGGGGGACATCCCCCTGGGCCACCACTGGCAAACCCCCCCCTCCTCTTCGCCTAGTCCGGCCCTGAAAAGTGCTAATATCGTGTGTGTTTGTGTGTGTGTGTGTGTGTGTGTGTGTGTGAGTGTGTGTGTATGTGTGTGTTTGCGTGCATGCGTGCATGCGTGCGTGCGTGCGTGTGTGTGTGTGTGTGTGTGTGTGTGTTCGTCTCTCTCACTTTCTCTCCCACTCCCCCTCTCACTCTCTCTCTCTCTCTCTCTCTCTCTCTCTCTCTCTCTCTCTCTCTCTCTCTCTCTCTCGATTATTGTACATTTCTTTATGTCTTTCTTTCTTTCTTCTTATGTTTTTCTTTAAGACAGTGAATGGACGTCGCATCAGCAGTGTGAACTTACGCCACAACAAATAACAATGATGTCTGACTAATATGATCGGTTAAGCAGTTTCTCACGCTGACTCAAGCTTTAATGTTGCAGACACACTAAAAACACACAACGTTGTATCATGAATGAAAAGCCAGCGTTGTTATGTGTACCCCTGATACCAGTATGAATGGCAAAACGCTCTCCTCTTCTATTCGCAGAGAACTTACCTCAGACAAATAGGCGAGGAAAGATACTTTAAGGATATATTTGCCACTGAGTCATTGTAGCGTGTGTAATGTAACTTTGGCACCAAGTTCGTCCTCATAAGGCCAAAAAAAAAATTGTCTGTTTCTGGTAACATGGCTAAAAAAAATATGGTCGGTAGGTCGGGATTTTTATTTTTTTTTTTTTTTTTTTTTTTTTTTTTTACCCCAAATGTAGACCAATAAAACTAACTTTAAAAATCGCGCAAAGAGACTGGATTCACTATACATAGAGACAAGACACTCAACACATTTACAAATCGTCAGCGGACTTTCGTTTTCACACGTTTTTGTTGTTCATTTTCTCACCCTGTCCTTTACCACACACAAAAAAAAAAAAAAAAAAAAAATTTGAGTTTGGAAAAAAAAAGTTTAGGGTCGGCGCCGAAATTTAGGGTCGGTCGGGTGACCAGAAACAGACAATTTTTTTTTGTTGGCCTAATAAAAATCGATGCAGGATTTTTTACCATTGCATTCAGTATGTATAACAACACGTACTGTTTCCTTTTCGTTATTTCCAGAAAAGGGACAAAGGCAATTAAATGGTGACAGGTATTACACAGATATATCAGTCACTGAGTCATTGTGCCACTGGTGAGTTAACTTTGGCACTGAGTTCACTAAAGTCAGGATCCTCACTGTGAGTTGTCATATGTGAGTTGTGTTATTCATAGAATCTGGAACAACAGACTTGCTGATACCAAAGCTCGACATCTGATGTGTTTGTTTACTGTTTTCTCTTCTCCTGTTGTATGATGCGCTCTTGTTGAGAGAAATATCTGCTACACGCACAACGTATGCATTTGTGTAAGGCCTGGCGCTCACCTATGTAACGTCAGCAGGACAGACGACGCACTGCAGATTATCCCAGCCTGCTACACGTTGCGTGAAAGGAAAACAGGCCAAGTACTTGTCATAATCCCTATCGCAGCATCAATAATATGCAGTGCGTCGTCTGTGCCGCTGAAACTGCGCAGGTATGTTCTGCCCTTAAAGGTTCGTTCTTCGCAGTAAAACCCAAACACTGGTTAGTGTGGAGTTGATTCCTACACTTTGTAGTTCAAATAAAAATAAAAATAAAAGGGATAGAAGGGATCGGAACGCAAGTCGAACATGAGCTGTGCAAAATCAGTCTCCTAAACTAAAGCGAATAAGCATTTACACATGGAACAAATCAAGCGACACTAACTTCAGAAGATCATATCTACAAGCAGATGCATGTTGAACGAATGTAAACACATGACAGGAACATGTTTGCGGTGTGCAACTTCGTTTGGTTTGCAACAGCTGTAAGGCTGTTGAGGGAGATTGATAGTGATGTGAGATGTGTATTACTACTGTTACTAAATCAGCAAGAGTGTGAATGACTAATGCGTTTCCCGACACGCAGATTATACGGTCCACATCAAACAGCCAGGGGACTTTCGACGTTACGTCAAGACGTTTAAAACTGGGAGAGAAAATGATCTTTTTTCATGTCTTGGTCTTGGTTTCATTTTCTTTGACGTTGTGTGTGTCTCCATAGTTTATCAGCATTGCTTCGCCCGGCATCCTGACTATCCGTCTACTTACTTGTATGCTCGGACAACGTATTGTAAGAGAGAGGACAATACAGTTCTCTTTTTCATGATTCGAAAGAATCAAAATATTGAGCAAATCGATACTCAGAAAAAAATCTGGCACTGCATAATATAGTAAAAAAATCGCGATATAAATCATATTGCGTTAAATTAGTATGCATATTTCGTGTGTACCAATGCATGCTATAATGCACAACATCGTCTCAACTTTGCCACGTGATGAGATAGTAGGCGTGATGAACCGACAAGCACATATACATGTATGTTGGCAGCGAGGAAGAGTATGCACTGAGACTGCTGTTGTGTTTTGTTTTTGGCTTTGGTATGTTTGAACTTAGTGTGCTTACTGAAGGTGTGCTCTCATGCTGTGTGTGTGTGTGTGTGTGTGTGTGTGCGTGTGTCTGTGTGTGTGTGTGTGTGTATGTGTGTGTGTGTGTGTGTGTGTGTGTGTGTGTGCGTGTGTGTGTGTGTGTGTCTGTCTGTCTGTCTGTACATGCATCTGTATGTATATGTGTCTGTGTGTGCGTGTGTCTGTGTGACCTGCGTGTGCGTTTCGATTGAATGTGTCCGTGGGCGTATGCGCGCGCGTCAGTGTGTTAAAGGCACAGTAAGCCTCCCGTAAACCATCACAGAGCTCCCCGAGCGTCTAAATACAGTATACAAGCATACTTCCATTTGAACGCTCACCGAACGGGAACATCCTGGCTGCTTTCTGTCGAGCGTGAGACATTTTCAAAGAATTTATTTTCGTAGACTTGTTCCGTTAACAACAACGGCGCCTCGTTTTTGCGCTAGACCTAACTTTTAAAATCTAAATAATAAATTGACAGCTTGTTACACAAACATTCTTTAATCATAAAAGAATTCGTTTTTCATCAAGACAAGATCAGAACAATTCGAAGTTGTGAAAGTTTAAAAAAAGAAAAGCCCGGAAGCAGGGTCACGCAAGGGTCGTAGCAGACGACGGCCGGTTTATCAGTGCAAATCGCCGTTCCTCTCAACAGTCAAAAGCCATCGCTAGAGTTCTTGTGAACCACAGCCGTTGTTTCGTGCATAAAAAACGTGCTATTGTAGATAAGCTCACGTCGAGTCGCATTCAAATGACTAACTATGACGACTGCATTGTGAAAAGGGAAAACTGGATCACACGGGTTCACGATGGCTCAGGGGTAAGATAAACCACGCAAAAATAAATTCTTTGAAAATTGTTCGCTCTTTACGGAGGGCACCTAGGATGTTCTCAATTGGTGAGTGTTTAAATGAAATGGTGTTTGTACTGTGTGTAAAAGCCTGACCGTATCTGTGATGGTTTACGGGAGGCTTACTCTGCCTTTAATTGTTTTTCTTCAAGTTTATTGAGTCACTTTCAGAAACAAAAACTTTCTCAAACGTGTCTGATTCATTCACGTTCTGGTGCAAACTAAAGATTTTGAGCAAACTAAGCCGCAGCTGTGTTTGTATGTCTCATTTTCTCCGGACATTCAACGTTTGATCCGTGGCGCCTCAAGCAAGAAACTCGACAGAAACTTTGATTAAATTTCCTGATCGCCTCAGTACGAAGCTTGGCTGCTTCGACCGTTCGTTGTGGGGAAAAACTGCAATTGGAAGTTGAGCCTTTGGTGTCAGTGGCAGAATGGGCTAAGACCCAGTTATGAAAAAGTGACAAACAAACAAGACATCAACTTAAAAAGTAACGAACGAAGAACCAAAAAGAGAAAGTGAGAAAGTAAGAAAAAAAAGAATGAAAGAACGAACGAAAAAAGGACACACACACAAAAAAAAGGACAGACAGAAAGATTAAAAAGTAAAAGGCAAGATGGAATGAAACAAAGAGAGACATGTAAAAAGAGATAACATATACATCAACATTCATTAAATTTAAAAACAAGATACATCAGTGCCCTTTGGCAATATTCACGGTGATTGCCTGCACATGAATTCAGACATTTATGATACATAATTTTATAGCCAAGAACATTTGTTTAAACATTGCACAGCAGAGTACATAAGCACTACAAGAGGAAGTGATCATGGGACCAGGGACGATATGATAGTTGTAAGGTCAGTCTTTGCCCGCACAATGTTGTTGGTTGTTGGTTGTTGGTTGTTGTTGGTTGTTGGTTGGTTGGTTGTTGGTGGTTGGTTGTTGGTTGTTGTTGGTTGGTGTTGGTTGTTGTTGGTTGTTGGTTGTTGTTGGTTGTTGGTTGGTTGGTGGTTGGTTGTTGGTTGGTTGGTTGTTGGTTGTTGTTGGTTGTTGGTTGGTTGTTGGTGGTTGGTTGTTGGTTGGTTGGTTGTTGGTTGTTGTTGTTTTTGTTGTTGTTGTTGCTGTTGTTGCATGCAATATTCGATGTTAATAACATTGTGAGCGTAACAGAACGTTCAACACATTGTCAAGTTGTTGTCATCTCTTTGTTGATTGAGGTTGTGTAACGAGTGGACACACTGACGGATACTCTTCATGTAATTTCCCAGCCGAAGCTGGCCGTGTTTCATAATAATAATAATAATAATAATAATAACAATAATAATAATAATAATAATAATAAGGGTATTCATAGGGCGCAAATCCTAAAATAGTTCTAAGCGCCTTAAATCAATCTTAAATATAATAATCTTAATAACAGCAACAATACACATTACATTTTTTTTTAATAAATGCAACACAATCACGTACACAATACACAATTCAAATGACTCTATCATTATCAACAACAATCTTCTGTTTCATGACATATTTTGTTAAAACAAGGCGGGCGAGAAGGTTGTTTTTGTGTGTGTGTGTTTTTCCGGTTGCCAAGCACATCATTGTGGGGCTTTTAATGACTACCATGCATCCGTCCACTCACAATATATTTACACCCCCGGTATAGGGGTGTGTATAGGTTTCGGTCGATGTGTTTGTTTGTTTGTTTGTTTGTTTGTTTGTGTGTTTGTTTGTTTGTTTGTGTGTTTGTTTGTGTTCGCAAGTAGATCTCAAGAATGAACGGACCGATCATCACCAAACTTGGTGAACAGGTTCTATACATTCCTGAGACGGTCCTTACAAAAATTGGGACCAGTCAAACACACGGTTAGGGAGTTATTGGTGGATTTTGGTTTTTTGGGGGGATCAACTACGGCATAACTCTTCCTTATCTTCTCCATGTTTTCAGCGTATACCTCCCTTCCTTCGTATGGTGCACTATAGTATGAGGGGGCATCTTCGGATATTCCCGGCGTTCTGTTACTATTTTTAGAAGGTCACCGCAGTGTCCAGAACGTAAATTGGACCCGTAAATTATCCTCACTGTAAAAGTGCAAAGGTCGAATCAATTTATAGCCACGCGAAAAATACACTCTCATCTATCTCTATATATTTATACAATAGATATAGATATATATATACGGCTTCTCTGTGTGTGTGTGTTTGAGTGTGTCTGTAGAAAACAACTGTGTGTTGTACAGTTCTGTTTGTGATGTGGTACCTAGGGCGTCGTCGACAAGTATGGGACTCGACATGATATGATCAGGAATGGCATTATGGCCCCTGAATCATGTTCGTGCTAAGGACGGGGGTGTTTTTCCTACCTCGGAGGAATTTCTTGTTTCTTTCATTCTTCAACATTTACCACTCAACAAAGTCTAGAGTATTAGGATCTATGAAACAAATTAAAGGCATCTACAGATATATAAATATAAAATTGACCACACTCATTTGGTATACATTCTGACAATTCATTATCTTTCTTTCTTTATTTGGTGTTTAACGTCGTTTTCAACCACGAAGGTTATATCGCGACGAACAATTCATTATAAAGACATCTTTCTGATGTAAATGACAACTACAAGCCATACCTATATTCACAACATTAGGACACAAGGAACTTAGTCGATAAATATCGACAGGGGGCCGACAAATGGTTTAAATGGGAAATGTGTGTATATGGGTGTGGGTTTGAAACAAACAAACAAACCAACCCATGTGAACCCCGGGCCGCAGGCCTTCGATGTAGTGATTGAAAAAAAAAGGATGTTCTCAAATGGTTCAATTCTCATTTGGTCTGATTCTCAAATGGTACCGGTATACTCCCCCCCCCCTGGCCGCAGGCCTAGGAGTAAAATTTTTATAGACACTGACCTTCTTCCCAGGGGTCATTGACCCAGTTTTAGCTATGAGAGGTGGTTCGCCCAGAGGCTGTAGAGTATACTGGGGCGGTCTCTTTGATGTCTTGAGAGGAAACTTGGCCAGGGTAGTACATGCACCAGAACTGGTGGACACCAAGGACAAACATGAAATCGAAGCAGTTTGCTTTCAGAGAGAACGGTCGTCAGCAACTCAAACTTCTCTGTTTTCTTTTTTTTTTTAAATCTGACTTTCTTTGTGGCCCCCTGACTCCGCCCCCTCCCTCTGTAAGGACCCTCCTCCACAAGGACCGATTTTTGTCAACATTTTAAAGGTCGCTAGAGAGGGGTTCCACTGTATGACCTAACCGCTACTGGCAGACGGCCTCAATCTTCACGCGCAAAGACGAGATTAATAGGTGCTCGGTTTTGGTATTTTGAATTACATTACATTAAACCTTTGTTGGGTTTCATGGTCATGGCAACAGCCATAATAATATTACATGATGTATAATATCATATTT
>NC_090249.1:43475554-43480554 GCF_037325665.1 Littorina saxatilis | reverse complement strand
TCAGTGTTTTGTTTTTGAAGACTCTCCGTTTTAGCACTGGCAAGACTGGAACATTTCTGCCACAAACACTCAAGAAAGATTTTTCACACCATCAAGTCTGCTAGCTGTCACCCCCCACCCCCCCCCACCCCCCGGTAAAATACCGGTTAACGCCAATACTGATAAACGTTCACATTTTATTTATCCGTGACTGTGCAGGGGACAAAAGCAATGGATGAATTAATCAAGAACGTATAACTTTCGAGCTATGAGAGCACAAAACATAACCTGTCTCCATTCATGTCTCACCCAGTCACATTATTCTGACACCGGACCAACCAGTCCTAGCACTAACCCCATAATGCCAGACGCCAGGCGGAGCAGCCACTAGATTGCCAATTTTAAAGTCTCAGGTATGACCCGGCCGGGGTTCGAACCCACGACCTCCCGATCACGGGGCGGACGCCTTACCACAAGGCCAACCGTGCCATAGCCATGGGGCTAACTTCCACGAGAACGATAGTGATAGAGAAAAAACTATTCTGCGTGAAACATAGACATAAGACTAACATCCATGTGAACAATAGTATTGGAAACAAAACTATTCTGCATAAGACATAACAATAGGGCTAACTTCCACGAGAAAAAGTAATGAATGAGAGGACTCATTTTTCATGAAACATGCACATGGGGCTACCTCCCCTGACATAAATAGTAATTGAGAAAACTTCTTCTGCATGAAACATTCACATATAGGCATGAGACCAAGGGTAGGGCGGATGGTGGCGAGAGAGGTGAAGGGACGGGGAATGTTTACAGTGCCGTGAGCCGGCTGTGAGCAGTGCCCACCAATGTTTAGCTCAGACTTAGTTCTATGCAGAAAATGCAGCGCGCTATTCGTCCTCATCTCTAAGGCAGACTGATACCAAGAGGTGTAAGTTACACCCGCCTTCAGGCTCAGGCATGTTAAAACGCTCGACTCAAGACTGCATAGGCCGGGCTGAGTAGTGAATGAGAAGCACCAAATGTTACGGCGACCTAAGCGGGTTTTTAAACCGCCCAGCCGCGAGTTCATCAGTGCTGTTTCTCGGCTGCTTCTGAAATGTCACGGAAACTCTGTGAAGACCACATCAAACGTTTTCTCCAACACGTTCGTCTTGTTCACCTCACCTGTCCGCCTAAGTCGGTTAAGACTATTTTCTTTTCATTTTTTTTCTCAGGTGGGTTACTTCGCCGCATGAGCTCCGTTACCTCAAACGTTTACTTCAGTCTCCGTTCTTGTTTCAACTAAAGAACACAAGTGTTTTGAGAGCAAGTCGTTGCTGACTTCAGCGGAATTCGTGTGTTATGAGATGTGCTTTTACCATTGGTGAAAAACGAGTGTCAACTGCGAGATGCTTGACTCACAGAGTGGGGCGGCAGAGGAAGTGCGGAGAGACAGAACAACGGACTCGTGCACAGTGTGGCAGCTACACTTTAATTGACAATTTAAATTCAAATGAACTCAAATTGAAATTTGACGGATTGACTTCCAGCAAACTTACTGACTATGCCAAACATTACTTTGCTGTAGTGAGAGTCCACGTTTTGTCCCGAACAACGGCTGGCTTTTCTTTAAAAGGGAGAGCACTTCTGGTTGTCTACTCAGGTCACGAAAACAGTCTTAAAAGTTGACTTTTGCGGAGGAACAAATGACAGTAAAACTGTCCCTATTTTACTAATCGAATTGTGTGTTTTGGTTCAGCCCAGTGTTCATCTGTTCTAGCAGCATGTTTCTAAAAAAAGACAACGCTTAGTCTGATCAAAATTGTTCTGACTGCATCAGCAGTGTTTATATCCACCACCAAAGTCGACGTAGTAGTCATAAAACGTGGTCATAAACGACTGAAGTCTGACCTATACACAACAGTATCTGCCACACCACACCTCGAACTCAACAGCACTGACCGCAACCTCCCAGTAGGACATATATCGTCACGATCGGCCTGCTAAGGTCAGACACGTTACCAGCTGGGCGGATTGTGGCTTGAGTGATTATGTTTGTTGGTGGTTTTTAATGTGTGATCGTTGGCAGCTGTTGCCAGCTCGACCGTGCAAGGTGTTTATTTGTGGTTGTTGACATTCGTCGCGAAAGACCGGCCGCATGATTTATGCTTGTGAAGCCAGCATTGCCACCATCAGGACAGACTGTGCGCGGTTTCTGCATGGGTTACTTTACTGATTCTCTTTGTTGATCAGTGATTCCTTTTTGAATGCTGGCATCCAAAGCAAAATACTGACTGTGTACTTGAGTGTGAAATCGTTACCAGCTGCACTGACTCTAGGTATATACCGGTTGTAAGTGTTTCGTGTGTGCGTGGACTCCGGTTTAAATTTAGTGATTCTCTTTGCTTGTGTATATTAGTGTGTGATTATTGGCATGCGAGACAAGAAGAAACTGGCCTTACAACTTGTGTTTGTGATATGAAGAACAAACCATGAGCAATATACGAAAGGAAAGTCAACGAAACAAACTAAGGACTCATCACACAAAGAATGAAGATGAACATACCACGATGCAGATGAAAAGCCAACCGAATGTTCGCCTCACTGAATAATGGTGAATTAGAAAACGAAAAGTTTTTGTAGAAAATGGCAGAAGCGATGGACGAAAGCTGAGACCTGCTGGCTCGCTGACGTTGCTGTGAATGAAATGACCGATGGGTAAGTCATAACTGCATGTGTTTTAAATTGGCTGTGCGAATTAATGTGAATGTGCCCGATGATGAATTGGTTCTTCGTTGTTGTGTGTGCTCGAGTCCACGAGAGAGAGAGAGAGAGAGAGAGAGAGAGAGAGAGAGAGAGAGAGAGAGAGAGAGAGAGAGACAGAGAGAGAGAGACAGAGACAGACAGACAGAGAAAGACAGAGACAAAGAGATAGAAGGATCCAGTGACAGACAGAGAGAGAGGCTGACACAGACAGACACACAGACAGACACACTGACAGACAGACAGACACCGACATAATGTGTATTCTTGTGTTACAATTGTTTGCGATCTTAAAAGAATCCCTCGGGGTTGTCTCATTTCGACACAGGACGTCTATATTGTGTGTGTTCACCATATGAACTGCGTAAAGTCATTAGTTTTTATTGGTGACAGAGGGTTTACCCGTGCGTACATCTACGTTGATCAGTATGATCTAGGGCAACTTTATAATTACTAAGCATCGATTTAAATCATTATATAAGGAGCGATGATGCGCGAAACAGCTTTTATACTAAAGATTCAAAAGAAAGGTAAGAAACTTCAGGTGACATTTGGGATAGGATATCCTAATCGCTTTAACTATACACTCTATGCATACCGACACATAGACATGAATAGCTGACTGATTTCCTGATATTCACAGACAAACAAAAGATTTAAAACGCTTTATTACGTCATTAGCAAATCCGTAGTTTTGGTTGATAGCCTCTTAGTCGTTATATTGAATAATTGCATTATGATAATAACACTCACTGAAATCTGTTTTCAAATCACGATAAGATCAAAATATTGGTCGTAGCTCCATCGCACCCCATAATAAAAACAACATTAAATAATCACACAAACAAAGAAAGAAAAACTAACCCAGCGAAGTAAATAATTACACCAACAGAAAACCCAAACGCTGCCGCAGTGAGCATTTGGCTAAAAACAGAAACGCTGCGTGATCTTAAAGAAATCCATTGTCACGTTGTCGAGACCTTTCGAAATGACGAGAACAATACCTTCTCGGCACAGCCATCAAATACCAACGCTGATCTAAGAGAGCGCAAACGTTGATATCAAGTGGATTCAGGGAAATGCAACACTCACTTCGAATATAGCCTACATGCGAACCAATGGAATGTAAGATTCTACCGTCCAATATCGTTTTAAATAAGGTAAACATTCCGGGAAATGCAACACTCGCTTGGAATATATGCGAACCAATGGAATGTACATTCTACCGTCCAATATCGCTTTAAATAATGCAGACATATTGAGGAAAACATGTTTACGAGATAAGATGTCTTGGGATAAGAACTATGTGCAGTGATCTATAAGCATGCAGTGATCAATAACAACATCTATTTAAACATAAACGAACATGCATCTTTTGTTTTCGTCACTTCAACCATGTCTTTTTTGTTTACTTGTTATCTAACTAGATATAGATTCATGTTCCCTTCTCTTCCTCTGTCATTTCTCTGTTTGAATTCAGTCCAGCATGTAGACACGCGGTTCCACTTCCGATACCTACTTTAAAGAAAACTGTGCATATTTTCAAAGCAGAAAGCAAGACCCTGCATGCAATACGTTCACTGACTGAAACATTGTGACAAGCGGGATGCATTGGCTCACTATAAAAACAAAAGGGGGTATGGGGGGGAGGGGGAGGGAAGCGCGACAATGAAATTCAGATTCACTTCACTCAGTACATAGTACTTCTATCTTGGAGCAATATCTTTTTCTTATCTTAATTTGAAATGAAGCCTAACTATTATAATCATGTCGATGCGTTAATTTATCTCTGAAACTTTTGTCTCTCGCCCCCCTTCCCCCCCCCTTCTTTTAGAATAAAAAAAACCCCACCAAGATAGGTATGTTATTGGAACTTTTAATTTATGACAAAACAAAACGCTATATTCACTGATCTTCAACCCAGCAGTCTTTTAAGTGGACAGACAGACAAACACTTATAGTGCAGAAATAAACTTAGCTGACAAATTGTCCAATAACTCTATTTGAGTTTGGATTCCCCCCCCCCCTTTTTTTTTTTTTTTTACTAATTAGTATGTACACTATGCTGTCACCAAAGAAGACGTTAATTCCATTTTAACATCATGATTTAAAGCCCGACCTCCCTAACTCGCAAAATTATGTTGACCCGCAACATGCAGTAAGATGATAAAGCAATGGAAATTGAATGAAAATCGAAAGTCACAACACACTTTTGAGTAACGAGCGAATAACTAGCAGCAAATAAAACTTACTGAATTTGTACATTATCAGCT
>NC_090249.1:43463054-43470554 GCF_037325665.1 Littorina saxatilis | reverse complement strand
TTCTCGTAGCAGACGACGGTGTATGCCTATCGCCAGTTCCTCTGAACAATCAAAAGCCATCGCGAGAGTTCTTGTGAACCACAGCCGTTTGTTTCGTGCATAGTCAGAGGTATATAATAACGTGCTATTGCAGAT
The DNA here is from genome assembly GCF_037325665.1 of Littorina saxatilis. Classification (NCBI taxonomy): domain Eukaryota; kingdom Metazoa; phylum Mollusca; class Gastropoda; order Littorinimorpha; family Littorinidae; genus Littorina; species Littorina saxatilis. The sequence continues at coordinate 43,470,419 of NC_090249.1, read as the reverse complement.
AAGCTCACAGCGAGTCGCATTCAAATTACTAACTGACGACTGCATTGTGAAAAAGGGAAACTGGATCACACGGGTTCACGATGGCTCAGGGGTAAGATAAACCACGCAAAAATAAATTCTTTGAAAATTGCTCGCTCTTTACGGAGGGTACCTAGGATGTTCTCAAGTGGTGAGTGTTTAAATGAAAGGGTGTTTGTACTGTGTGTAAAAGTCTGACAGTATCTGTCATGGTTTACGGGAAGCTTACTGTGCCTTTAAGTCAGCTTTAACTCTTACCAGTTCGGGGGTTTTAAGGCATATTTTACAGTGCTGTTGGTGCCTACTTGCCGAGTGACTAGCTGGGGTCATATTCTAAATGAAATATAGAAAGTTATATATCAAATGAAAGGAAAATGAATAAGCTTTTCATATTTGCAAAGAGAATTGTGCTATCTGTAAAGGTAAAACAGGTTATGGGGGTGACAACATGATTTTTGTTGAAATTTGTACGCCCATTTTTTGGAACACGTGACAAGCACAAAGAAGAAATTTTTTTTGTGTTCAGTTTATTTTAGATATGCTGCTAACTAGTCTGTTTTGGCATTCATTTTACATAACATAGCAAAGTTTTTTGAGTTTTGCTGATAAACAAAAAAGTTATTGTCACCCAAATTTCAAAGTTGGAGGTTTCATGCCTAAGGCCCCCCCCAAAAAAATATTCTGTTTACGGTATCCTGACTGACCCTATTTTTTCGCGCGACCCTAGACTTTTGTTTGGCATTTGGTAAAAAAAAAAAAAAAAAAAAAAAAAAAAAATTGGAAAAAAAAAATTGGAAGAAAAAAAATAAAAATTTGAAAAAAAAAGGGGCTTTGTTTTTTGGCAAAATAACTTAAAAATATGTTTTGGGGAAAAAAAAAAAAAATTAAAAAAAATCCCGACCTACGGACCCTTATTTTTTGGCCTATGTTACCGTTAACAGACTTTTTTTTTTTTTGCCTAATAATGCATTTCTATAACTAACTTATAACAAAAACCCAGCTTGTTTCAGTCATAAAGTGTGTCTTAAATGTGAGTTTATCCACTGTCCGACCCATCCAATGTAAAAAAAAAAAAAAAAAAAAATTATAATTAGATAATTGGTCAGTGGAAAACTACAGGGGGGGGGGGGGGGGGGCATCGTAAGCTTGCTTACGATGGGCAAGGGAGCGAACTGGTAAGAGTTGTTTATTTAAAAGAAATCGTTTAGCTCTTTTAGCATGTGAGAAAGAATGCTGCGCAGATCATAGATGACACAAAAACTGCTTTACACAAAAAAGAAGGCACCCTTAACTCGTAGATGCTTCCTCTTCTGGCACTGTTTACTTCCTGTTTGCCTGTGTTACCGCGGATGCTATGCGCTGTGAAAGCAGAGTCTTGAGAGGAAGGAATTTAAAAACTGGGAGGGGGGGTCTTACAAGAAGCGTTCCACTGGATTGGTTGAAAAGATCAGGTTTCACAGTTAAGACAAAAAGGTCCACGTGTGAGGCTTGCCCATCCTAATTTTGTTTTGCCGCCGGAAGAAGGAAACTGCAGTTCTTCGATGTGAGCACAAAATGCAGCTCCCTCGTTCACAATTGGCCTTTTAAACAGCCAATCACAGAGCACGCACGCGTGATGATTCACTAAGTAAGAGAACGAAGTACAGTAGAACCCCTCTGTTTGTTTGTTTGTGTGTTTAACGCCCAGCCGACCACGAAGGGCCATATCAGGGCGGTGCTGCTTTGACATATAACGTGCGCCACACACAAGACAGAAGTCGCAGCACAGGCTTCCTGTCTCACCCAGTCACATTATTCTGACACCGGACCAACCAGTCCTAGCACTAACCCCATAATGCCAGACGCCAGTCGGAGCAGCCACTAGATTGCCAATTTTAAAGTCTTAGGTATGACCCGGCCGGGGCCGTTCGAACCCACGACCTCCCCGGCGATCACGGGGCGGACGCCTTACCACTAGGCCAACCGTGCCGGTACCCCTCTGTTAAGATCCCCTGTTTGAAGACCTCCTCCCTTTCGACACATTAGTTTTCAGAGATTCTGATCACAATGTCTGTAAATTTACCTTCATTTTAAGACGCTCTCCCTTCTCGGGCCTGTATTTTTGTCAGTCTTTGATGTCTTAATAGGGGGGTTCCCCTGTAAAAAATCATTCTGCTGATACCCCATGTGAACTCCTCCGAGATTAAGTGTGAAACTGTTGACCCAGAATAACCCAGGTGTCGGCGTGCTCCGAAATTGTGATGATTAATAGCGGTTGTGTTGGTGCCCCTCGCTTTCTCCGCCCTGCTGCGTCTTACCGCCTGCCTAACGTTTTGATTCATTATCGGATCGGTATGCGGGGGTTTGGGTTTCCCGAATAAGTGTTACGTAAGTTACTGTCCTAGACTGGGTTCAGAATGGTATACTAGCTGTCTATAAATATGTCAATCTGCTTGATATAAATCGTGACTACGTGCATTGCTGGGGTCAGGTTGTTGTTAGGTGCAAAGGGTGTGTGTGTGTGCAGTGTGTGTGTGTGTGTGTGTGTGTGTGTGTGTGTGTGTGTGTGTGTGTGTGAATGTGTGCGTGCGTGCGTGCGTGCGTGTGTGCGTGTGTGTGTGTGGGGGGGGGGGGGTGGATGGGTGTGGGTATGCGTGTGACTGTGTGTATGTGTTGTAGTGGGTGTGTGTGTGTGTGTGTGTGTGTGTGTGTGTGTGTGTGTGTGTGTGTGTGTGTGTGTGTGTGTGTGTGTGTATGTGTGTGTGTGTGGTGTGTGTGTGTGTGCGAGCGTACGCAAGTGCGTGTTTCTGTATGTGTTTCGCTGTGTCTGTTTGTCGCTCGGTCAGGCGGTCTTATCTGTGCGTGCGTGAGTGCCTGCATGACGGCGCTTCTTCATACTGCCAAGAAATGAAATACAAGAAAAGAACAAGGAACTTAGTCGATAAATATCGACAGGGGGCGGACAAATGGTTTACATGTGAAATGTGTGTATATGGGTGTGGTTCTGAAACAAACAAACCATGTGAACCCCCCCATCCCACCGCTCGCGGGCTGAACGACTGACGTCACATGTCGCTTCGGTCTTTTCCTGAGAAGAACACGGCGTGTACATAATACACAATTCGATCGCGTAGCACTGCCAATGCACATTTTCGCAACGAAAACCGTGCTACTGTTTCTTGTGTGTTAAATCTGAAAGCAATATAAGTGAACGAACAATTGAAAACTGATATCACGTTACTAAACTCCAAAAAGTAATAAATTACTTCTGACTGCGGTACACAATACGGCAGTCACCTCTGCGAATGCTGTCGAAGAATCTAACCGAAAGTAAACATTCTGGGAATCTACGCGCATCGGCCTTGACGCAAGTTCAATACTTAGCCAATGAGCGCGCCGCGGCGAAGTTGGCCGCTGTAAGTCTCGCAGCGCTGGCTGGCTGAGCGAGTTGCGTGTCCATCCTTTTTTGGTCCAAGCCGCACCGTAGACCAGATTAGTAGGTGCTTGATTTTGGTATTTTGATTTTACATAACATTAAACCTTTCTTGGGGTTCATGGTCATGGCAACAGCCATAATAATATTATATCATGTATAATATTACATTTCAGCATATTTGAATTACATGTCATCATACCAAACTGTCATACATTTTTATTCCTACATCATTCTGATTGATCACAACCAAACCTACTATCAGTGGACACATCCAAATGTAAGCGCCTGTTCTTGACAACTTTTAATCGATCTAAAAATAGCAACTTGCTGGGCCCTCTGCCGCCAACAGACACTGTTTGGCCTGTAGGTAAAATGTACAATGTATTTTCTGATTTGTGCACAAAAGCTTTATTTCTTTTTTCTTTTTTTTAACATAACAATGTTTAATGTCACTGTATGTTTAAAAGACCATGGTCATATTTGTAAAAAAAATGTTAAATTAGAAAATAAATAACATTTTGGTTCATGATTTTTCCTACACCTGTGCTAAAAATAAGAAATAAAAATGTCGGGTATATAAGTCACTCAAATACAGCTAAGTATGAATGGCTCGGTTTGAGTTTGTTGCAGTTGACCCTGCACAATGCGACATATCATGTTTTTGTTGAACAATTTTGACGTCACCCCTCCCATAGGGTGACGTATTTCACAACTTCCTGTGTTACACAAACTCTGTGATGACCAATTTTGACGTCACCCCTCCCATAGGGTGACGGATTTCACAACTTTCTACAGATGAACAATGTTGCCTTCACCCCTCCCATAGGGTGACGGATGTCACAACTTCCTGTGTACACAAACTGATGACGTATTTCACAACAAAATGGCGCTGCCCATGGTCAACCTCTAAACTATCCGTATAGAATGGGGGCGTCCTCGCCCCCATAAAAAAAAGATGCATCTGTCAGTTGTATCTAACCTCAACTTTATTCCCCCAAGCTATGATTATCTGGGACATAAATCTGAAGCTGATTCAACGTTATCAACAGGTGTGCTCGCATGGTGCCACACATCGCTGAAGAAGCCAGACGATGCTGGTCTTTGGGAGCCTAGACCTGTTCTTCTCCATCATAAACAAAACAAAACAAGTCGCGTAAGGCGAAAATACAACATTTAGTCAAGCTGTCGAACTCACAAAATGAAACTGAACGCAATGCAACGCAGCAATACTCGTAGCATCGTCAGTCCACCGCTCATGGCAAAGGCAGTGAAATTGACAAGAAGAGCGGGGTAGTAGTTGCGCATGAGAAGGATAGCACGCTTTTCTGTACCTCTGTTCGTTTTAACTTTCTGAGCGTGTTTTTAATCCAAACATATCATATCTATATGTTTTTGGAATCAGGAACCAACAAGGAATAAGATGAAAGTGTTTTTAAATTGATTTCGAACATTTAATTTTGATCATAATTTTTATATTTTTAGTTTTCAGAGCTTGTTTTTAATCCAAATATAACATATTTATATGTTTTTGGAATCAGAAAATGATGAAGAATAAGATGAACGTAAATTTGGATCGTTTAAAAAATTTTTTTTTTTTTACAATTTTCAGATTTTTAATGACCAAAGTCATTAATTAATTTTTAAGCCACCAAGCTGAAATACGGCCTTCGTCGAAGATTGCTTGGCCAAAATTTCAATCAATTTGATTGAAAAATGAGGGTGTGACAGTGCCGCCTCAACTTTTACAAAAAGCCGGATATGACGTCATCAAAGGTATTTATCGAAAAAAAGAAAAATACGTTCGGGGATATCATTCCCAGGAACTCTCATGTCAAATTTCATAAAGATCAGTCCAGTAGTTTGGTCTGAATCGCTCTACACACACACACGCACAGACAGATACATACACACACACACACACACACACACACACACACACACACACACACACACACACACACACACACACACACACACACACATATATATATACACCACACCCTCGTCTCGATTCCCCGTCTATGTTAAAGCATTTAGTCAAAACTTGACTAAATGTAAAAACAGATAGACTGCCAACGTTCCAAAACGAAGATTTTTTTTTTTTTTAAACACTGGGGCGTTTTATTTTTTAACCAAACAAGACAGTCACCAGTACATCGACCTGATGGTTCTTCCTGTGAATATGCAGACAAATAAATGAAGTGAAAACCTAGTACGTATCTGTGAACGCGTTGGTTGTGATTAGTCTCTGGCAAAATGACCAGAACCACAAGGAATGTGTCTGATGGTTTTGGCTGGGTTAAATATGTTGTATCTATATATATATATACGACTTGTGTGTGTGTGTGTTTGTGTGTGTGTGTGTGTGTGTGTGTGTGTGTGTGTGTGTGTGTGTGTGTGTGTGTGTGTGTGTGTGTGTGTGTGTTCGCGATGCACGGCCAAAGTTCTCGATGGATCTGCTTCAAATTTGGTGGACATATTCAGGTAGACCCCGGACACAACCTGGTCGATGAGAATTTTCAACACGTGCTCTCAGCGCGCAGCGCTGAACCGATTTTAGTTTTTCTGTTCATCTTCCCAGATCCATTCCCAGTAACTCTTCCTTATCTTCTCCAGTGTTTTCAGCGTTTATCTCCCTTCCTTCGTGTGGCGTCAATCCATATTCCCGTTACTACGTTACTATTTTTAGAAGGTCACTGCACTGTCCAGAACGCGGCTTTCCTTGCATGTACCCGTAAGTTTTCCTCACTGTAAAAGTGCAAAGGTCGAATCTATTTATCGAAAAATCCACTGTCATCTATCTCTATCTATTTATATATATTACCCGCTATTACGAGCTAGTCGTGTGACAGAGAGTTTTCTTGCACACGAGACTGTAGATGTTTCACGACGGCTTTAGCCGGAGTGAAACAGCAGCAGTCGAGTGTGCAAGAACACTCTCTGTCACACGACTAGCTCGTAATGGCGATTATGTCTCACAGCTTCAACAGAGGAGAGAACAAACACGTTTTGCGTACTAACGCTTGATAAACCTAAACACAGGAGCAGCCATTGTGAAGAGATCTACTTTTTGACGAAAGTGAACGAACAACTATGAATGACGTCTCGGTATATGTGAATGACGTCACAGTCATCGTCACAGTCTGTATCTTTTGAAGCATTCCATTCTTCATGACGTCTTTCTGTGTCTGCATCCGCGAAATGTTTGTTCTTTCCGGGGTCTTTGTCATCTATGTTCAGAACTCTGTCCTTATGGTGTCAGACTAACAGGCCTCCTGAGCGAGCCACTTTCCAAGGGAACCTAAACTCGCGTATGGAAACAGTACTGTAGTCTGGGATGCCGTTTTCAGTATTCTCAGCGTTGAAGAATGTGTAAAGAGAAGACACGACAACAGCAGGAGAAATAAAAGTCGTGTGTGCATTTTGGGGCTTTTGGAGGGACGATTTCGAGTTTGAATCCGTTCTTGCACATGCTCCAAAGCGTGTAACATACAATCTTGCACACGTTTGCTTTAGTAGTGGCAAAGAAGGAAAGCGTGTGACATAGATATATATATACGGCTTCTGTGTGTGTGTGTGTGTGTGTGTGTGTGTGTGTGTGTGTGTGTGTGTGTGTGTGTGTGTGTGTGTGTGTGTGTGTGTGTGTGTGTGTGTGTGTGTGTGTGTGTGCGTGCGTGCGTGTGTGTGTGTGTGTGTGTGTGTGTGTGTGTGTGTGTGTGTGCAACACCTGTGGATTGTAGAGTTCTGTTTGTGATGGGGTCTGGCGGCTTTTGTCTCACTGTATGTTCTGGCCTTCCTTTGAGAAGCCATAACAGTTATTATAGGGCTTAGAAATAAGCTCTAAAATTCTCAATCCCGTTTGAGTGGACTTCGCCCTCAAAGGTGATTGTGGTGTTTCGGCACTCGGTTACATTTGGCGTCGTCGACAGGGA
>NC_090249.1:43440554-43458054 GCF_037325665.1 Littorina saxatilis | reverse complement strand
TCGGACGAGTCACGTGCGTGCTGTTCATTGGAGGTGACTGCTGGTGGATGTACGTATATTATATACTGTTCAAAAAAAGAAACGCATAGCTTGTAATATTTGGTTAATTTAGTTATATGGCTACAAGGATATCCACCAAACTGCAGAAAATGTTTATCTGGTCGTCGACCTTTCGTCCATTGCCACAAGTGAGCTCTGCACGTGACGCATGCGTTATCAGTGGCTACAATGTCAAAATTGCTCATTTGGCATGACCACTCGTCATGCTTCAGTGTAATCTCGTGAAACTCGGAGAATATTGAGCTCTCACCATGTCTTCCAAAACCCATAAAAGCGGATTGTTCGCCACAAAGAAATCAGACGACAATTCAGCGACGAAAGATGGCCCGATTGAGCAGAGAAGACCGCCAAATTGCATTGGGTCGTTTACAAGCAGGCCAAAGTCAAAGTGCAATCGCCAGGCACTTCCACGTGTCCCAGAGCACCATCAGTAGACTGTGGGTCAGGTTTCAAGCCACTGGCTCCGTTGCTGACTTGCCACGAGCGGGCCGGAAGACCAAGGGCGACAACTGCTGCTCACGACCGCTTCATACGGCTCCGCCACCTCCGGAATCGTTTCCTGTCGGCCTCATCTTCTGTCCAGGCTCTTCCCGGGCCACACCGATTATCGGACCAGACCGTGCGGAACCGCCTGCATGAAGCTGGTTTGAGAGCTCGCAGACCTCACAGAGGAGCTGTCCTCACCCGCCGCCATCGCCAGAACCGAGTGCAGTGGGGCAACCAGCACCTTCGCTGGACCGTCCGGAATCACTGGAGACACGTGTGGTTCAGCGACGAGTCCTACTTCCTGCTCCAGCGACATGATGGTCGGAGGAGGGTCTACCGGAGAGTAAACGAACGTTACGCGCCCAACTGTGTGGATGAGGCACCCGTTCATGGTGGTGGAGGCGTCATGGTGTGGGGGGCGATCAATACCGCTGGAAGGAGCACCCTGGTGCACGTCCAAGGGCGCATAACTGCCCAGCGATACGTGGAGGAAATTCTGCGCCCACACGCCCTTCCTCTTCTGGCTGACCAGGATGCCATATTCCAGCAGGACAACGCTCGCCCGCACACAGCACGACTCACCACCCAGTTCCTCACCGACCACCATGTCCAGGTGCTTCCCTGGCCATCCATGTCGCCAGACATGAACCCGATAGAACACCTCTGGGATGAATTGGACAGACGCGTGCGCAGGCGAGAAGAAGCGCCGGCAAATCACCGCGATCTATTGCAGGCACTTCAGGAGGAGTGGGACACCATCCCACAGCAAGATATCCGGCATCTGATCCAGTCCATGCCCAGAAGGTGACGGGCAGTTGTTGCTGCTCAAGGCAGTCACACCCCCTACTGACTTGACAGCCTCGGCACCCAATCGTATTGATTGACTGATTGATTTGAAGATGCAAATGAACTGTGTGTGCATTCAACTGTGTCCATACCAAATTTCAAACAAATAATCTAAATATTGGATTTTCTGTTAATTTTTTCGAAAAATAAAACAAATTTGGCAAGTAGCAACTATGCGTTTCTTTTTTTGAACAGTATATTATAACGACTGCGATATACCGACCGCAGTCCATTATTTTATTCACACGACAGTTTTAAGAGATTGTGTTCACAATAGAGTTGTGCAGAACAAAATCACTCTGGATGCAATAGATAAAGTCAATTATTTGCGCGCATCATTCTGTGGGATGACGTTTTGGCGTTCGAATGGTGTTGCTGTGAATGACTGATTGGTGTTCGCGACGCACATACTATATCTGGTGTTCTTTGGTGTAGTAGTCAGGAGGAAAATCGACTAACACAGGTGAGGAATAAAAGTTTCCCTCTTTTTTTCTTTTTTTTCTTTTGTTGCCGTTATTGGCGTTTTGGATTTTATATTTCAATGTACTTTTTAATGGATATAGCATTTATTGTTGTGTGGTTTCGGGTTAGAATAATTCTCTCCGGTCCATCCTCATGTGTAGGACACTTGTAATTTATGTTTTACTAGATGATTACCCGCTTCGCCGGGTACCGGCTTCGCCGGGAAGAAGTAGAGCCGAATACCAGGCTGCGCCTGGGACCCGGCAAAGCCGGGTGTACGCCGGCTTCGCCGGCGCACGAAGGAAAGGAGATAAACGCGCAAAACACTGGAGACCTTCTAAAAATAGTAACGTGCTGTGACCTTCTAAAAATAGTAACGTAGTAACGGGAATATGGATTGACGCCACACGGAGGAAGGGAGATAATCGCGGCTAAAAACACTGGAGAAGATAAGGAAGAGTTACTGGTAATGGATCCCGACCAAAAAACAAAAACAAAAGAAAATCGGTTCAGCGCGCACAGCGCTGCGCGCTGAGAGCACGTGTTGAAATATCTCATCGATGAGGTTGTGTCCGGGGTGTAGCTGAATACGGTGTCCAAATTTGAAAAAGATCCACCGAGAACTTTGGCCGTGCATCGCGAACAGACAGACAGACAGACAGACAGACAGACACTAGTCGTATATATATATAGATATAGACATATTATATGGAGAGAGTGAGAAAGAGGGAGGAGGGAGAGAAAGAGTGTTAGAAAGAGAGAGAGAGAGAGAGAGAGAGAGAGAGAGAGAGAGACAGACAGACAGACAGACAGACAGACAGACAGACAGACAGACAGACAGACAGACAGAGGGGAAGCACAAACAGACAAACGGACACAATTAAAAACAAAAAACAACAGAAAACAGACACATAAAAAGAAGGTAAAGCGATTACAGATTGTAAATAAATTAATCAAATGACCAAACATTCTATCGTCGGCGCGCCTAGGCGTTACACCGCGAACAGGAGTCCTTGTGTGTATAGCGTCATATTCAACCGTAAACATGTCACTCAATGTTCTCTTGTTCTGTGCACTGAGTAGGAAAGTATCATAGAGGGGTTGATTTATCGCACTTACATACACGTTGAAGTTATCGCTCTTTCAGAACAGGGTCAAGCAGTCAAGTTCACGCTTAGTCCCACAATTACAAAGATATCTACAGACAACCATACACAAACGCGCGCGCGCACGCCCCTACTCACACAAAGCAAGTAAACACTCATACAGCGCACACGCACGCACGCATGCACACACACACGCACGCACGCACGCACGCATGCACGCACGCACACACGCACGCACACATACATACAAACGGACAGACGGACACACACACACACACACGCACACATGCACGCACACGCACACACACACACACACACACACACACACACACATACACACACACACACACATGCGTGTACGCACGCGCCCATACACAGGCACACACACACACACACACACACACACACACACACACACACACACACACACACTCACACACACACGTACTCCTGAATTGTTTTTATCATGCTATTCTTTCCGCTTTCTCAAAGTACGAAGTCTTTGCTGTTAGATTTGAATAGTATTTAGATTGGGGTCAATGAACTGCAGTTTCCGTCAATTGACATCGTTGTCGATGAACACAATTCGCTGTTCTGGCTCTTTCTCTAACAATGTGTCACTGATAAATACACTTCTTCCGGTGCATACCATCTTGTCAATCACGAGAGATCCGGTCCACGTGTTTATGTAAGATAAGAACATATTACTACTTAGACAAATACGAAAATCCTACAGTGAGAATGATACGTATCTGCAAAATTGGTTTTGCGACTGACGCTTTTGACAAGCAGCGAAATTGATTCAGCGAGAAATCCCGACTCTGCTGAGGATCGAATCAGCCACGGCCGTTGAATGTTGGTATGTGTCTGAGTGGGATGAGGATGTTATTTCATGTAAAACCCTGGAATGATCTGTGTTATAGTGTGCATGGTATCTTTCTGGCAATCCTGATACAAGGATCACTTCCGATGCTAACATTTATCGCGTGATAACCTATTGTACCGCCTTTCAATAAAAGAGTATCAACGATGAATTGTGCATCAGCAGTAACCGGCAGCCACGCATAGAGACGGCAGTGTTTCTTTGATTTCCATTTGCTCTTTGATATGTATCGTTCTAGGTTATTGTATGTGTCTGCGTCAACTCACAACTAACGCAGCAAAAAAAACGATTTTTGCTTGGAAAACCCAAGGGACGTCAGCCGCAGATACTGCAATATTCCCTTAATTTCCATAAACCGCATGGTCTTGGTTGCCGAGACACACGGCGACGAGAATTGGGACGAGAGTTCATCATCCGTGTGGGTTCGTCGAGAGAACATTGGCTTTTCGGACTGTTCGCCAGATGGGAAATTTATGATATATGAAAATGTTGCCGCTTGGGAAGTGTGTGTTTCGTTTTGAGTGGGTCGACATTATCCTAATGAAGTGCACCCACTGAGCCTAGTGCTTCCCTCCTGAGCAGCAGTGGAGGCAACAGTGAACTTTTTATTATTTTTTTTATTTTTTTTAGGACATAGAGTGAGACAAGGGAATTTCGTTCTGTTTCATTAAATGCGACTCACCACAGAATAAAGCTCAATGCATATCTGCAATGCATTCTCGTTTTTCGTGTACAATTTAATTTTCACTTTTTGCCATTTTTGCCAGTTGAAACTAAGATTGTGCTCAACACTAGCTTAAGCATGGCACTATAACATTGGAATTAATAAAGTTGATCATAGAAGTATCGTCTCTTTAATACACATTACACCTGAAACGTGACCCAAAAAAAAGACCCAACTGATGTAGCATCGACCGAGATAATCTTCTCAAACCCTTGTTACGTGGAATACTACGTGACTGTGCCGCCTCGAAAAACTCGTAGAGCAAGTGGAATGACCTGAAGTAACATCGATTTGTTGGAGAGGTTTCGTGCAGACAAGTTCGTGGAAGAAAAAAAACACCAGAACGAGTTAAGACGGTTTTTGTGGTTTTGTGTTTGTTTATTTGTTTTTTGTTGTCGTTTTTTTTAAAGCCCCTTCAACCAATAGGGCATTGCGGGACCGCCAATAGGTTGTGATATAGAAAACTTGCCAAATTTAACCAAACCAGTTGAACGACATGAGCGAGCCTCCATTTTGAAGGTAGATTTAAAGCAGATTGGCTTTCGCACGACAAGAACGCATCTGGTTGTTGGAAAGATTGTGCATTCGATTTAAGAGGCAGGATTCCTTGAAAGCATCTGTTTGTTTATAGTGTAAACCTTTTTGTACTGCATGATCGATCCGTCTATCTTGGAAAAGATTATCCTTCATGAAGAACACATATATCATAAATGACATCTACAGCCCGGATGCTTTTTGTGCAGAGTGGAATTAATGTGCTGACCTGGTTTCTTAACTGACACATCTGCCACTCTGCAAAATGAATAAGATAAATATATTTGTACTCTACACAGAAAGCTGCTCAACATTGTTTTTACGTGGGCTTGGATATGTGTCCATTTGGAAGGACGCTCATAATAATAATAATAATAATAATAATAATAATGATAGTAATAATAATAATAATAATAATAATAATGATAGTAATACGATAATTTATATAATATAAGGCGCACATATCTCACCACAAGGCGACTCAAGGCGCACAATATATAGCGCGAACCACAACTGACTGTGCTCTCCGTGCTTTACATATTAATTTCTTCCGTGTGAGATAGAATTTTTTACACGATATTTCCCACAACTGCGATGGTATGCATGGCATTTAAAGACACTGTCCTTCCGTGAAAATAGTTCAGCTATCCATCTCAGACCTTCTCAGGCTTTTACATGGGATAAGAACATCTTTCCACTTAAACACACAGCGAATTTAGCATCCTGGCTGCATCCACATTTTCTTTATGATGATATGGCAAACTTACACTTGCGTCCGTTGAGAAGTATATATTCATCAAGATAATTCACCTCCTCACACGATACAGTCTTTTTACATTTAGTCAAGTTTTGACTAAATGTTTTAACATAGAGGGGGAATCGAAACGAGGGTCGTGGTGTATGTGTGTGTGTGCGTGCGTGCGTGCGTGCGTGTGTGTAGAGCGATTCAGACCAAACTACTGGACCGATCTTTATGAAATTTTCCATGAGAGTTCCTGGGATTGATATCCCCGAACGTTTTATTTTTTATTTTTGGATAAATGTCTTTGATGACGTCATATCCGGCTTTTCGTGAAAGTTGAGGCGGCACTGTCACGCTCTCATTTTTCAACCAAATTGGTTGAAATTTTGCTCAAGTAATCTCCGACGAAGCCCGGACTTCGGTATTGCATTTCAGCTTGGTGGCTTAAAAATTAATTAATGACTTTGGTCATTAAAAATCAGAAAATTGTAAAAAAAAATATTGTTTTTATAAAACGATCTAAATTTACGTTCATCTTATTCTCCACCATTTGCTGATTCCAAAAACATATAAATATGTTATATTTGGATTAAAAACAAGCTCTGAAAATTAAATATATAAAAATTATTATCAAAATTAAATTGTCCAAATCAATTTAAAAACACTTTCATCTTATTCCTTGTCGGTTCCTGATTCCAAAAACATATAGATATGATATGTTTGGATTAAAACACGCTCAGAAAGTTAAAACGAAGAGAGGTACAGAAAAGCGTGCTATCCTTCTTAGCGCAACTACTACCCCGCTCTTCTTGTCAATTTCACTGTCTTTGCCATGAGCGGTGGACTGACGATGCTACGAGTATACGGTCTTGCTGCGTTGCATTGCGTTCAGTTTCATTCTGTGAGTTCGACAGCTACTTGACTAAATGTTGTATTTTCGCCTTACGCGACTTGTTTGTTTGTTTGTTTGCTTAACGCCCAGTCCACCACGAAGGGTGATATCAGGGCGGTGCTGCTTTGACATTTAACGTGCGCCACACACAAGACAGAAGTCGCAGCACAGGCTTCATGTCTCACCCAGTCACATTATTCTGACACCGGACCAACCAGTCCTAGCACTAACCCCATAATGCCAGACGCCAGGCGGAGCAGCCACTATATTGCCAAGTTTAAAGTCTTAGGTATGACCCGGCCGGGGTTCGAACCCACGACCTCCCGATCACGGGGCGGACGCCTTACCACTAGGCCACCGTGTTGCGGTACACACGATACAGTCAAGATATTGATTGTTGGTATGTGTTAAAGTGTAGGGATGATCTTATTCTATGTCAAAGGCTGGAATCTGAGATAACAAAACAGAACTCTTTTCACGGGAAGAACCTTGCCTCTAAACGACAAGCAAGGCGTGTTTTAAATTCTTTTTATTTTATTTTATTTGTTATTCTCTTTTTGTGGAGCTTTTTGTGTGTGTTTACATGTATATGCTGTACATTACAGGACATCACCTAAACAAGGGGACACAAACATAAAACAGAAACACACTTGGACAATTACAACACACTTGGGTGGGTGGGTGGGGGAGATGGGGCCAGGGGGATCAGGGCTTGGTGGTCGCAGTATCAAAAGTATGTAACAAAAATAACCTAACGGTTACATCAAAACATGCACATACAGGCGCCAATCCTAGTAAAATTTATCTAATGTATTATTCATAACTGCGTGTTTTAAATTCTAGTGTACGCACTACTGCTGGGTAGTGGGGCTCGTATGTTGCAGACGCACTCATCAATCATTCACATCTTGCAACAAACATCATACTTTGTGATATTGTTCCTTATAATTATTTAAGGGATTTCAGATACAGAGCCACTTCAGAAATCGGTTTTTTTGTTTTTGATAGGAAATAAAAGGCTGCATTTACAGCAGACGAAATTCGTACTAAAAGCGCTCAGCAGTAAATATTCCCAACTCAGCAAATGTAAAATTCAATGGTTTACCATGCACCAGAAGTTGTCTGCTGATAACACATGCATGACATAAATATTCTTATGGGTATTTTTGTGTTATGGTATTTAATTTGATCGTTTTTAGAATTTTATATATCCGCAGCATGAAAATTCAAGATGGCGGCCTCCGCAACATTGCGTGTTTTGATTTGAGCGAAAACAACGTTTCTCAAGGTAAGTTTTCAAGAATACGCATCCATTCACCAATGTCACATCATTTTACTGTTTAATTCTCCCCTGGGGTCTGTTATTCATCGGGTGAAGCGCTGAAATGCAGAGACTTTGTTTAATATTGCAATAGCTCATCAGCTGGATTGTGATGCTGATAGATCTAGATCTATCTGTTGATTACAAGTAAGGAAATCATGATCGCCACGCTGGTGATTTTAAACAGATTAAACGAACTTTGAATAAAAGGCGAGGAGAAAGAGATTGTTCATGGTATGATAAATGATTAGTCCTGCCTACGTTAAGGACTTCCATAAGGTGGGGAGGGGTAGAGTCAAAAACTGAGTGAGGGTAGGCCAGATAGTAGGATGACCAGCTGGAGATAAAAACACTCCACTCCCCATGTCTTTACAGTGTTGTGATCAAACTTTCAAAGACAGTAGATAACAGACAAAAGCATACAGTGCATGCTAATCAAATGAGATAAGTGGTTTTGAAAAATGAAGAGGTACCGCTCTTTGAGTTTTACAATTTTGGTTTGTTGCTTGTTTCTCATCCTTTTGCTTATTTTAAGTTGACCGTGCATTGGTGTGAATTTTATTTTTACAGGATATATACAAGAGTTCAGGCATGAGACCAGCAAATGTTCAAAAAGTAGGAAACTAAGCCGGGGTCCAGGGGCAACGCCCCGGTGGGGGGTTCAGGGGGGCAAAGCCCCCCTGACGGAAAATGAATTTTAGAATTATAAAGGCCATTTTGGGGCCTCTCCTGATAGCAAAAAAATAGATCATGCCTTTTTAAAAAGCTATAAAAACCACAAGAATAATATGTTTTAGCATTTTAAACAAAACATTTTGCTTCACATCCACAGGTGCCTGTAATCACATGATAATGACAATGTAGAAAACAAGAGGCGAAGCCTTCAAGGCTCACGTAAGAAATCGACAAACAGTAACACAAACTCAATCACTCCGTCACACATACACACACACACAGTAAGCATAGGTGACACTGTGCAAGAAAGCGAGACACTATAGACCCAGATCTGTCTGTCTGCATGTAGCCTGTAACTTACAGGGACACGACTGCCAACTAGTCTCGGCTCGCTCAAAATGACAATGACCGAGACTTTCAGTAATTCCTTCGCGTGACGTCTAACCCTCTTACGCCATAATGTGACGTCTTCAAATGTTAAAGTTTCTACCACAGACATACACACGCACAGACAGACAAAGTTACGATCGCATAGGCTACACTTACGTGAGCCAAAAAGCAATCAAGATAACTCATCAAAGCTGCTACAATGTCTGAACAGAGTGCACCTCCTCTCCCCCCCCCCCCCCCCCCCCCCCCCACCCCACCCCCCCCCCCCCCACCCCAAAAAGGTTCTAATCTATAAATCGGTTGTTTTGCCTTGAGTTGAGGTGTTAATTTTCCTTATTCAGGCCTACCAGCAACTGCGGGTCATCGGCTCAGCGCAGACAGGATGGAGGGAAAGAGAGAGAGAGAGAGAGAGAGAGAGACGTGCTTCCAAGAGCCCTCTGTGCTTCTTGCTTTCAATGTGACGAACCAACACCTTTTTTCCACTAAGTCCGTATTTCACCACGCAGTGGCCGTTGTCGCACCACGTGCACACGGCCTGACCGGGAATGGATATTTTGACGATACTGTCGCCAATGAGCTGGCGCCTTTCTTTCTTGTTGACTAGTGACAGTCACTTCTTCTGACAGCCAGTTGGCTTTCCACTTGTTTTTCACACTTTGGTCGTCGATCGTAAGAGCTTCCACAGCCGACAAAACAATATGGAATCCAGACGCCATGATGCTACGGTGTTTGGAGATCGGGAGCCAATCAAAACAACCATCGGTGAATAATTAAGCCTCGGCAATAATCGTCGGAGATCAACAGCCAATCAAACGCGACCCATGATACTGCTATGGGTTCACGCGAGTGCTGGGGTGCGAATGCACTGACTTCAGTCGCAGACAGCTTCAGCTGAACGGTTCATACCACCACCTATGGGTTCACGCGAGTGCTGGGGTGCGAATGCACTGACTTCAGACGCAGACAGCTTCAGCTGAACGGTTCATACCAACTCCCCCCCCCCTTTTTTTCTCAACGAATTTGCATCGATCTCAAGAATGGTCTGTGAGCTAAGAAAAATATCGGAATTCCGATAAAAATCGGACCAGTCCCATGTCTGAAGAGTTACACCACATGCCGGTTCCTGGGAACAAGCGTTCTGCATTTATTCCGGTGCCACAGAAGGGAGCTGATTTCACTAGTACTACTGTATTACGGTTTGTTACCTAATACATCTTAACAGTAAGATTTTTTTATTTGTATTAATTGGAACATGTTTGCACATCATTTGTAAGCGACCTCTGTGAATTTGATGGGTTTAACGTACGAACCCTCACTATGGTCAACATTCTGTTAGCGACTGTTTGAAGCGAATAAATGTAGCGGTCAGAAAGATTCCAGAATCAGTTGGGTCACTGGAAACTGTGTTTGTTTGTTTTTTAACCTGAAACAGTGAGAATTATAAATACGAATTCATGAAATACAATTTTCTTTCATTTTGGTCTGTTGTGTGAAGACTTGCTAACCCGGCTTTGACCGACTCTCTGAGATAGTAAACATTATTCAAATACATTCAAATAAAAATGTCACTTTTCATCTTTTGTGTGAAGGGTATCCCAGGCTGATTTCCTGCACCATGGATGTAGAGGAGGCCAGACAGTCTGCTTCTCATTCCAGCTGTGTTGCGTTTTTTTCTGCTCGTGAAGTGTATCGCCACATTGCCAAAGCCATTGGCCAAGAGAAGTCACCCTGTCTGCCCATTTTGCATAGCCTTACAGGCTGTGAGTGTGACACTATGTCGTTCTTCAATGGTATTGGGGAATCAGAAGGCTTGGGAAGTATGGCAAGCATTTGAAGACGTCACTCAAACTTTCTTCAGGTTGTCTGCTCCTCTTTGTAAGCTGAGTACCACCGACAGGGCAGCACAAGAGCTTCTTGGTGTACATTTGTAGGACAAAACCAGCAACGTACTGGGTGTAAACAGTGCTAGACGGTACCTCTTCAGTAAAAAGAGCTGCCAAATTGACCATAATCCCCTTACAAGTGAGGTGCTGCTGCAGGACATGAGATTGAGAAGAGCCATCTACCTATTAGACTTCCAAACTCTGTGGGCTGGCAGTTCAAGGCTGGAAAGTGGGAGTCATTCTGGACGAGCTTTCAAGAGGTATCCAGCGTGTGCCGAGAACTCATGAGGTGTGCCTGCAAATGTGCTTGCATGCCTGTGAAAACTGTCAGCATCTAAACTGTGCAAAAATATTATTGCACCCATTTTCATACCCCAACTCAAACTTTTATTCCTGTGTCATTTTATTCAAACTGTCTATGCCATTAAAGGCTCGCATCTTCGCTATCTGGCACATTTTTTTTTTAACATCATCATTTACGCCGTCAAAATAAGGATACCCTTGACGTGACAAAGAGATGTGACAAAAACTTCGGGTACCTTTTAAAAAGCCGACGACAATTCCTGAGGCACAACTGGGTCACTGTTGTATACGAAGAGAAAGTCAACTTGATTATCCATCCAGAACAGGTTGTTTTATTTCGCCATCTTGCATATTTCTAGTGTTGTGCCATTGTACCTACTGATGTATGTGTCGATCTCACGGATGAGATGTTTATGTGTCAAATTTGAGGGATACCCAAGTCAACTAAAATCCATGTATTTTAGCAATGACCAAGTGGGTTGCGTTGAAACTTTCAGGAATGTGTGTCTACGCACGAGGCGTAGTTCAACCGTTTGAGTACACTTTCAAATCTTCACGAAATAATATTTTAAAAACTGCCACAGGTTTGTTGACTTACATCCCACATATTTTTGACTTCGCATGTATATATATGACAGATGGTTGTTTCAAGTCTGTACTGCCAAAGTTTCTTTTGAGTATAGACACTTACCGGAATGTGCTAGTTGTGTAAACACATGAGAACAAACAACGTTTTCGAAATACAGCGATTATGAATTTTAGTCGACTTTTGAGTTGATACATTACATTTTTATCAGTTTTATTTTGGGGGTACCCTTATTTGGGCGGCGGTCAAATAACCCATGTAAAGGCCACCTTTTATCTTAAAAGTGTTCCAGTTAGCCAAGTTGAGTGCCCTCAATAGCATACATTGAATATAACAGCACAGGAATGAATGTTTTGGTTTTGGTATGAAAATTGGTGCAATATATTTATTTTTGCACAGTTTAGGTAATCCACAAATTCTTCAACCCTGCCACCCACACCGTCCAATCATTCTCTGCACCAACAATACATGTATTGTTTTGTTTAAAAATGTGTTTGTGTTAGTTTTTATTGCAAGAGAATGTCTTGTAGCATCAAAAATGCCTAAATACCCTTTTATTGGCGGCCATTTTGAAAATTGTAAAAAAAACTACTGATTTCTTAATTTTTTCATGGTAGCTCTGTATCAGGTTTTGTTAAGCAAAAGCAAATGTCCATTTACGCCAAATTTGCTGTTAATCACATGAAGTGAAATATGCCTAACATACCCAACCGTTTACACTGGCGGCCATTTTGAATAATTGTTTAAAAACTACCCATTTTTTTATTTTTCGCGATGGCTCTGTATCAGGTTTTGTTAAGCACATAAAACTCTTCATATTTGCATAATTTGGTGTTTGTTGCATGATTTGAATGATTTTGCAACATAGGAGCCCCACTAGGGCAAATGGTCACCTTTTATGTAAAGCGTCTGGCGAATACAGCATCCCTTTTGCATTCATCAGTCACAGTTGACATGAAGTTCTAAAGAGAACCAGACATCGACACACTGAATCCGCATTAACTATACTAGACCTGTTATGTAAAAAAAATTTAAAAAAAGAGAGAGAGAGAGAGAGAGAGACAGAGAGAGACAGAGAGAGACAGAGACACAGACAGACAGACAGACAGACAGACAGACAGACAGACAGACAGACAGACAGACAGACAGACAGAGAGAGTCCCTCCCTCTCCCTCCCACGACCTCCCTTCCCCACTCCCCCAATCCCACACACACACGCAAACACACACACACATACGCACACACATACGCACACACACACACACACACACACACACACACACACACTGGCTGTATCTGTCTCTGTCTCTACCTGTCTCTACCCTGTTTATCTCGCCTAGTATCTCTCTCTCTCTATCTCTTTCTCTCTCACCCTCTTTCTCTCTCTCTCACTCTCTGTCTCTCTCTCTCTCTGTCTGTCTGTTTCTCTGTGTGTGTCTCTCTCTGTGTCTCTCTCTCTGTGTCTCTCTCTGTGTCTCTCTCTCTGTCTCTCTCTGTGTCTCTCTCTCTCTCTCTCTCTCTCTCTCTCTCTCTCTCTCTCTCTCTCTCTCTCTCTCTCTCTCTCTCTCTCTCTCTCTCTCTCTCTGACACCAGTCAGAAGTCTTTGGTAGCCGTCAACCAATCTCTTCAAACAAGTATAGATGAGATGACAGAATGGTGCACCACTAATGCAATGGTTATTCACCCTGTTAAGACGAAAAGTATGGTGATTACAACTAGACAAAAACACCAATTAAAACCCTTACAACTTCAACTGTCAATTGATTCAACTCAAGTGCAACAAGTTAAAGAGCATAAATTATTAGGGGTTACCGTTGATCAAGAATTGAAATGGCAAACTCACTTCAGTAAAATTTGCAAATTAGTATCTAAAAATGTGTACTTATTGTCTAAATTAAAACATTATGCCGATGTGGAAGCACTCAAATTGTTTTATTACGCCCACATAATGCCCCATATCAACTTTGCTTCAACACTTTGGGATAACTGCAGTGATATTCATCTCAAACGACTCAATTCTCTTCATCGCCGTGCTGCAAAACTAATTCTGCATGAGTCAAATAAGCCAACAGATGATAAATTAAAGCTCCTTAATTTCCTTCCCTTGAAAGATCAGTTGACGCTAAACAAGGCTGTCTTTATGTACAAAGTAATTAACAATAATGTTCCTGAATATCTAAAATTACATTTCAGACATGCCACAAAAAGATATGGGTCCCAGAACCTGATTCCCCCCATCCCTCGTCTAGACTTGTATAAGTCAAGTTTAGCCTTCTCAGGAGCGTCTCTATGGAATTCCATACCCCTACCCCTCCGAAATGCCTCCTCTGTGAAAACGTTTAGGCGCCAGTTTCATTCCCGCTTAATGGGTAAATAGAACACTTTTCATGTCTGATATTTTAGTGCTTTTTACATTTAGTCAAGTTATGTTTGTATTTTGAGTTGTTCTTTATGTGTATGTATTGATAATGATATACATGCAAATGATTGGGACAATTCCTCCCCACATTTTCTTTCTCCCTTTTGTTATTAGTTGTTTTGGATGTTTATATGCAATGCATTATTGCAACTATGCTGCAATTTCCACACTATATTGTTTTTTCCCATTTTTGAGTGTGTATACAAAACCATAACCCTTTTCCTTATTACTATTTACATTATGTACGTCTGTAAGAAACAATAACCTTGTCAATTTTACTATCTATATTCTGTGCGTCTGTATTAAGTGTTTGTATAAGGGACAGGTTGTAAGATTAGGCTTTGCCTAAAACCTCTATCCTTTGGTAATAAAGTTCAGTTTCAGTTTCTCTCTCTCTCTCTCTCTTTCTCTCTCTCTCTCTCTCTCTCTCTCTCTCTCTCTCTCTCTCTCTCTCTCTCTCTCTCTCTCTCTCTCTCTCTCTCTCTCTCTCTCTCTCTCTCTCTCTCTCTCTCTCTCTCTCTCTGGTCGATTGCTACCAGCATTGTGTGTCTGTGCGTCCCAAGGACAGATTGTAAGAAAAGGCGTAGCCTTAAATATCCCTGTTAAATAAAGTTCAATTCAATTCAATTCAATTCAATTCTCTCTCTCTCTCTCTCTCTCTCTCTCTCTCTCTCTCTCTCTCTCTCTCTCTCTCTCTCTCCCTCTCTCTCTCTCTACCGGCACGGTTGGCCTAGTGGTAAGGCGTCCGCCCCGTGATCGGGAGGTCGTGGGTTCGAACCCCGGCCGGGTCATACCTTAGACTTTAAAATTGGCAATCTAGTGGCTGCTCCGCCTGGCGTCTGGCATTATGGGGTTAGTGCTTGGACTGGTTGGTCCGGTGTGTCCGGTGTCAGAATAATGTGATTGGGTGAGACATGAAGCCTGTGCTGCGACTTCTGTCTTGTGTGTGGCGCACGTTATATGTCAAAGCAGCACCGCCCTGATATGGCCCTTCGTGGTCGGCTGGGCGTTAAACAAACAAACAAACAAATCTCTCTCTCTCTCTCTCTCTCTCTGCTACAAACTTCCTCCATCGCTCTCATATCAATTCCCCAGCCGATCGTTGAGACTGAATATTTCCCGTGAGAGGAAACTAATCTCTGTAAGAAGCTTTGATCGATTTTTTTGTCGAAAGACTGGGTAAAATCTGTCTTTAAAATGCTGAAGCAAGCACAGTAATTTCCTTCCTAATCAACTAGACTTCGATTTTGGTCCTCACATTATCTTCAGCGGTTTTATTTCTGTTTCTAAAAGCAGACTTTCACTAAGCCAAACAGCTCAGCTGATGAAAGAACAAATGTCTGAAAACACATGACCATGTTCACGTGGGGTACTTCTTCTTCTTCTTCTTCTTCTTCTTTGTTCGTGGGCTTAGACTCCCACGTTCACTCATGGTTTTAGCACGAGTGGATTTTTACGTGTATGACCGTTTATACTAGGTATTTTTGTGTTTCTGTAAACCACCGAATTCTGACATGGATTACAGGATCTTTTCCGTGCGCACTTGGTCTTGTGCTTGCGTGTACACACGAAGGGGGTTACGTCACTAGCAGGTCTGCACATAAGTTGACCTGGAAGATCGGAAAAATCTCCACTCTTAACCCACTAGGCGGCAGCGACCGGGATTTGAACTCCCGACCTCCCGATTAGAAGGCCGACGTCTTACCACCACGCCACTGCGTGGGGTAGAAAAACACGAGAAGGAATGCGTCTGTGAGGTATTTCCTGGCCCTGGTGACATCATTCTCAACCCAAACCCGAATTGGGTAACCCTTCGGGTTATTTGAGACGAGGAGTAGCCCTTCAAAGTAATGGAGGGTAGACATCCGTCATACCCTCCTTCCCGCTGTATAATCTTCTTTTCTTTTTTTTTCTTCTTTGTTTTTATTTTTTATTTTATTTTTTTACATTTTTGTCATCTAGAATTGATTTCGTGCTGAGTCAGCGAATAATAATTCCCGCGAGAAGTGACTTCAAAATCCTGTGGGTGTTTTTCTGCAGACGTTTCTGTTGTTTTGTTGCACTGTGCTAGAGACGTAACAGATGGCCATAACTGGACACCATTTATCCCCAACCACGTCTTGTATTGGGACAAAGTGTTTGCCAATATCTGCCATTAAGGGAAATGATTTGCTGCAATGTGTTTGAATGTATCTTTATGTAATGTTCCGGCACACAAATGACACTAGCCCTTGCAGACCTGTTTACCCTTACGATTTTGGCGTAATTTATTACGATTTTCTGCAAAAAATACGCCATTCCGCAATCCGTGTCAAGACTACGATTTTCATAAATAAAAAAAATGATTTTTTTAAAAAAAAAATTTAATATTAATTCACATGTTTGGCATTGTTTTTTTTCAATGGCAAAATGGGGTGAAAAAGCACAAAACTGACCAGAGATCATAATCATGTCTGTCTGATGAGACGCTGGAGAGCCTTCTAGTGGTGAAGTCTCGCCCTCACTCATTCGGCAAGCGCAAGTACAGTAGAGAAGCGCTTGACACACTGAAAAAGGCCTACTACGAGCAAAAGAAAAAGAATCAGTGATGCATGTGCTTTTGATGTGATCTTCTTTGAAATTATGATGACTACAAAAACTGACTGATGTGTTTTGTTTGTGAATGATGGATATATGTGCATGATTGCGTTTCGCAGACACAGTTGTCATGTGCGTTGTAATTGGCGACGAATGCTGGATGATTACTATTTTTGTGCCAGGATTACTATTTTTGGGGCTGAGCATTACTCCAAAACACTTATGGGGGTAAACAGGTCTGCCCTTGTGTGATCAGTTGAATCCTGACGTGATTTACATCCGCTATTCTGTTGTTGTCGTTGTCATTGTTGTTGCTGTACTTAATGTAATTGTTGTTGATTGGTGACAGTGTTGCTGTTCTTATTATGTTCTTGATGACGATGACGACGACGACGACGATGACGATGATGATGATGATGATGATGATGATGATGAAAGGTCAGAAAGGTAAGTCGTTCCAGAACCTCCCTCTAATTTTAATCTTCTCGCACGCTATTATTGCAGATTGACCGACAGCAGCTAGCCCAATGCAGGACACGTAAACATCATCATGGATGACAACCACAGCAGAACCTGGACTTCATTAGTCTCTGGTTCACCCCCACCCCGAC
>NC_090249.1:43437238-43440354 GCF_037325665.1 Littorina saxatilis | reverse complement strand
GTGTGTGTGTATGTGTGTGTGTTTTTACATTCAACATTATTTACAAACCATCCACTTGAACTGAGATTGTCCATGCACGTATCTAAGCATGAGATGGAACTAATTCCGACTTACAGGCTTTTTGAATAAAAACAAGTCGCGTAAGGCGATGATACAACATTTAGCCATAGCTGTCCAACTGACAGAATAAAACTGTACGCGCTGCTTTTTTCGCCAAGACCGTATACTCGTAGCATCTTCAGTTCACCACTCGAGGCAAAGGCTGTGAAATTGACAATCCAGAATAGCGCGGTAGTGGTTACGATGAGCAGGATAGCACGCTTTTCCGTATCTCTGTTCTTTTTAGCTTGCTGGGCTTGTTTTGAATTCACACATATCATATATACATGTTTTTGCAATCAGGAACCGACAAGGAAAAAGATGAAATTGTTTTTAAATCGATTTGGGAAATTTAATTTTAATCATAATTTTCATATAAATTGTAATTTTCAGAGCTTCTTTTTAATTCGAATATTACATATGGATATGTTTTTGGAATCAGTAAATGATGAAGAATAAGATTAAATTGTTTTTGGGTCGTTTTATAACTAAATATGTTTAATTACAATTTTTAGATTTTTAATGATCAAAGTCATCAATTAATTTTTTAAGCCTTCAAGCTTAAATGCAATACCAAAGTCTAGCTTTTTTCGAAGATTGCTTGGCCAAAATTGCAATCAATTTTATTGAAAAATGAGGGTGTGACAGTATCGCCTCAACTTTTACAAAAAGCCGGATATGACGTCATCAAAGACATTTATAAAAAAAATAAAATGAATGAAAAATCTGGGGATATCATGCCCAGGAACTCTCATGTAAATGTTCATAAAGATTGGTCTAGTAGTTTACTCTGAATCGCTCTACACACACACAGACACAGACACACAGACACAGACAGACACACACACACACACACACACACACACACACACACACACACACACACACCACGACCCTCGTCTCGATTCCCCCTCTAATGTTAAAACCTTTAGTCAAAACTTGACTAAATGTAAAAACAAGTTGTGTAAAGCTACATTTAGTCAATCTGTCGAACTCACAGAATGACATTGAACGAACTACATGTTTTCATCAAGACAATATAGCTTTGTTGAAACCGCTGACACGTGTACATGGAAAGCATGCTGAAAGTGACAAGCCAGTATAGCGCAGTATCGCTTGCGTTTAACAGAAAAGTGCGCTTTTCTGTATTCTTTTTAACTTTTGATGCTTGGTTTTCATAACATAGCTATATGTTTTTGGATTCAGGAAATGATAAAGAATGAGATGAGATCATTTTTGGATCGAATACTTAGAATTTTCAGATTTTCAATGACCATGCAAACGCATTCATTCATTATTAAGCTTCCAAGCGGAAATGCAATTCCATAGTTTCGGTTTTGTCGAAGATTGCATGACCAAAATAGCAATTAATTTAAACGAAAAATGACGTCACCACAGTGCGGCCTCAAGTTTTGCAAAAAGACGGATATGACGTCATCAAAAACATGTATCGCAAAAATGCAACAACAAAAAGTGCGACTAACCACACCGAAAAACCGAGACGGGTCCGGCTCGTCTCCGCGTAGAGCGCAAACGTAGTACTTACTTAAGTGTGAGTTTAGATAGAGCGGACAGCGTCAGATAAACTCTATTTAAACGAGACAGATTAGCCGCGGGTGGAGGAGGAGGATGTTAGATACTTGAGGTAGGCCTAAAGGGATCAGTGTTGGCAGGTAGGGAAGAGAGGGTAGTAAAGCAGGATATCAACACTTAGGCCCGTAATTAGAAAGAGAGGGGAGAGGAGGACTTGTGAAAGTCAAGGAGAAGAGCCCAGCCGCAATGTCCATGTTGCCGGGGGGCTTGCACGTGTGATGCATCAGCGGGGGTCTATAAGAACGGGAGAGCAACACATTGTGGTCAGTCCTTACCAGCGCGGCGCAGCGGGCATATGCCAACTATTTCTTACTGCAATATGGACTTCGAATTTGGAGCGTGGGCGACAGATCTGCCTTTAACGGTGGTTAAAGTTCTCCAGGATGAGGAGTTGAACACCCTCAATGTGCTGAGTAATGTGACTGCCCAGGATTTGGAGGGCCTGGGTCTCAAGCGTGGCCACTACGTAACGCTGAGAGTAGCAGTGGCGGCCCTGCTGACTCAGGTATAGAATAGTCGTTCATTGCCCTACCCGCGTAGAGCGCAAACGTAGTACTTACTTAAACCTATTTTCTGTAATTCTGAGCCCATTTTTAGAGTAAACATGACATATATATATATAGTTTTTGAAATCAGGATAAAATTGGGGAATATGATGCAATCATTTTTGAATCTGTTAGTGAAAATTCGATTTTAATGACAACTTTAATGAGCAAACTAATTAACTATATTTTACGCTGCTGAGCTGAAATTCAATCCTATAGTTCGGACTTCGTCGAAGATTGCTTGACCAAAATGTCAATAAATTCTTTTGAAAAATGAGGGCGTGACAGTGCTGCCTCAACTTTCACAAAAAGCCGGATATGATGACATCAGACATTTATCGAAAAAACATCATGTGAAGTTTTATGAAAACTAGTAGTTTTCTCGGAATCGCTTTATACGACTAAATGTAAAAAGACCACTTGGTCAGCGTACTAGTAAATGTATATTTTGGCTTTGTCAATAGGTAAACGTTCCAACAACCGACAATTCTTGTTTTTTGATTCTGAATTTTGGAACGTAGGCAATCTGTTTTTGGATTTCCACAAGCTTTTAGTTACTCAAAATTCTGTCAAAACAAGAGCAACAAATTAAACAACATCTTGCATCATCATTATCCACAATCAGTTGCAGAGGCCAAACAGACATCCGCAAGCTAATGTTAACAAAATCTTGTACTCACCAATAAGGAGAAGCGAGAGGAGAAGGCTGATATTCTTCATCTTCAAATGACTGGCTCCACGTAACACAATCGGAGAGTTCTGTCTTGCGAGGATGATGTTTGTGTCCCCACTGCAAACCGCCACTGGTATTTATACTCTCCTTGTTTACTTGGAGAGCTTGTAGTTTTCTTCCTGTTCACCGAATTTTTGAGAAAAAAA
>NC_090249.1:43432238-43434738 GCF_037325665.1 Littorina saxatilis | reverse complement strand
TTTCATTCCCTGATAAATGTATTGTGCTAATTTGGATATTTGACTGACATTTCCAGTAGACATAAGCAAAGTATATCGGTACATACATGGATGATTATAATATTTTGGCTTTATCAATAATACTCAGGGCCGGACTACCGGGGGGGTTATGGGGGTTGCGCAACCCCCCCCCCCCCCCTAGCCTAAACATGTACCTTACTTATTTTTTTTATTTTTTATTATTGCTTATTTTATGCCGTTTCATGCAAGGAGCGACCATTTTCCTATCTCAGAATATGACCTACCCGTCAGCTTCAGGGGGCTTTGCCCCCTGACCCCCACAACGTGGGGGGGGGGGGGGGTGTGGTTTCTAGGGTTTCCGGACCCCCCCCCCCCCCCCAGCCAAAAAATAAAAATATTGAATGAGGTATGCATTTCTTTATTTTACATTGAGTTTCAATTTTTGGGGTATTAATCAGTGACAAAATCTGCTGCCTGAAACTGGTAATGATCATCCTCAGAATGCACCAGATTGCACCATTTTGCATCCTTTTTTTCAAAATCTTCCGGGGGTCATGCCCCCGGACCCCCCTAGCAAGCTAGGCGCTTTGCGCCGTCGGCTCGGCGCTTCGCGCCTTCACACCCATATCTTCACAATATACTTTTGAAAAAAACCAGTCATAAAATGAACTGATCCGCCCCCTGGGCCACCACTGGCAACCCCCCCCCCCCCCTCCTCTTCGCCTAGTCCGGCCCTGATACTCTTAGGTCACGTAGTGCAGGACAGCAAAACATAAAGTGTATTTCATTTTCTCCAGCCAATTTACACAGACGACACAACAAATCTTCCTCACTCCGTACACTATACCTACATCTGTGTACAGCGAGATCCGAAACACCGAACCTAAATTTAGTTAATGCACTTTTCACATAGCTGTTCATTTCCATATCTACATACGCTTCAGTACTGCTTCCGGTCTTAAACAATCTGTATGTAGAAAATCGATCACTGCTTTGCATATGGTCGTTCCAGTCTTGCCAAGAGAGAGAGAGAGAGAGAGAGAGAGAGAGAGAGAGAGAGAGAGAGAGAGAGAGAGAGAGAGAGAGAGAGAGAGAGAGAGATCAAATCAAATCAAATCAAATCAAATCAAATCAAATTTATTTTATGAGAATTGGGGCATAAGCATTACAAACGCGCTTTTGTTCAACCAACCCTCGCCGAGAGAGGGACAACTCTATAGTCACATATCTATATATATATACGACTAGTGTCTGTGTGTCTGTGTGTCTGTGTGTCTGTGTGTCTGTGTATCTGTCTGTCTGTGTATCTGTCTGTGTATCTGTCTGTGCGCGATGCACGGCCAAAGTTCTCGATGGATCTGCTTCAAATTTGGTGGGCATATTCAGGTAGACCCGGGACACGACACAACCTGGTCGATATTTCAACACGTGCTCTCAGCGCGCAGCGCGGAACCGATTTTGGTTCCACCTCAGCTATTTTGGTTCCACCTCAGCTACCCGGGCCCCCATACCGACACACCATAGCCGCTACACCACATCACAACGCCAAAGTTCTCGGTGGATCTTTTTCAAATTTGGACACCGTATTCAGCTACACCCCGGACACAATATCATCGATGAGATATTTCAACACGTGCTCTCAGCGCGCAGCGCTGAACTCATTTTCGTTTTTGTGTTCATTTCACCATTATAAGTAACTCTTCCTTATCTTCTCCAGTGTTTGGCGTTTATCTCCCTTCCTTCGTGTGGCTTTCCCGTTCAGTTCTAAGTTACTATTACTATTTTTAGAATGTCACTGCGCTGTCCACTGCGCTGTCCACAACGCTTCCCTTGCACCGGTAAGTTGTTCTTACTGTCAAAGTGAAAAGGTCGAATCAATTTATAGCCACGCGAAAAATACACTCTCACCTATCTCTATATATTTATAGATACAGATATGCATATATATATACGGCTTCTCTGTGTGTGTGGGTGTTTGTGTGTGTGTGTGGGCAAAAACCTGTGTATTGTAGAGTTCTGTTTGTGATGTGGTCTAGCGGCTTTTGTCTGTCTGTATGTTCTGGCATGTGAGAAGCCACAGCAGATAATATAGGGCCAAGAAATAAGCTCTAAAATTCTCAATCCCGTTTGACAGGACTTCGCCTTCAAAGGTGATTGTGGTGAACCGCCACGCTGTCTGTCTCTGTCTCGCGCCGTTCACCCCAAATTCCCGTTTCTGAGTAACTAATTTTAGAATGTCACTGCGCTGTCCAGAACGCTTCCCTTGCACCCGTAAGTTGTTCTTACTGTCAAAGTGAAAAGGTCGAATCAATTTATAGCCACGCGAAAAATACACTCTCACCTATCTCTATATATTTATAGATATAGATATACATATATATATATATATATACGGCTTCTCTGTGTGTGTGTTTGTGTGTGTGTGTGTGGGCAAAAACCTGTGGATTGTAGAGTTCTGTTTGTGATGGGGTCTAGCGGCTTTTGTCCGTCTGTATGTTCT
>NC_090249.1:43397238-43429738 GCF_037325665.1 Littorina saxatilis | reverse complement strand
TGTTGCTACATTGTACGTTATAATTCTATTCTTCTGCAGTGTTTATTCGTATCCCATTCTTCTACAGTGCTTATTGTTATTCTTTTCTTCCACAGTGTGTATTCTTATCCCTTTCTTCTACAGTGTGTATTCTTATCCCTTTCTTCTACAGTGTGTATTCTTATCCCTTTCTTCCACAGTGTGTATTCTTATCCCTTTCTTCCACAGTGTGTATTCTTATCCCTTTCTTCTACAGTGTGTATTCTTATCCCTTTCATCTACAGTGTGTATTCTTATCCCTTTCATCTACAGTGTGTATTCTTATCCCATTCTTCTACAATGTGCATTCTTATCCCATTCTTCTACAGTGTGTATTCTTATCCCTTTCTTCTACATTGTGTATTCTTATCCCTTTCTTCTACAGTGCTTATTCTTATCCCTTTCTTCTACAGTGCTTATTCTTATCCCATTCTACCACAGTGTGCATTCTTATCCCATTCTACAATGTGCATTCTTATCCCATTCTACCACAGTGTGCATTCTTATCCCTTTCTACAATGTGCATTCTTATCCCATTCTACAATGTGCATTCTTATCCCATTCTACAATGTGCATTCTTATCCCATTCTACAATGTGCATTCTTATCCCATTCTACAATGTGCATTCTTATCCCATTCTACAATGTGCATTCTTATCCCATTCTACAATGTGCATTCTTATCCCATTCTTCTACAGTGAGCATTCTTATCCCATTCTACAATGTGCATTCTTATCCCATTCTACAATGTGCATTCTTATCCCATTCTACAATGTGCATTCTTATCCCATTCTACAATGTGCATTCTTATCCCATTCTTCCACAGTGTGTATTCTTATCCCATTCTTCTACAGTGTGCATTCTTATCCCATTCTTCTACAGTGTGTATTCTTATCCCATTCTTCTACAATGTGCATTCTTATCCCATTCTTCTACAGTGTGCATTCTTATCAAATTCTTCTACAGTGTGTATTCTTATCCCATTCTTCTACAGTGTGCATTCTTATCCCATTCTTCTACAGTGTGCATTCTTATCCCATTTTTCTACAGTGTGCATTCTTATCCCATTCTTCTACAGTGTGCATTCTTATCCCATTCTTCTACAGTGTGTATTCTTATCCCATTCTTCTACAGTGTGCATTCTTATCCCATTCTTCTACAGTGTGCATTCTTATCCCATTCTTCTACAATGTGCATTCTTATCCCATTCTTCTACAATGTGCATTCGTATCCCATTCTTCCACAGTGTGCATTCTTATTCCATTCTTCCACAGTGTGCATTCTTATCCCATTCTTCTACAATGTGCATTCTTATCCCATTCTTCCACAGTGTGCATTCTTATCCAAATCTTCTACATTGTGCATTCTTATCCCATTCTACAATGTGCATTCTTATCCCATTCTTCTACAGTGTGCATTCTTATCCCATTCTACAGTGTGCATTCTTATCCCATTCTTCTACAGTGTGCATTCTTATCCCATTCTTCTACAGTGTGCATTCTTATCGCTTTCTTCTACAGTGTGCATTCTTATCCCATTCTTCTACAGTGTGCATTATTATCCCTTTATTCTACAATGTGCATTCCTATCGCTTTCTTCTACAGTGTGCATTCTTATCCCATTCTTCTACAGTGTGCATTCTTATCGCTTTCTTCTACAGTGTGCATTCTTATCCCATTCTTCTACAGTGTGCATTATTATCCCTTTATTCTACAATGTGCATTCCTATCGCTTTCTTCTACATTGTGCATTCTTATCCCATTGTTCTACAGTGTGCATTCTTATCCCATTCTTCTACAGTGTGCATTCTTATCCCATTCATCTACAGTGTGCATTCTTATCCCATTCTTCTACAGTGTGCATTCTTATTCCATTCTTCTACAGTGTGTATTCTTATCCCATTCTTCTACAGTGTGTATTTTTATCCCATTCTTCTACAGTGTGCATTCTTATCCCATTCTTCTACAGTGTGCATTCTTATCCAATTCTTCTACAGTGTGCATTCTTATCCCATTCTTCTACAATGTGCATTCTTATCCCATTCTTCTACAATGTGCATTCTTATCCCATTCTTCTACAGTGTGCATTCTTATCCCATTCTTCTACAGTGTGCATTCTTATCCCATTCTTCTACAGTGTGCATTCTTATCCCATTCTTCTACAATGTGCATTCTTATCAAATTCTTCTACAGTGTGCATTCTTATCCCATTCTTCTACAATGTGCATTCTTATCCCATTCTTCTACAGTGTGCATTCTTATCCCATTCTTCTACAGTGTGCATTCTTATCCCATTCTTCCACAGTGTGCATTCTTATCCCATTCTTCTACAGTGTGCATTCTTATCCCTTTCTTCTACAGTGTGCATTCTTATCCCTTTCTTTTACAGTGTGTATTCTTATCCCATTGTTCTATAATGTGCATTATTATCCCATTCTTCTACAATGTGCATTCTTATCCCATTCTTCTACAATGTGCATTCTTATCCCATTCTTCTACAGTGTGCATTCTTATCCCATTCTTCTACAATGTGCATTCTTATCCCATTCTTCTACAATGTGCATTCTTATCCCATTCTTCCACAGTGTGCATTCTTATCCCATTCTTCTACATTGTGCATTCTTATCCCATTCTACAATGTGCATTCTTATCCCATTCTTCTACAGTGTGCATTCTTATCCCATTCTACAGTGTGCATTCTTATCCCATTCTTCTACAGTGTGCATTCTTATCGCTTTCTTCTACAGTGTGCATTGTTATCCCTTTATTCTACAATGTGCATTCCTATCGCTTTCTTCTACATTGTGCATTCTTATCCCATTGTTCTACAGTGTGCATTCTTATCCCATTCTTCTACAGTGTGCATTATTATCCCTTTATTCTACAATGTGCATTCCTATCGCTTTCTTCTACATTGTGCATTCTTATCCCATTGTTCTACAGTGTGCATTCTTATCCCATTCTTCTACAGTGTGCATTCTTATCCCATTCTTCTACAACGTGCATTCTTATCGCTTTCTTCTACAACGTGCATTCTTATCCCATTCTTCTACAACGTGCATTCTTATCCCATTGTTCTACAATGTGCATTCCTATCGCTTTCTTCTACAGTGTGCATTCTTATCCCATTCTTCTACAATGTGCATTCTTATCCCATTCATCTACAATGTGCATTCGTATCCCATTCTTCTACATTGTGCATTCTTATCCCATTCTACAATGTGCATTCTTATCCCTTTCTTCCACAGTGTGCATTTTATCCCATTCTTCTACAGTGTGCATTCTTATCCCATTCTACAATGTGCATTCTTATCCCATTCTACCACAGTGTGCATTCTTATCCAATTCTTCTACAGTGTGCATTCTTATCCCTTTCTTCTACAGTGTGCATTCTTATCCCTTTCTTCCACAGTGTGCATTCTTGTCCCATTCTTCCACAGTGAGCATTCTTATCCAATTCTTCTACAGTGTGCATTCTTATCCCATTCTTCTACAGTGTGCATTCTTATCCCATTCTTCTACAATGTGCATTCTTATCGCTTTCTTCTACATTGTGCATTCTTATCCCATTCTTCTACAGTGTGCATTCTTATCCCATTCTTCTACAGTGTGCATTCTTATCCCATTCTTCTACAGTGTGCATTCTTATCCCATTCTTCTACATTGTGCATTCTTATCCCATTCTTCTACAGTGTGCATTCTTATCCCATTCTTCTACAGTGTGCATTCTTATCCCATTCTACAATGTGCATTCTTATCCCATTCCTCTACAGTGAGCATTCTTATCCCATTCTTCTACAGTGTGCATTCTTATTCCATTCTACAGTGTGCATTCTTATTCCATTCTTCTACAGTGTGCATTCTTATCCCATTCTTCTACAGTGTGCATTCTTATTCCATTCTACAATGTGTATTCTTATCCCATTCTTCCACAGTGTGCATTCTTATGAAATCCTTCTACATTGTGCATAATTATCCCTTTCTTCTACAGTGTGCATTCTTATCCCACTGTTCTACAATGTGCATTCTTATCCCATGCTTCCACAGTGTGCATTCTTATTCAATTCTTCTACATTGTGCATAATTATCCCATTCTTCTACAGTCAGCATGTTAATCCCCGTCTTCTACAGTGTGCATTTTCAGGAGTAAAAAATTATTCCATTCTGCTACAGTGTACATTATTTCTCCATTCTTCTACATTGTACATTCTTATTTAATTTCTCGACACTGAGTGTACAATCAACTCCAGTGTACATTCTTAGTTCATTCTCCTCTATTGTAAACTCTTATTTTGTTCTTCTACAACTGAAGTATTTTCTAATTCCATTTTCGCACAGATCTTTCAGAGTATGCTCCACGCAACAGGCAGCGTAACAGTTCACGAGACAGCTTCAAACTGTTATAAACATGGGTAAGACTACTTGGTGTGTGTGTATGACACAGTGTGTGTGTGTGTGTGTGTGTGTGTGTGTGTGTGTGTGTGCGTGCCGTGCGTGCGTGTTTCTGTGTGTGTGTGTGTGTGTGTGTGTGTGTGTGTCAGTGTGTGTGCGTGTGTGTGTCAGTGTGTGTGTGTGCGCGCGTGCGTGTGTGTGTGTATGTGTGTGTGTGTGTGTGCGTGTGTGCGTGCGCATGAATGTGGTATGTAGCAAAGTTGAAGAATGTTCTTATCCCACGTGAAAGTCAGAATGGATCTGATATGGTTTTCTTCAGAGATGTTTTGAGCGAACGAATATAGCTTTACACAAAAGTAGATCTTATCTCCCATTTCTCGAGAAACTGGAAATGTGTTATCACTACACCGCGGTTTTTTTTAAATGTCTGATTTGTCCCACATTTTGTTGTGACCCCATTTTGTTTCAGCCAACCAGGTCACTCCAGAGGATGGGGAATTCCGGGTCGTTGTGTGCGGCAGAAGAGGTCATGGTAAAAGTACAGTGTGCAATGCTCTGCTTGGAACCAACAAATTCGCTGTTGGTACTCCGACCCTGGATTCTGATGTTGGGACGTGTGAGAGAATTGGGGTCAATGTCAAGGTCAGACTGCCAGAAAATAGCTTGTTTTCTCGCCTGCATGACTCAGTATAGGATGTTTGCTGTGATAAGTGGCCGGACATAATGCTAGAAAATATTTGTGTTTGCCTGTCTGTCTGTTTCTCTCTATATATATTGTTTCGCTCTCGGACACACACACACACACACACACACTGACACACACACATACACAAACACGTACACGCAGACACAAACACACACACAAACACACACAAACGCACACACACAGTGTATGAACTGCATATATACATTATACACACACACACACACACACACACAACACACACACACACACATACACCACCGGCTGTACGCACACGCCGCGCAAAACAGAACCCGAATTTGTTTATAACACAGCCGGGGAGGACAAACGTGTTGTATTATAAACACAGCAGACGGCATAACAAACAACTAGACTTTCTTTGCTACAGCGTAATTACGTAGTAGTTAAATTTGTTCGGACATGAGAACCTAATTTGAGAACAAGAAACAAGAAATTTAAGTTATGGGAGCGTTTAATTTATGACAAAACAAAACGTAACAATCACGGTAGTTTGACCTAGTGGTCTTGAAAGTGGACAAACACTTATGATACCAATGATGAACGAAGCTCAGAAGAGGGCATGATATATTACGCACGCAAACTAGAACAATACAAACACGAGGGTTGCAGTGAGGCAAGATGCGCAGAAATCCAAAAATAGATACTGCTAACGTTCCAAAATGTGAGAACGTGATTGAAGAATGTAAGTGAATTAGTGAAGTTTACGACGGGCGCAGTGGCGTGGTGGTAACACATCGGTCTCCTAATCGGGAGGTCGTGAGTTCGAATCCCGGTTGCTGCCGCCTGGTGGTTTAAGAGTGGAGATTTTTCCGATCTCCCAGGTCAACTTATGTGCAGACCTGCTAGTGACTTAACCCCCTTCGTGTGTACACGCAAGCACAAGACCAAGTGCGCACGGAAAAGATCCTGTATTCCATGTCAGAGTTCGGTGGGTTATAGAAACACGAAAATACCCAGCATGCCTCCCCCGAAATCGGCGTATGCTGCCTAAATGGCGGGGTAAAAACGGTCATACACGTAAAAATCCACTCGTGCTCGAAAATACCCAGCATGCCTCCCCCGAAATCGGCGTATGCTGCCTAAATGGCGGGGTAAAAACGGTCATACACGTAAAAATCCACTCGCTAAAAACATGAGTGAACGGCCCATGAACGAAGAAGAAGAAGAAGAAGAAGTGAAGTTTACAAATAAGACAAGAATTATCAATACAACGGTACGAATAAACTACAATAGGACATGTGTTCACAGCTGGTTAGTTTTTTTTCGTGTTTCAGTCGTGAACCCAGAGGGTCGCACAAGGCCGATTCAGCATTACTCTTATTTTCCGTAATATATTGTGTTGTTGTTCAATTTTGTTATAAATTGTTATTGACTATACGATCATGATTTGTAATTGCTGCGTGTGTTACTCATACTCCTTATCCCAATCCTAAGTGGGCCTCATGTGGGTCCCAAGTGGGCCCTTCGTGATGAGCTGTAAACCTTGAACCTTGCACATTGAGCCTTGCATATTCTTAATAGTAATATTTACATTGAAGGCGTATCAGGTAGTCACAGATTATCAAAGTTTAGGAAGGGAAGCGGACAGCATGAAAGAGCCAACCGCGGAACATAATTATGGCACGCATACACAGTCAGCTTATTCTTTCCTAACCCAGGTGGTCGACACACCGGATATTACGTCAGAGGAGAACAAGAAGAAGGACAAGAAGAAAGAAGTGGCACGATGGAAGGAGCTTGTCTCCCCTGGTGCCTCTGTTCTACTGCTGGTTATCCGGAGTGATGTCCCTTACACTGAAGAAGACTTCGTTGCTTACCGGCAGGTTCGGAGGTAGGCACCCATTAGTTTTGATCTTTTATACAATTTGGCGGTAAGCAGCAATTTCTTTTTCTTTTTTTTTTCGAAGTCAGAGATAGGCAGCTTAGAAAATGTGGGCTACTATTTACAGAAATCGCACTTCAACATTAAAAAAAAACTTTATTTTTTACATTCATAGTAATTGAAAAAAGCGTAATGTCAGTCATTTCCGCGAAGACAATTTTGCTCACTATCTCAGGTTTGCCCAGTCTTTTACACGGGGCAAGACAACCCCTCCACATGGACACCTGTCCATATATTCATCCTCCTACCTGGTACCTGTGCAGAGCTGGAACCTATTTTTTTCTAAATTAATTAACACACAAAAACACACTCTCCACAGAAACGGTCAGAAAGTTGATGTTTGACTGCGTCCAAATGGAGGCATGACCTCATACCAAGTGACAGAGTGGCCAGGTGTGAGAGTGTCAGCTGAATAGTTTTAACAGGAAGCACTGTGCCTGTCAGCAGATAAGTAGAATCGTCAGTAAAATAACACGTCGTTGCTCGATCGTTAACCTGCATGCGCCTATTCTGAATTTGTATCGATTTTTTAATTCAGGGGCGAATCCGGTGGGGTCCGGGGTTTCTGGAAAACCCCCCTAGCCTAAAAAAAAATTAAAAAGAGAAAAAAATAAGAAATAAATTATTTTGAAAAAATAAGAAATACATTATTTTGAAAAAAAAAAGACAAACTGATGTTCAGATTGCAACAGATTGCTCCATTTCCCTGGATTTCTTTTAACATTTCCCGTACCCCCCTAGGAGGTTTCG
This sequence comes from Littorina saxatilis, assembly GCF_037325665.1. Lineage (NCBI taxonomy): Eukaryota > Metazoa > Mollusca > Gastropoda > Littorinimorpha > Littorinidae > Littorina > Littorina saxatilis. Next base: position 43,421,974 of record NC_090249.1, on the reverse strand, counting down.
AACGCTTCGCGCCCTCAACTGAACGCTTCGCGTCGTCGAATTATCCCTAAACGAAATTTGGAAACCCCCTCTTAAAAATTATGTGATCCGCCCCTGTAATTGGTACCTGACGTTATTGTCAGGACGATGCCGGGGGTACCCTTACTTCGGTGGCGGTCACGTGATACTTAAAACAGAAATGACACGGGAATGAATGCTTTAGTGGGGGTACGAAAATGGGTGCAATAATTGTTTTGCTCAGTGTATATGTAAATCATATTCCTCATCCCCATGCCCCAAGAGGGCCCCCTGTGATGAGTCGTAATAAAACCTTGAAACCTTGTTACGGCAGCGTAAACCGACATATTAACCTTCCAGCTTTTCCATGTTTCCGTAGGTTCTGGGGCAAAGGGTCTGCTCGAGAGCGCCTGGTGGTGGTGTTCACGTGCTCGGAGGGTCAGGACGTGGAGGAGGTGGGGGAGAGGATGGAGGCAGGGTCCCCCAAGTGGATCGCCAAGGTCTTGGACGACTCCGGGGGTCGCTACATCGTCTTCCAGGGCAAGGTAACGGTGCATAGGGGCCCGGGTAGCTTAGGTGGTAGCTAGCTAGAGCGCTGGACTTGTCATCCTGGCCAAGGGTCGCGTGTTCCAATCCGGGCGGGGACGGACACATGTCAACTTTACGTGCAGACTCAAAGACGGTATCCATGCCCCACCCCCGTGTCACCACAGTGGCACGTAAAAGACCTCGGTCATTCTGCCATAACTGCAGATGGCAGATAACACCTAAACTCGCATATAATTATACACTTGTGTATTTCATCTACAACATGCCCCTAGGCCTTATGGCTTTGCCTTGAGGGCGTATTATCTAATGGCATGATTTGTATATCGTGTGTGCGCGCGCGCGCGCGTGGTGTGTGTGTGTGTGTGTGTGTGTGCGTGTGTGCGTGTGTGTATGTGTGTGTGTATGTGTGTGTGTGTGTGTGTGTGTGTGTGTGTGTGTGTGTGTGTGAGGTGTTTATTGGAATTGTAAAGCGCTTGGAGCTGTGATTTGGGACAGAAAAGTGATTTAATATTATTATTATTATTTAAGTTATTGAGACATCCCAGTGCACTAAGGGATTTATAGAGCAAATCGAGAAAATTCATTATTGAACGAAGCGCATAGTGCTGAGCTCAATAATTATTTTCGAGATTTGCTCTATAAATCCCTTAGTGCACTGGGATTGTTTCAATAACGATATTGTCAGTACTGCCATAGAAAAAAGAAGATTCCAAACGCACATTTGCTACGCGCATTTGAATAGGCATAACTGTGTGGTCAGGTCGTGTACAGTAAGATCTACTTTTGTGTGGGGTGTCTCAAGTGTGTCGTGCTTTCGTCACACGCATTTTAATTTCTGTTGGTAAATTCCAGTGTAGCGTTAAGCTGAACAGTGATGATCTTTCAGAGAGACCTCATTTGAACTCGGAGAAAGGACTGTGCTCTTTGTTATTTGCTATTTGAAACCTCCAGTCGAGCTTCGACGGATTGACTGTGCGGAGTGACTCCCCTTGAATTGACTACCCCCCGAAGGACTCGACGGTTAGCACATTTTCAAAATAAATGTGGCATATTTCTCGTGTTGTATCTTCACTCATCGGGGAGTCTGATACTAAATATGAACAGTAAGAATGCTCTGAACCCTACACGTATTATATCCCCATCGTTTGTTCGTTCACATTTGCCCAACATGTTAATTTGCTGAGCGGGGTTTATGTCGTCTGCTAGGCTAGGTCAATCGAACCACTGCAGTCTGCACTGAGTCTGCACGCGTGAGGCAGGCTGGTAATAAGTCTTATATATGGTACTAGATGAATACCCACTTCGTCGGGAAGAAGTAGAGCCGAAAAGCCGGCGCACCGTACGAAGGAAGGGAGATAAACGCGCAAAACACTGGAGAAGATAAGGAAGAGTTACTGGGAATGGATGTACAGAAAACCAAAATCGGTTCAGCGCTGCGCTCTGAGAGCACGTGTTGAAAATTTTCATCGACCAGATTGTGTCCGGGGTCTACCTGAATATGCCCACCAAATTTGAAGCAGATCCATCTAGAACTTTGACCGTGCATGGCGAACAGACAGACAGACACACAGACAGACAGACATACAGACAGACAGACAGACAGACAGACAGACAGACACAAGCCGTATATAGATATTGAAGAACGTTCTGAACCCTACACGTTTTCGATTACGATTGTTCTTGCCTTGAAATAGTAATTCGGTAACCATTCATTTACTGAACTGATGCAGTCGTATTTCAGTGTAGTCTGCTACGTATGACAGAGTCGATCGAGTCAGTCTTCCAAACTGGTCTAGCTGGTACGTTATCAGAATAACACTTGTGTTTTCTGTTAGCCGCTGGGAATTGTATACTAACTCATCATTTGGTAATGTGGATGATAAGCTACATGCCACTAACACGGCATATGAGAAGAATCTATGCAAGTCGGCGAAAATGAGATGAAACACAGCGGCTTAATTCTATTTTTAGATTAGTGGCACTGTGGCACAGGCACATGCAATCTGTCAGAAAAAACCCACTTCTGCTTTAATTGAGAAGCAGGGAATTTATGGTCATTTGGTATTGTGGAGAATATAAGCTACATGTCATTAATTAATTCTGAGGATGAGAGCACAGTCTCGCTTAGGCAAAGGGCGAAATAATACGCTCTGTAGAAAAGTTAGCGCACTCCAAGAGTGCGCTAACAGTTTTAGCGCATCGCCATTAGCCAATCAACTGGTTCACATCAGTCATGTGACACCAGTACTTACTGACAATTATTATTTTTATGTTATTAGCATTATCATTATCATTGGGGTGTTGCAGGTAGCTTTGTTTCCTCCTTGGGGATGAAGCTACCAGGGGAAGGGATTGTGTTGGAGGTGCGGGTAGAGGGGTAGCCCTCCCGGTGCTCCCCCTTGGACCTCCCTAGTCTAGGACCCTGGGTCTTCGCGAGGTGGCCATTGTGGCGTAATCCCTCCGGACTAGCATAACGTTTCACTATCCCAAGACCGACCGTGCGTGGTCTATGACCACATCCTCTACGAGGTGACCCTATCAACTAGGCAGCGAAAGCCCCTAGGCGAAACACGGCGGATCTAGAGGAGAGAACCTCGATAAAAAATTTGAGCTGCCATGAAGACGGAGCATGTTGGCTGAGGACAGCGGGCAGACCTTCTGTGCCGACACCCATCTACAGGAGAAAACCAGGCATGCACGCATCAAACCCAACATGGCCATACAAACGGATTATCATTATTATGAAAACTTGAATTTCTCTCTCTAACGGTGCATGGAAGGCACAGTCTTTTACGTGAGAACAGTGCAGCTCACCTTCTCACATGTTTTGCTTACATGTGATGAGAATAAACATCCCTCTACGTGCCGCACACATACTAAACATGTATACACTGTCTGCTTCCTGTGCGTTGTGAGAATTTGTTGATGAATCGATTTCCCGGTTTGCCACATGGGTTTATTAAGGATTCAATTCATTAAAAAAAAAAGAGTTCCTATTCCGCAGATAAAACACCCAGGCATTTTAATTCTTGGTACGTATCCAAGTGAAGAAATGGTCTTATCACATGATTAAGCCTGGTCAAATCGGCGATAGCCGGTGAGTCTGATCGTTCACACGGGAAGTGCTGTAACTTCAAGATAAGCTGAGTCTGTATTTATAGATGGTAAGAAGATGAAACCTGTTGACTTTTATATGCATCCAGCCCTCGCCTTTTAGATGGACATTTTCTTTTCTTAAAGAAGTAACAGCAGCTATATGTATGATAAAAAGAGCCTGTCTGTCCGTCTGTCCGCTGCACAGCTTACATCTTCGGCCGTTTTGTTGGTCGATTGGCCTGGACTTTACCATTAGTGTGGCAACACAGTAGGGCAAATTTCTAGCGAATCAGTACGAAGACTCTTGATTGCTTAGATCTCCAGCGTTTGTTGGCCGATATTCATCTAAACTTGGTCCCCCTCGCCATTCGTCCGAAAAGAAAGAGAGAATGCTTTGTGTCCTACAGGCTAAATATTTTGTCTCTTAAGGACAAGATATGGGTTATATGATTCGAGTTTTACGCCCTCACGGCCTTTTGACGAGATACACAAGTGTATGCGTGTTTAGGACTGGTGGTATCAGCCATCTGCACTTACGGCAGAATGACCGAAGTCTTTTACGTGCCATTGTGGTGACACGGGGGTAGGACATGGCATCCGTCTCTTGGTCTGCACATAAAGTTGACCCGTGTCCGTCCCGGCCCGAATTCGAACCTGCGACCTTCCGATCACAAGTCCAGTGCTCTACCAACTGAGCCACCGGGCCCCCTGCTATTCGTCCTTCTCTCAGCATCCTTTAAAATCGCAGAGCGGCCAGTACAAACGAATTAAACTCGTATTGTTTCATCAAAGTGTATCGTGTTAATTATCACAACCTTCTCTTCTCTCTACTTTAGTTTTCCGGGGATTTCTTGGAAGAAGTGATGCAAGATGATGACGATGACGACGACGACGAAGAAGAAGGAGCTTCTACAGAGTCAGCGAAAGGAAAACCGAAAAAGAGAGACAGAGGAAAAGGAGCAAGAGGAAGAAGAAAGGGACATGGGAAAGGGAAAGGATGGGGTAGAGGAGGAGGAGGAGGAGGTGGAGGTGGAGGAAGAGGGGGGCGAAAGGGAAGCGGAGGAGGGGAAGGAGGGGGCGGAAGTGGTCAACGGGATGGGGGAAGAGGAGGTCGTGGTGGTGGTGGGGATGGTAATGGTGGTATCATCGGTCTGTGCTGCTGCTTGTGTAAGTTGTGCAAGAAAGGCTAATGGGTTTTCAGGATCTGTTTGGTTCACTAGCTAACTTACTAACTCTGTGTTGGATTTTGTCAAAGTTACTAACTCTGTGTGCAAAGTTACTAACTCTGTATTGGATTTCGTCAAAGTTACAAACTCTGTGTTGGATTTCGTCAAAGTTACTAACTCTGTGTAGGATTACGTCAAAGTTAGTTACTCTGTCAGTGTGGTCAGTGTGGAATTTCGTCAAAGTTATTAACTCTGTGCCGTTGGATTTCGTCAAAGTTACTAACTCTGTGTTGGATTTCGTCAAAGAGACTTAGAGTGTACAATGTCAGCATTATTCTGTCAAGGGTTACAACAATTCGGTTTTTTAAGCCACCATTGTCATTAAATAACCCGCATGCAATGAGCAGCGTGAAGTGTGAACCTCTATAACATTGCACAAAACATATAGCATTATGACACACTGAAGTACTGATGCATGTCCAGTAAATATTATTGACGAAAAAAACTCTTCAGTTTGCACAAACTTGATCTCACAATATTCTGTCATTAAAAAAAAGATTACTTGTGAAACATATCCCATATTCAATTGGTTACTTTGTTTGTTGGGCTAGTTGATTGGTTGGCTGGCTGGTTTTTCGTTAATTATCTTAATGGATTGTTTGTGTGGGTGCAAATGCGTTAATATAATCTTTTCTCTTTTACTCATTGATTTTCATTGCTGTCGAATTTGGCACCCATTCTGCCCTCATGCCCTCAACTCAACCCTTCGACCCACCATATCAGATCTGACCAGGTTTTAACATGAGGTTAAGCCATCTCTCCACTTGCACATGCACAAATACTCTACAGCCTGGCTCCTGTGCCATCTATGTCCGTTTAGAAATTATTGCATACAAGACTCCCTATCTGCACAGAGGATGTTGCCTTTGGTATATATGTCGACGGGCGCAGTGCTAGTGGCGTGGTGGTAAGACGTCGGCCTCCTAATCGGGAGGTCGTGAGTTCGAATCCCGGTCGCTGCCGCCTGGTGGTTTAAGAGTGGAGATTTTTCCGATCTTCCAGGTCAACTCTTGTACAGACCTGCTTAGTGACTTAACCCCCTTCGTGTGTACACGCAAGCACAAGACCAAGTGCGCACGGAAAAGATCCTGTATTCCATGTCAGAGTTCGGTGGGTTATAGAAACACGAAAATACCCAGCATGCTTCCTCCGAAAGCGGCGTATAACTGCCTAAATGGCGGGGTAAAAACGGCCATGTACACGTAAAATTCCACTCGTGCAAAAACACGAGTGTACGTGGGAGTTTCTGCCCACGAACGCAGAAGAAGAAGAAGAAGGTATATAAGTATGTCCAAGCGGAGGTATAGTCTAATCCCATTCCAAAGCCTGACCAGACCTAAGATGGACAGCCGAATCGTGTCCTCTGACAGGAATGGACTGTGTCTGCAAAGCAATTTAAACATTATTTACAACAACAAAAAACAAGTCGCGTAAGGCGAAATTACTACATTTAGTCAAGCTGTGGAACTCACAGAATGAAACTGAACGTAGTCCGCCGCTAGTGCAAAAGGCAGTGAAAGTTACGAGCCTGTTTGGCGCGGTAGCGGTTGCGCTGTGCTTCATAGCACGCTTTACTGTACCTCTCTTCGTTTTAACTTTCTGAGCGTGTTTTTAATCCAAACATATCATATCTATATGTTTTTAGAATCAGGAACCGACAAGGAATAAGATGAAATTGTTTTTAAATCGATTTCGGAAAGTTAATTTTGATCATAATTTTTATATTTTTAATTTTCAGAGCTTGTTTTTAATCCAAATATAACATATTTATATGTTTTTGGAATCAGAACATGATAAAGAATAAGATGAACGTAAATTTGGATCGTTTTATAAAAAAAAGTTTTTACAATTTTCAGATTTTTAATGACCAAAGTCATCAATTAATTTTTAAGCCACCAAGCTGAAATGCAATACCGAAGTCCGGCCTTCGTCGAAGATTGCTTGGCCAAAATTTCAATCAATTTGATAGAAAAATGAGGGTGTGACAGTGCCGCCTCGAAGATCCTCAAGATTCGCTGGCCAGAAAAAATCAGCAACGAAGACCTGTGGCTGAGAACCAGACAGCAGCCCGTCGAGGAGGACATCCTACAGAGACGCTGGCGGTGGATAGGCCACACCCTTCGCAAACCTGCTTCAAACATCACAAGGCAAGCCCTCACGTGGAACCCTCAAGGCAAGAGAAAGAGAGGGCGACCCAGGAACACATGGCGCCGAGATTTGGACGCAGACGCAAAGCACATGGGAAAGACGTGGGGAATGTTGGAAAGACTCGCCCAAAACAGAGATGCATGGAGGGAGCTGATTGGCGGCCTATACCCCAGACGGGGTCACAGGCGTAGGTGAGGTGAGGTGACAGTGCCGCCTCAACTTTTACACATATCCGGATATGACGTCATCAAAGACATTTATCGAAAAAAAGGAAAAAAACGTCCGGGGATATCATTCCCAGGAACTCTCATGTAAAATTTCATAAAGATTGGTCCAGTAGTTTAGACTAAATCGCTCTACACACACACACACGCACAGACAGACAGACACACACACACACACACACACACACACACACACACACACACACACACACCACACCCTCGTCTCGATTCCCCCCCTACGTTAAAACATTTAGTCAAAACTTGACTAAATGTAAAAACAACCCAGGTCAGTCAAAAATTTAAAGCGCAGAGAGTGAATGACACACGGACAGTAATATCTATACATGTACGCACGTTCACACTAACAGACAGACAGACAGACACACACACACACACACACACATACACACACACACACACACACACACACACACACACTCTCTCTCTCTCTCTCTCTCTCTCTCTCTCTCTCTCTCTCTCTCTCTCTCTCTCTCTCTCTCTAAAAATGACTTACCAGTACACATCAGCAATCTTTGTGAATGTTTTGCAGATGATACGCGGCATGCGACCATACATTCCGGCCATATAAATTTAGACATCTTGTCAAAGAGTCTTATCAGAACAACCATCAACTACTAAAATGGTCTCAACTTAACCACATTAAAACAAATATCTCCTTAAATATTTCTGAGAAAAAGTCGAAATGCATGTTGATAATATCAGTATCGGGGCATTGGCTTGCGCTGCGGTGAAGATTTAAGCGCAGGCACAGACGCACACGGAGGCACGCATGGACGCACGCATACAAAATGTCATTCAAACACGAATAGGCAAGCACGCATACACACACACACACAGATGGACAGACAGACAGACACACACACACACACACACACACACACACTCACACATACACACACACACTCGATTCCCCCTCTATGTTAAAACATTTAGTCAAAACTTGACTAAATGTAATGACGTGTGTGTGTGTGTCTTTCTCTCTCTCTCTCTCTCTCTCTCTCTCTCTCTCTCTCTCTCTCTCTCTCTCTCTCTCTCTTCTTCGGGACTGTTTGGTCAGAAAATAATAACATTTTAGATCTATTGATCATGTGTTTACCCTTTACGCTTGCGTCCAGAAACAATTTTCACAAAAGGCCAAACTGTATGTAGCCTACATAGATTTGTGTAAGGCTTACGATAGCATTAAGCGCCCCGTGCTCTGGTCAGTGCTTTTTCGATTAGGCATACAAGGCAATATATTTAAGGTGTTAAAGAGCATGTATGAAAATGTGAAAGCATGCGTGCGGTGCGGAAACGAATACACTGATTTCTTTGAATGTATGCAAGGTTGTGTAGCCTCACCGACAATTTTCTCGTTTCTGATCAACGAACTGGCGCAGGATGTCATACAACGAGGCAGACATGGGATACGTTTATCTCCGTCTGAGTTAGAACTGTTTGTAATGCTTTTTAAGTTGCTGACGACATTGCGCTGTTATCCAGCACTGTAGTATGCCTACAAAACCAGCTTAATGTCCTGCGCTGCTCTGCAGATAAACTGTGTCTGAACGTGAACTTGACAAAGACTAAGGTCATGGTTTTTAGAAAGGGCGGGCACATTGCACAGAAAGAGAAGTGGTTCTACGGAATGGATCGTCTTGAGATTGTAAACTCGTTTAAATATCTCGGTGTAACCCTTTCCACCCAACTGAGCTGGAACATTGCAGTAGAAACAAAGACAACCATGGCGAAAAAGGGAGTGATCGAAATCGTTAGATTACTGAACAGACTTGGCTGCCATTCGGCAAAGGTGTTTGACGCACGGATCGCCCCTATGCTCTTGTATGGTTCAGAGCTATGGGGATATGGAAAGTATGACTCTGTGGAAAGGGTCCACCTGTTTGCGTGTAAAAAGTTTCTGAAAGTGACAATTCGAACTCCAAACAACATTGTGTATGGTGAATTGGGAAGACATCCGCTGTATATTAACTCTGCAGTCAGATGTGTGAAATACTGGTTTACACTGCTGAAGCAACCTGATTCAAGATATTCCAAGATTGCATATAAAGCTTTATGTAATTTGGCATCGAAGGGCCACACAAATTGGGTCTCACATGTACAGCGATGATGTTGTAATGGTTTTGCTGCTGTGTGGATGTACGGAATGGTTGGGAATGAGAAGTGTTTCTTACAAGAGTTTAAAAGACGTTTACAAGATTGTTTTTGTCAAGAATGGTTCTCCTTTTTAGAATGCAGTGAACGTTTCGACATTTATAATTGTTACAAAACATGCTTGGAAAAAGAGAAATACATTGAATTAATCGAAGATATTAAGTACAGAGTTGCTCTTACTCGTTTCCGCGCAGGAGTATCCGAAATCAACGCTCACAAGTTTCGGTACGCACCAAACCAAACGACAAGAAACTGTCCTCTCTGTACAGCTGATAAAGAAGATGAACACCATGCATGTTGTATTTTTATGTCCTTTTTATCAAGACCTTCGGGCAAAGTATTTGAAAATCTCGAACTCCAAGACGCTGCAACAACAACTTGTGTATTTCTGTGGCAGTAATGAGGATAATGTGATGAACAGCTTCAGCAGATTTGTGTTCTTCATGTTACAGAAGAGACGAACCCTTATAAATCAGGTTCAGTGACATGTTATCAGGGTCTTAATGTATTTGTTGAATTTTATGCGTGACTATAATTTATAACTGTGCAGATACTATTGATGTTATTTTAACCACTATTGTAAGGGGCTGTGGCCTTAGACAATTAAAGATTTGTTGTTTGTTTGTTGTTCTCTCTCTCTCTCTCTCTCTCTCTCTCTCTCTCTCTCTCTCTCTCTCGGTCGGCTTCCGGTGTGTCAAAGGAGCAACACACGTTTTTTGGAGCTCCTGATTTATCAGCGTTTCTGACACCAAAATGCCAGTCGTAGGACTCCCTACTGCTGCAGAAGATGTCTTGTCCACCCTACTGTGTAAACACACGGTGACATCGTGGAAAGTGGCCGGAACAGAAGAAGGAACAGTATTCGTACTCCGCTTGAAGTGTGACAGGGACGACCGTGGTTTCGCCATGACACCTGCACCGACCGGTGCATGGAGACGCAAACCACCAGCTCAGCAAAGAAGAGACCAGCAAAGAAGAGACCAAAGAAGAGCAGAACAGAACAGTGCCAAGGTAGGAATGGAGAAAGACAATGTTCAATGCACAGTTGACAGTGACGCATACCGCCAGACTGAGACAAATAATAACCAGTGTCATGTCAACAAGCCTGATGTAGGTCAAGCCAGCAAAAGCACGCACGTTCATGTCACTTGTCACCGTGAAGCACGTGCCAGTGATCGTGGCTTGTCCACCCAACCACATTCTAATGTGCCAATGCTCACCCCTTTGGATGCAGAGCGAGATTCACGCATGAATGACGACGCACCTGACCCAGATAGCACGCTGTGTACCAACAAACAAGCAAACATGTCTTGTGTAAATGAAAACATGGAAACAGACAACCAGTCTTCTCAAGATGCCGTGACAGAAGCTCCGTTGTTCGACATACTTTCAGAGCTGCCCGAGAATAAGAAAACGCAGCTGAAATCTACATTCAGGAACATAAGGTTGAAGAAAATGGTGTGTCAGTCCAAAGGTGGCAAGAAAACGCTGCTGGCTGAAAGTGACGATTGTTTGCTGGTGTATGATTGTGAAATGGGTGTTACCAGAACGTATGCCGTGATACCAGATGCAGCAGAAACAGCTTCGGAGGACATGCGACGGGACATGCTCTCCCTACGGAGAGGAAAGCAGGTGAACTGGGTCCGCTTCAAAGAAGAAACTGAGCACCTAACCACGGATTTACATGACTATGTGCGTATCATACGAACATTCCTCGAGACTGGCTGCCTTTGTGTCGACTAAATAGCAGCGTCGTTATTCGGCAACGCGATCGAACACATTGACATTGGTCCCAGACTAAAGACACTTTCGACTTGGATGTGACCAAGTGGAAAATAATTGAAGGGGTTAGTTTCCACCCTTTTTTGTACCGTACATTTGCCGCGCATGAATTCTGTAACCTCCCCATTGCAAGGGGCCGACGGCCTATAAGCAATTAAACTTTCGTATCGTATCGTATCGTATCTCTCTCTCTCTCTCTCTCTCTCTCTTTCTCTCTCTCTCTTCCGCAGGCAACAATGTAGCTACAGTGACCCATCTTCACACGCTAGTGTAAAATAGCGCGTGTCACACCTTAACATAATTATAACCACGTTATGTCCCATAAACTCTAGTTCTGGAGACAGAAAAAATAAGTTAGCATTGTGCTTGTCACCTTGTATAACTGTAATTGTGCTTTGTGCGTGTGTGTGCGTATGTGTGTTTGTGTGTGTGTGTGTGTGTGTGTGTGTGTGTGTGTGTGTGTGTGTGTGTGAAAGACATCTCATTTTCATATGATTACACATTATGCACAATTTTCACTGATTCCCCCAATTTAATTTCTGTTTGTTCCTGTTCGTATCGCCGTATTGTGCTATACAGACTGTGTGGCTCGGAAAGTCACAGTGTAGTGTTCTTGTGGTTTTCACTCTTTTGTTATAAGAAACAGTGGCTGTGTTCAGCCGTATCAGAACCGTACACACAAAATTTCCATTGTTACTGAGCGGACAGTCGATATCTACATGTTAAGTACTGCTCTTGGTACATTGAAATGTGACAGTGGTGCTGTGTTGACTCGGATCCTCACTAACATTCGGAGAACACCTGTCTAAGTTTCATGTGGAAATCTGCGAGGGCGTGAATGAAGACTATATTCCCTCCAGCGTGTGTGAGTGGTAACTGCCACGTAATCCGTGTAATCTGCCCGCTTCGCCTGAACGGTGTTGTGTTTGTGTCAGGCTGACTGGGCTCGTTTGATTCAAGTCGAGTGTCAGCGCAGAGGTGCGGGACGCTATTGTGAAACTTTACCATATTGTGTTGCAAGACTACCGGCATAAATTTGTTGGTTGTGTTTATAGTTTGAACTGACTGTCGTTTTGCTTTTTTCGTGACAGTTGTTGTTTTGCTTTTTTCGTAACAGTTATTGTGTATGTGTTAGTTATCATTGTGTGTGTTTATTCCTTGTTTTATTATGCTCAGTGTTGGTCATTTAAATGTGTATCACCTCTATAATAAGGTTCCTGATGTATGTGCCTTCCTTGAAAAAGCGTCTCCGAATTATCATTTGTTTGGTATTACTGAATCAAGATTAGATTCAAGAGTTTCCGATAATGATATCGCGATTGTTGATTATTGTGTTGAAAGGCGAGACCCAGAAATCCAAGGGCAGACTGGAATCGCGGTATATATTCATGACTCAATTAAACACATTACGCGTAGACGCATAGACCTAGAACCCAGCGCAGTAGAATGCATTTGGTTAGAACTCAAACCCAGTAAATCAATGGCCCCTCAATTCGTGTGTTTTCTTTACAGAAATCCTGCGGCAAATTTTGAGTGGTATGATCATTTTGTACAAATGTTAGACAATGTTTATAATAAGAGCAAACACAATGCTGACGTTATGCTACTTGGCGATTTTAACATAGACATGTTAAAGTCCCATCCCAGCTGGGAATCAACTACTCAGTTATTTGGGCTTAAACAGCTTGTAAAGTCACCCACAAGGGTAACTTCAACGACATCTACATTGCTCGATCATATTTATACGAATAATCCGGACACAGTCTTAGGTGCCTGTGTATCCGACCTTAGTGTAAGTGATCATAGTCCTGTAAGCTGTTCCAAATTGATGAAGTTACCCAAGGCAGAATCAAAAGGTCACACATATATTTCATACAGGTCGTTTAAACATTTTAATCAGGGTTTCTTCTTTAATGATTTGAATTGTACACCGTTTGCTTCTGTGCTTGATTATACCGATCCTAACGAGGCACTTGAAGCCTGGTATTCCCTCTTTATCGATGTGGTAAATCGACATGCACCTGTGAGGCGGAAACGAGTAAGACATCCTAAACTTCCTCCCTGGTTAACCATTGATATCATCGAAGCAATGGCGTATCGCGACCAGTTAAAGACAAACAAATTATTTGAAGATTATAAAAAAGCGCGTAACAGAGTAAAGAATCTTGTGAGAAACGCGAAGCGATCATATTTTGATAAACTTGTGGGTAACAGCAAAGATGTTTCAAAAGTCTGGCGCGCCCTGAACACGTTTTTAAAAGGCAACTCCTCAAAAAATAGTAGTATTCCTCAGAATATAAAGGCCAACGACTTTAACGATTATTTTTTGTCCGTTGCTGAATCACTGGTAGATTCTCACTCAAAATCTCCAGGTACAGAACCACATTCCTGTTGTGAACGCTTGCAGATGTTCTGTGATGAAAAATTAGGAAACACGGATGCGTTTGTTATTCCGATAATGGCCATCCATGAAGTTGGCCAGTACATAGCAAGGTTAGAAAATAAAAAATCTTCCGGACTTGATGAAATAAGTAATAAATTATTAAAATTGTCTACTCCTTATATAGTAGAGTCTCTGACTTATGTTTATAATTTATGTATTCAACACAATGTTTTTCCAAAAGAATTTAAAAAAGCGAAAGTCATACCTTTGCCAAAGAAAAAAGGTTCTCAAGACTTAAATGATTTTAGACCTATATCTTTGTTATCTGTATTATCTAAGCCTCTTGAAAGGCATGTTCAAAAACATCTGGTTACTTATTTGGAGGACCACAATCTCTTGCATCAACTTCAGTCTGGTTTTCGCTCTCAACATTCATGAAACACTGCCCTGATTCATGGTACTCATCCATTAATAGGTTAGACATTTCTGGTGATGTTTTCTTGGACCTAAAAAAAGCTTTTGACCTCGTGGATCATGAGATCCTTCTACAGAAATTAAAATGTTATTTGAAAAGTTCTAGCACTGTCGCTTTTTTTAACTCTTATCTTAGAGAGAGGGTTCAATCTGTATACGTACACGATACGTACTCTTCTCAGGGCACTGTGAAATGTGGAGTGCCACAGGGGTCTGTTTTGGGACCTGTATTATTTTGCATGTATATAAATGATTTGCCCTTGTACCTACAGTCTGAATCTGTTGAGTGTCATATGTTAGCAGATGATACTACCTTACATGCAACAGGGAAAAGCCCTGCACAAATTCAAGACAAATTACAACAGAGCCTAAACGATGTTTCTGAGTGGTGTTCTGCAAATCGTATGCTTATTAATCCAGATAAAACAAAGTCTATGATAATCAGCACTCGCCAAAAACATCAACTTTCAGAAATGACTCTGAGTCTGTCCCTAAATGAGCACTCCATTGAGCAAGTAGCTGAGCACCGTTTACTGGGACTTACTGTTGATAATAATCTCAAATGGCAGACTCACATCAATGGAACCTGCAAAAAAATTGCTAAAAACCTGTTTCTTTTGTCAAAGTTACAAAGCATTATTAATCTAGACACAAGAAAACTATTTTACAATGCCCACATAAAACCCCATATTGATTATGCTTCCATAGTATGGGACGGGTGTAGTGAAGTTCACTTGAAGAAGCTGAACTCGCTCCAGCGTAGAGCTGCTAAACTAGTTCTGCCCAGTCCATCTCTTTCTACAAAGGAAAAGATGAAAAGTATTGGGATGTTAAGCTTAAAAAAGCAACTTTTGTATAATAAATGTTCATTTATGTATAAAGTCGTCTATAAGGACGCCCCAACATATCTTATACAACTCTTCAAATCATCTCCGTCATATTATTCAAACACTCGAAATAATCTTGCCTTGTCAAGGCCCCGCATCGATTTGTTTAAAACGAGTTTTTCTTATTCTGGTGCGTTCCTTTGGAATTCACTACCTGTAAATATCAAGTCATGTCTGTCATTATCTTCTTTTAAAAGACAGCTCCGAAAGCACCTCTCTAACGACTAAGTCGGTGTACAGTTTGTGCGAATGTGTGTGAGGATGTGTGAAAGAGAAAGTGTATAGTATGCTTCCATTAACAAGCACACTTTTGAAAAAAAAATTATATTTTTATTTTGTCATACTTTTTCCTACATAATTTTGTTTTATTTGATTTTTTGTGTGTGATTTATTTTTTATTTTTTATTCTTCAATGTGTTCTTTGTTTCATGTGTGTATCATAGTAGGGACTAGCTGTAAGAAAGGACCATATGGACCTAATGCTATCATCCCTCGGTAATAAAGTTTTCGAGTTCGAGTTCGAGTTCGAGTTCTCTCTCTCTCTCTCTCTCTCTCTCTCTCTCTGTCTCTCTCTCTCTCTGTCTCTCTCTCTCTCTCTCTCTCTCTCTCTCTCTCTCTAACTCTATATTATCCAGTCATTCTATGAATTCAACCATAGGAACCTCAGAATTATTGCAAGATTTGCTCTGTGAAGTTTTTTTGATAGTTTTATGTTACCGCTACAACATACAAAAGATCTAGGAAAATATAACTTACCATTTCAAAAGTAGGTCAGGTCAAGGTCAAGCTTACCTTTTTTCCCGAATATCAAGCCGTGTGCGCTCTTTGTAGACCAAGTAATCCATATTTTTGGTTAATGTTTTCAGGTTTGGCATCAGGAATGCTTTCACACGATGATGATAATGATAATATTTTTTGGTATCGTTTAAACAAATTAAAAAAACACGACTTTGTGTTAATGTTTTAGTAATAACTAAGAAAGACTTATCCTACTCACAGCTTGTGACTGTCTTTAGTTATTTATGTCTTGATGTAGGCTGCTCATCGGGTCTTTTGATTGATACAGTTGCACTTTGAAATAGAATTGAAGAGGCTGAAAAAAGGCCGAGTCAGATTTGTATGACCTTGTTCTGAAGCAGTCCACTCAGTCTCTGCACAAATAATGTCACCTTAAGACTTGCAAGTTTCCTTTTGAAGCACAATGTCAGTTCTGTGCAAAAAAGGCAATGAACTGCACACATTGTATGATTGATGTCTATTTGCTGCTGAATTAGCATCTTTGTACACAAGACAAAACAACTTATTTCTTATATGCACGAACATATCACGTGCCCTGGACCCTGTATCTCTTTTAGTCGTCTGTGTCATTCTCGTCTGCGCACATGACATAAGCGTTGGAACATTCAAGCCCATGGCATTCACCACAAGCAGAGGAGCAATCCAGACCGTGTTTTCTACAACTGCAGCGCTTGGTATCACAGTCAGATTTGCAGTTGCATCTGATGACTGACAGCAGCTTGGAAGGTGCTGGAGGGAGATCAGTGGTGCAGGGTACCAGGTTGTCTCCAGCTGTCTTCCAGCCCCAATCTTGAGGTTCCAAGACAGTTCCTGCCCACTCTTGTACTTGTAGATACACACGAAGACTGTGGTATTTTGCTGCAGCAGACGTTGGAGGAAGACAATGCATTTGTAAAAACGAAGTTCCCCCTGCAACTTTCGTGCAAAACATGTTGTACCTCAAGTCATCCAGGCAGTCGGGAGATGTTCCATCATAAAGTGAGACAAGTATTTTCTCCCCAGCTTCAGTGCTGTTGCTCGGTGTACAGTCTGTAAGAAACATGGAAGCCAGACTCTTGAGTTCTTTAGATCTCTGAAATTTGCGAAATGCACTTCGCTTGCCTACTCCAAATGGCCTTGACGTTGTGTCGCAACCACTGACAGCATGGATGACTGGTAGGACTTGGCATAGACTGCCAAGACACCTGGTATGCCTGATATTCTATAGCTTGACTGTCTTGGTACTTGTCCTGTGGCTTGGTTCCAAAAAGATGTCACGATGGTTGTCCGAGGCATGGTGACAAAGGAGAACCAGCAAATCAGTGTCGTCTCCTACAACAATAGTAACCTGTGTCTTTGAACTCTCTAGAGCCTGAGCAACTATCATGCAGTCTGCATCTCCGTCAGCACACACCGTCGGACACAAGTTTGCAGCCAGGGCTTCAGAGAGGAGGTTAATGAACCGCTGCTTGTTCTTCTTGTTGGAGAGAAACACATCCTTTCTTGCCTGCAATGACATTTCCGGCTTGAAGACGACTTTAGGTGAACACTTTCCATTGGCTCGACGGATGTGAGTGACATCCTTGGTAGATGGACCAGAGTTGTATCCATCGAAAACCACGGTTGCATTCTGGAACCTGTGCTGAACAAACTGGACGTAAGATCGTATTATTGCAGCAAATGTTGCACCTCGAGGCCAAGGTATCAGCTGCAGAAGAGCCCCTCCGTCCAGGATGTATTGGACTTCAACATCACACTTTGGTAGCTCTGGCATGTCAACGTTGGCAATTTTCCATATTTCGTCAGCAAGCTGGGACTTGTTTGCTAATCTTGGAAACTACTATTCCCATCCCATGGAATGTGTTGTGACCATCAAGGGTGCTGGAATTATGGTCGACATTGTCAGCGACGTATTGGAGAAAAGAACTTTGATATCCAGGTATGTCTGTACTCTGAGAAACTGCTGCATTTGCTTCGAACTTTTGTACCTCTGTGTAGGATGAAGTGAATCCCATGGTATTGAGAACATCAATCAGAAACCTTGAACCGAAGTGGTGATGCATTTGGTTACCGAGTCCAACTTGCAATGGGGCAATAACAACTCTCGGACGAGCAGCTTGCACAATCGCCTGGCCGATTGAAGCAATCTTGACGTCCGCATCCTTCTCACTAAATATCGTGCGAAGCAGAACCTGAAGAGACTGAGGAACAAAATCTAGATTCTTGGTCACGGACGCTATGTCATCGGATGTTGGATAGTGGCTGCTTGCTGTTGCAGCTGCTTTAACGTCGTTTCTGATCATCTCAGCCGCAGCCTTCACTACCCTAAGCTTTTCTTCTTCGTCATTTGTTGCTTTGGGAGCGCTAAAAAAGTCATGGAGAAGAGTTCTAGCTGTTGTTCGGAATGTTACAACATTGGCTTCTCCATTTACTTCCGTGACAATGATTCTGTCTGCAAACGTTTCCAACAGTTTGTCTTTCATGTGTTGGTGGGTGTACGTTTTTCCTTCTGAGAACTCGTTCATTTTTTCGACGAGTTCACCGATGGTGATTTGCTCGTCATCATTTTCACATAGGTACTGAACTGTTTGTTCGTACGCATTTCTCTTGTCTGTATCTTTTGGTCGTCCTCTTTGACAAAGCCTTTTAGATGATGATGTTGACGAAGTGACTTGAAACCGCTGTGGGATCTGCTTTCCTGTCCTGAAGTTGACATCACAGGTTTTGTGATAAATAGAATCAGCTGCATGCAAGTCTCTCGCATATTCCAGTCGCCCCCGCACTGTGTCTGACCACTCATCCTGTCTGTTGTCGCACGAGGCAAATACTGAGTCCTGGAACGAAAACGTACGAACCTGGAAGGCTTTGTCAGGCGCGTTTTTGGCTGCAAGATTCGCCATGGTTCCACAGTATAAACAACAAGTAGCAAAGTCAAAGGCATTTTGTTGTGATCGAAGACTTGGACCTGCCTGATCAACTTCATCATGCAATCTCTTTTGTGCTCTCAGGTCTCTTTCAATGACGTGTGTGTTGGTGTAAAGTTTACGACATTCTTTGTGAACTCGTTTTCCCGCGGTCGCTTGCACACTATCACCTCTTTTCTTGCTTGCACTGTTGATTCCTGTTGACAAGACATGACATATGAACTGACAAACACAAACCGTTGCTCATGTGTGTTTTGCGCGCGTGCGCGAGTGTGCATATATATATATATATATATATATACCCGATTCATTAATTATACGTAATTTGCATTTTAAACCCGAAAATGATGTTTTACTTAGAACGAGCCATTCATTGTTCTCCGGGATAACGCTGGCAATTGTGACCGTCGAGATCTGTGTAAAATGTCATTTGTCATATTTCGGTCTAAAATAAAAATAACGTTTATGTTACGGTTCATTATAATCAGATTTCCAATTTCCTTTTTTTATCGAATGAATGCACAGGTACGCGCTTTATTTTTTTGGCAAATCACATCATTGTGTGTGTGTGTGTGGTTGTGTGTGTGTGTGTGTGTGTTTTGCAAAGAAAGAGAGCTCGGGAAGAGAGAGAGAGACAGAGAGAGAGAGATTGAGACTGAGAGAGAGAGAGAGATGTCCAAAAACTGCATGAATATTTATGTATTAATCTTCATTGATTGAAACGGACTATTCTGCCCTCACTAATAATCTTAACCAAGCACCAATTGTTTGATTCATTATCGTGAAACAATATTTACCTCTGGCGCCTTCTACTCTCAATGTTGCACTGTCTAGGGGCTTTATGGTGATGTTGCATACAGATTTACATATACAGCAAAGCCCTTCTGTTTCATCCATATCAGAAGCTGCACACACAAAAACACCGAATTATCGAAAACAATTGAGGAATTGGATCAAAACAGCAACACTGTGCAAACGGGGAACCATACAAAAGAATGGAAGCAGACCTCTTTCAAATACAAGTAAACCTTTCTAACGTACTCATCAAATGATTGAACAAAAATGTACATTTGAATGATAAAAAGTCACTGACCTTCATGGATTTGGAGTGTCGACATCCACGAAGTAAAAGTTCAACCACTGACGCCCAAAAAAACGCGGAAACGACGCGATTAAGCAAACGCATTCCAACGGGTCGTAGCATCCTTTGTAACAGGCTCACTAACGATGGTACCGGATGCAGCCAAGGCAATCTGAACCATGCCGCTGATAAGGTGTTGAGTGATACGCCGCACACCTTCCCGCTATGGCTGTACAATGTTGCCTGAATGAATGAGAACGTGGGATTAATTATGCTTTATTTAATTTTATCTCAGTAAATAAACCGTAGATTTTCCTAGATCATTTTTATGTTAAAGGGCTAAATTTTCTCTACAAGTAGACATAAAAAAATCAAATCTTGCAATAATTCTTAGGTTGTTTTCTGGGCTGACTAGATAAATATTAAAAGAAAAGATCTCCGACTATACCAAGTTCCCTCCCAGTTCACTTTCCTAACAAACTGCTGAGAAGCCGAACTCATAGAACAGTACCGGGGTTCCCCCTCCGTCCGCAACCCTATACTCCGTCGTCGTTCCGATGCCCCACTTCCCAGATGGAACTGAAGCTACATGTCGGTGACCGGAGTGTGTAGGTGGGTGGGTGTGTGTCAATGGGGGTGGTGGTGGGGGGGAGGGCTTGGCGTGGGGGTGGCAGGCAGGGGGGGGGGGGGGGGAGGGAATTCAGGTTCTATAGTGTGTGTAAATGGGTTGGTCGGTGTGTGTTTGTGTGTGTGTGTGTGTGTGTGTGTGTGTGTGTGTCACCCGGCTGGTTAGTTGTGAGCATTTCCAGTGCGGCTCTCACCAACGCGACGACCGTTCTTGACTACATGTACTACCCGCGTTCTAACAGCGCAACGGACCTCAAACACACGCACACACCGGCACACACACACACACACACACACACACACGTGACATTTACACACACACACACACACTGGCACACACACCGTGCAGGGCCGGACCTAAGTAGAGTGAGGGGGGGGGGGGGGTGTCCCAATTGTGGTATGGGTACATACGTTGAGGGTGCGAAACAAATTGGATATCTAGATTACAATAATGTGCACTCTGGCGCATTCTGGGTGTGTTTGTCATGAGTTTTAAAGGCATATATATATATATACGACTAGTGTCTGTCTGTCTGTCTGTCTGTGTGTCTGTGCGCGATGCGCGGCCAAGGTTCTCGATGGATCTGTTTCAAATTTGGTGATCATATTCAGGTACACCCTGGACACAACCTGGTCGATGAGATATTTCAACACGTGCTCTCAGCGCGCAGCGCGGAACCGATTTTGGTTCCACCTCAGCTATTTTGGTTCCACCTCAGCTTACCCGGGCCCCCATACCGACACACCATAGCCGCTACACCACATCACAACGCCAAAGTTCTCGGTGGATCTTTTTCAAATTTGGACACCGTATTCAGCTACACCCCGGACACAATATCATCGATGAGATATTTCAACACGTGCTCTCAGCGCGCAGCGCTGAACTCATTTTCGTTTTTGGGTTCATTTCACCATTATAAGTAACTCTTCCTTATCTTCTCCAGTGTTTGGCGTTTATCTCCCTTCCTTCGTGTGGCTTTCCCGTTCAGTTGTAAGTTACTACACTGCGCTGTCCACTGCGCTGAGCGTCTTCGGATATTCCCGGCGTTCTGTTACTGTTACCTATTTTTAGAAGGTCAACGCAGTGTACAGAACGTAAATTGGACCCGTAAATTATCCTCACTGTAAAAGTGCAAAGGTCGAATCAATTTATAGCCACGCGAAAAATACACTGTCATCTATCTCTCTATAGATACGGCTTCTCTGTGTTTGTGTGTGTGTGTGTGTAAGTGTGTGTGTCTCTATGTAAGCAACACCTGTGCATTCTTCAGTTCTGTTTGTGATGTGGTCTGGCGGCTTTTGTGTAAATTTATGTACTGGCCTTCCGTTGAGAAGCCATAACTTGCTCAGTCCTGTTTGAGTGGAGTTCGCCTCCAAAGGTGATTAACACGGTTACATTCGTCGACAAGGATGGGACTCGATATGG
Source organism: Littorina saxatilis (assembly GCF_037325665.1). Lineage (NCBI taxonomy): Eukaryota > Metazoa > Mollusca > Gastropoda > Littorinimorpha > Littorinidae > Littorina > Littorina saxatilis. The sequence goes on along the minus strand of NC_090249.1, from coordinate 43,400,201 downwards.
TCAGGAATGGCATTATGGCCACTGAATCATTTTCGTGCTGTTCCCATTCCACGAATCTGGGAGGGACCTAAGCTTGGCGGGTCCATAGTTCGGACCCGGCGAAGCCGGCGTACGGCTCTAAGTACTTCTTCCCGGCGAAGCCGGCTACCCGGCGAAGCGGGTATTCATTCTAGTATATATATATATATGTTGGTTTTTTTTTGTTTTTTTTTGGTTTTTTATCCTTGCAGAAGGTATATGGTCAGGCCAAGGGTGGGTTTCCCGGTAACAGGAACACCACCCCCCCCCCCCCCCCCCCCCGGCCCACCCGGATCCGGCCCTGCGGTGGCACACACACTCACACACAATACACACACACACACGCACACGTACACACATACCATCACACACACACACACACTGATGTTATATCTTATGAGAGTGCGTTATCTGTGTGTATATAGTAAGGGTGGGGAGGGGGCTAGATTCAGTCAATGCTCAGACAAAAACGCAAGAGGGCAGCCGTTCAGTTAGACGCTTTGCATTGCTAAAGGGAAATAACTCTTGTAAAATGGTTGAAAGCAGCATGATTTGTGTCCCTTGACGGCGGCGGGGACTCCCGACTCTTTCTTTATTTGGTGTTTAACGTCGTTTTCAACCGTACAAGGTTATATCGCGACGGGGAAAGGGGGGAGATGGGATAGAGCCACTTGTCAATTGTTTCTTGTTCACAAAAGCACTCATCAGTGTCACTGTTTGCTTGTGACCATGACTGCATGCAACACTTGATTCAGACGCTAGTTTGTTCGTTCATCGCTAACTTGCGCAGTGACCCTGCCCTCGGCTCAGTCCTAGTGGAGGAAAATATAGGAACGAGCCGTACCCCGACTGTCAACATCATCATGGCGGTGGTGATCGATGGTGGTGTTGGGGGGGGGGGGGGGGGCAGGGTTGGTGGTATTGGGAGTGATGGTGGTGGTGGTGTTGTGTTTGTAGAATGTGACTGGCAGTAAAGTTGTTGTTGTTGTTGTTGTTGATGTTGTTGCTGTTGTTGTTGTTGTTGCTGATGTTGTTGTTGTTGTTGATGTTGTTGTTGTTGTATTCCCGGACAATGACACCCCCCCCCCAAGACAATTGCCCTCTGGATAACTGCTACTTCTTTGTGACGATGTCGGCTACTGCAACCACACCACCAACAGCAACACCACCAACAACAACAGCAACAACAACAACAAAAACAACAACAACAATAGCAACAACAGCAACAACAACAACACTAACAGCAACAACAACAACAACAACAACAACGTATACTACCACTACTACTACTCAATCCCGTACGATGACGACGGCTACTGCTACAACAACAACGATGTCCCAAAGAAAATCATCATCACTGATATCAACACTGCTGTTTATATTGCTTCAGCAAAACCCTTTCGCCATCTTCGACAATTAAAAGCTAACCATCCAATCAACCAGCATATATATATATAAAGAATGAAATTGAAAATAAGAAAATGAATTATAACTATAAAAAACACAATAACAAAAACCACATACTTGTACATCAATAAATACACGCATAAGTAACTGTCATTTCCAGAATACTGTCCCAGAAGGGGATGACCTACTTCAAGAAATAAATACACTCATCAATTTCGATCAAATCAAGAATGTGTTGCATCTGTTGTCAGTGTGTCTAAAATAATAAGGTTATATATGTTTCCAAATGTTATTTCACTGTGGGTTTTTTTCTTGTCCATTTTTTGTTTGCCATTTTACTTTGCTGAAATCAGCTGCTTGAAAGCAGCCACTGATTTTGTGACATTCCTCTCTTGACGAAGAACACACATTCGTTTTCAGTATATTACGACAGTTACGAGTACAACGGAAAGTGTACAGGTGCCAATTGAGATAATGCACATGTTTATCCAGACAATATCCGTTGTTGTTTAAAATGTTGTTTTATGGAAACATTTGACCGTGTCCAAAATGCAGTGCAGTAAAGGTATCGTGTCATGGAAGTACCCAACAGGCAACACAGAAAACACTTCTGGGCGCAAAATGATAATGACGTGGGCCCCAATTAGGGGCAGATTATACCTGCGCAGTTTCAGCGGCACAGACGACGCACTGCATATTATCAGAGACATAGAAGTGTCTCTGATATTATTGATGCTGCTGTAGGGATTATGACGAGCACTTGGCCTGTTTTCCTTTCACGCAACTTGTGTAGCGGGCTGGGATAATCTGCAGTGCGTCGTCTGTTCTGCTGAAGTTACATAGGTGAGCGCCAGGCCTTAGAACTACCTTGCAGGGACACGTTATTTGTACACATGACTGCGACACAAACCGTGGCACAGATTAGGCTACTAAATGTATCGTTTGTGTGTGTGTGTGTGCCGGTGTGTGTGTGTGTGTGTGTGTGTGTATGTGCCAGAAATTGCATATATGATACATATAATTATACTATCTACAAGCGCCTGTACTGAGAGCGAGCATACAAAGAAGAGCAGAGAGAGTTAGTCAGTCTGCCCTGCGCCGCCACCGCCCCTCCCTCTCTGCTCAACCCAGGCGTGGAACGAACAATACATTCTCCCTCAAAACTTGCCGGTGTTGAAACTTGGCGCTGAAAGGTTTATAAGCTTACAACATACACGACAAGCACAGCGTGTGTCGTATTTGAAGGAGGATATCCTAGATCACGTACGTCGAGAATTTGTGACCCACCACCGCGGAATGAGTCGCATGTCACCTTTGCATGATTTTCATATTTGCACATTGTCCTAAAGAGTTGTTTATGCTCTATCCAGTGGTGAAACCCGTTTTAGAAAAGAGCGAAAACTGCTTGAGTTATAAGCTTGTGACTGAGGTGACCCTCACACTGTTACCAGACACTCCCCGGACTTATATTAAGCCTAGCGCAGAACCGCGCGAGGTGACATGCGACTCATTTCGTGGTGGAGGGTCACATTTGTGTC
>NC_090249.1:43364738-43392238 GCF_037325665.1 Littorina saxatilis | reverse complement strand
ATACAGAGAGACAAAAGCCGCCAGACCCCATCACAAACAGAACTCTACAATCCACAGGTGTTGCCTGGCGAGCTAGCTATAAATAGCTGACAACTTGTAAGGCGAACAACTCTGCAGAGTCTGCTGTGAAGGGCGACGGTAGTCTCCCTGTCACACTCGACCCCCTTTGAATGAACTTTGTCCCCAAAGTTCCGAACCATGGACCCGCCAAGCTTAGGTCCCTCCCAGGTTGGTGGAATGGGAACAGCACGAAAATGATTCAGTGGCCTAATCAGTAATGCCATTCCTGAATATATCATGTCGAGTCCCATCCCTGTCGACGACGTCAAATGTAACCGAGTGCCGAAACACCACAATCACCTTTGAAGGCGAAGTCCTCTCAAACGGGATTGAGAATTTTAGAGCTTATTTCTAAGCCCTATAATAACTGTTATGGCTTCTCAAAGGAAGGCCAGAACATACAGAGAGACAAAAGCCGCCAGACCCCATCACAAACAGAACTCTACAATCCACAGGTGTTGCCTACACACACACACACACACATACACACACACACACACACACACACACACACACACACACACACACACACACACACACACACACACACACACACACACACACACACACACACACACACAGAAGCCGTATATATCTATCTATATGAATATATAGAGATAGATGACAGTGGATTTTTCGATAAATAGATTCGACCTTTGCACTTTTACAGTGAGGACAACTTACGGGTACATTCAAGGAAAGCCGCGTTCTGGACAGTGCAGTGACCTTCTAAAAAATAGTAACGGGAATATGGATTGACGCCACACGAAGGAAGGGAGATACACGCGCAAAACACTGGAGAAGATAAGGAAGAGTTACTGGGAATGGATGTAGTGGATCTACAGAAAAACCAAAATCGGTTCAGCGGTGCGCGCTGAGAGCACGTGTTCAAAATTCTCATCGACCAGGTTGTGTCCGGGGTCTACCTAAATTTGCCCACCAAATTTGAAGCAGATCCATCGAGAACTTTGGCCGTGCATCGCGAACACACAGACAGACAGACAGACACAGGCCGTATATATAGATAGATACGCTCATTGGACTTGAACGTTGGACTGATAAACCGATACATGTATCTACTCACAGGTTTAAGCGTTCGTTTGATTAAACAACGCCAAGGCTATATAGCTTGTCAGATCTCTGTGTTTGCTTTAAATGCAAACAATACTAAACGCTTTACAGCATAGTCCAACCCGTGTAAATAATTCTTCTTCTTATGTTTAGGTCAAGTTAAGCCTCACATTAACTGGGCGAAGTCTAGTACGCGAAGTATACTTCGCGCAGCTAGCTGGCCGCACGGAGCTTTAGCACTGACTTTTCAGTAAAAAAAAAAAGACTTCGGGAAGTCTTCGGGAAGTCGACTTCGGGCTCAATTAAGGACCGCCTCCAGGTTTTTAACTGGGGTAAAACAATTCATCCACTTTGACTGATACCAAATATCAACATCGTGGGTGCTCTGTGCGTAAAGTGTGAACTGTTGTGCTCAATTCATTTCTTACTTGACACCAATGTCAATATAATTATGCAAAATTCATTCGCTTCTTTTGCATACCACCAAACCACGAAGCAATTTCCTTGAGGACACAAGAGAACGAAACTCAAGATTTCAAAAGCACTGTTGCTGAGCCGTTTGGACCATCGAAAGGGATACACTATGTTTGAACAGAAAGAAGATTAAACATTGAATACTCGACACACGCACAATACTTTGAATGAGAAAAAAACAGTTTTAAAAAACCGCTTGCATAACTAGGAGGGCGCGGACTGTTGCACTAACACAGTTTCCGTCTTTTGACGTATGCATAGAGTTTTTATAATTGTAAAATTATATAACTTCAAACTCGGTCATAAGGTCGTCTCTGTTACTTTCAGAAATTGCGAGCAATCTTATTTGCGGAGAATTTGTGTAATTTTCTGTGACTTTTTCTCCAATGTTTTCATATGCTTTTTTTTTTCAATCCTTTCTATTTATTAATTCATTTGTTAGTGTATTGATATATTTATGTATTCATTTACTTTTCAAAATGTATTTGTTTATTTATCTTCTCTTTTTTTTCAATAATAATTTACTTTAAAAAATGATTGGTTACTTATTTCGCATTGGATAAACTTCATGATGTAAATTTGAGCCTTACAAATCGCGCACACTTTGGCCGATATAATTTATTTAACTTCAACTGGGTCATAGTGCTTCTGTTCCTTTAAAAAAAAAACTGTCATTCGTTCTCAGTGTAACTCAAAGCGGTATTGTCCTTTGGAGAAGTTAAGTTAGCAGGCAAACAGACCCTACGTGTTTAACATGTGAAAACGAACCCGCGTATTTTGTAAATAGGGGCCTACTTGAATTTGAATTCCTGTAACTTGAGTCTGAGAAACGTGCTTTGCATGAAATTGGAAGAAATAAGGGTCGTTCGAAGTTAGACTTTGTGGGTTTTTTCTAAACGCAGGGTATCTTTTTTACACCAGTCACAACAGAAAAGGCGTTTCATTCAAGCACCTGATTTATTGATACAACGCCAAGCGATATCGCGTGATCATTTGACTTATTCTACACTACGGTACAGTGGAACCCCCCTTTTAAGACTCCCCCCTCCCTTTTATAGTTTTAAGACTCCCTTTCTAAGACTCCCCCATCCTTTTTTAAGACTCCCTCATCCTTTTTAAGACTCCCCGATCCCTTTTAAGACTCCCTCATCCTTTTTAAGACTCCGCCATCCCTTTTAAGACTCCCTCATCCCTTTTTAAGACTCCCCCATCTTCCTTTTATAAGACAACTCCGACCCCCCCCCCCCCCACCACCCTCCCCTGCCTTTCTCATATTTTGGGGGGACTATACAGAGGGGTTTCACTGTATAGTGTTTCGGGCAAAAACGCGCATGTGCGGAGGGACGTTATCACGTTATCTTGACTAAATATAAAAAGTATTCACACTAGGTACAAATAAATTCAGTATGTGCGAAAGCGGGTATGTGTACAGATGAGTTCGTGCATGTGACTGTGTGTGTGTGTGTGTGTGTGTGTGTGTGTGTGTGTGTGTGTGTGTGTGTGTGTGTGAGAGTGTGTGCGTGCGTGCGTGCGTGCGTGCGTGCGTGTGTGTGTGTGTGTGTGTGTGCGTGCGTGTGCGTGCGTGCATGCGTGCGTGTGTGTGTGTGTGTGTGTCTTTCAGTATGTCTGTCTGTCTGTCTATACTTGCCTGTCTGTGACTATACACGTGGCCTTTCGTGTCAAGTATGCCCAATATCGTGTTGGATATATAGCCAATACGCATATATTCGACACAATGCCAGTAACGCGTAAATGCGATGTCAGTATGACCTCATATTGCAATTGAATGTATAACAGGACCACTAATGATCAAATCATGTTTCCGCACTTGTGTCCCTGTCAATCAGTAAGGTAATTATATACGAGCGTATATTCAGTATTTGTCAAGTATTTTAATGTATTTAATACGATCATTCACTGTGGTGCAAGCGTTGACATGCATTATACTTGTGCAAATATGTATTAGTGATTGTGTATATCTATTATCTCTCTTTATTTAATTTTTTATTTCATGTATGTTTTTTGTTTGTTTGTTGTTGTTTACCTATTGCATCTATTTTATTAAATTGTCTTGTTATTTATCAATGTATCTATAACTATGTTATTACATATTTAGCTTGACGACTTCTATGCCTCCCCGCGACGCTATCGTGTTCCTGTCGAGATGCACCTTCCTAACCTAGGGGCAGACAACCCCTTGTACAACTTTCACGTCACGAACAGATCCAAGTTGTCGTTCGTGATCACTCGTAACTCAACAGGCAAAGTCATGTAAGTGCAATTCTAGCAGATACATCATAATTATGCAATCAGATGGCTGCTGTTTGGTATTGGTTAATTTTGTAGAACATACACGTTGCTCAGTGATCAGTCTGTCTCTCTGTACTAGGTGAATGTGTGTGCATGCTTGTGTGTGTGTGTGTGTGTGTGTGTGTGTGTGTGTGTGTGTGTGTGTGTGTGTGTGTATGTTTATGTTTGTGTGTATGTTTATGTTTGTGTGCATGTGTGTGTGTGTGTGTGTGTGTGTGTGTGTGTGTGTGTGTGTGTGTGTGTGTGTGTGTGTGTGCGCGCGCGATCGTTTACTCTCATGAGTTATAACATTATTGTTTCTCCTTTGTTTGCTTGTTTCGCTTTGTTCCATTTGATCGTTGCTACAAAGCACTATCATAAATATTGAATGTGGTGCCATCATTTGAAATAAATTCAATTTGTACACTTCTATTTTCAGAATAAAATCTTCTTGATGTAAATGGTTCCAGTGATATCAAAATGTTATTCCAGATTTGACACGGGTCCGGGAGGCCTGGTGCTGTCCGACCAGTTCCTACAGCTGACCACCAGACTGCCCTCCGCTGACCTGTACGGACTGGGGGAACACTCCCGCCGCACCTTCAGACGGGACTTCTCCAAGACACACAGCTGGCCCGCTTTCTCCAGAGATCAGCCACCAGGGGTAGGATTTGTCTGGCCATGTTAATTTACGTTGTCGACTACTAGCACACACACACAACATGAAACATCAACACACAAATAATAGTATATAAAAATGCCAATAAAACAAACTACAAAACCACTAACCCCTCCCCCCCCCACCCCCTCTCCTCCCAAAATGAATAAATGAAAAAATCACAGAAATGGTTACAAGTAAAGTGTAAGAGACTCTGCATGTGGGTGTGGGGGGGGGGAAGGGGGGGTCGTTTGGTGTGTGGTTGTTGTTTGTGGTTGTGGTGGTGTTATGTTGGTGTTAGAGTTATGCTTGCGTAGCTGATTATTGATTTATTGTTTTTAGGGTTTTTTTTAGTTTCTTTGTTTGTTAATTGATGACTTCAGATGTAAAACGATGACTCTGTATGATTTGCAGGGAGATGCGAACTTGTACGGAGTACACCCATTCTACACGTGTGTGGAGGACGCGCATGGCAACACACACGGTGTTTTTCTTCTCAACAGCAACGCACAGGGTGAGAGTGCCAAAACACAGAGTTGGGCGAGGTGATTTGAGGCCAATGTCTCCACAGGTCTCATAAAACTCTTCCTGAACCGTTAGCGCTCAACGAATCTCATCTTAGCTTGTAATGTCTTGTCATATCTTGTCTGATCTGATCTGATCTGATCTGATCTGATCTGATCTGATCTGATCTGATCTGATCTGATCTGAGCTGAGCTGAGCTGAGCTGAGCTGACCTCATCTCATCTCATATCATCTCATCATCTTCTCTCATCTCATCACATCACATCTCATCGCATATCATCTCATCTTTTGATTCCAATTTGTTTTTACCTAATATTATTGGTTTAATTGTATTTGTAATTGTGTACGTATCTTGATGACAGAATACGAGCTGAGTCCCGGCCCCATGTTGACGTGGCGGACTATTGGCGGTGTTCTGGATTTCTACGTCTTCCTGGGACCCAGTCCTGAGAACGTCGTGCAGCAGTACACACAGGTAGTTTCAGTGAAGACATAGTATTACCTCTGTTGTCCTTGTTTCTGAGATACACCCTTTTTTGCTGGTTGTTCGGGGCTAAATTTGAAATTCTTAACCCTCCATATTTTCTGTGTTAACGTCACAGTCCTAACTGTTGCAACCATTTCTCTCGCAGCAATGATTTGTTTTTTCGTTAAGAAAACTGTTGTATATGTGATTTATTTTGTTCCCTAAACCTTTCGATCTCTCATTTTGTCTACGTTCCTGTGTTTGTGTCCATGTGTGCCTAGCTATGTCTCTTTCTATGTGTCTGTATGTCTGTGTAAGCCTATATGTGTGTGTGTGCATGTCTGTCTGTGTGTCTGCCTCTGTCCGTCACTCTCTCTGTCTCTCCTGTATTCGTGTCAGTCTGTGTGTTAGTCTGTCTGTCTGTGTCTCTGACGTGTGTATTTATATATATATATGATTAGAGTAGTCCCTCTCTGGGCGAAGGCTGGTTGAAAAAAAAGCTCGTTTGTATTGCTTATCCTCGTAAAATAAAATTTTATTTGATTTGAGTCTCTCTCTCTATCTCTCTCTCTCTCTCTCTCTCTCTCTCTCTCTCTCTCTCTCTCTCTCTCTCTCTCTCTTCTCCCCCCTCTCTGTCTCTGTCTGACTGTCTCTCTGTCCATGACTCTGTCTCTCTCCTTCTCTCTGTCTCTGTCTCTGTCTCTGTCTCTCTCTCTCTCTCTCTCTCTCTCTCTTTCTTTCTCTCGCGCGCGCACGATCATTCTCGATCATGCACTCAATCGCTCCCTCACATGCCTACTGACTTTCTGTTTTATGGCTTTCTGCTTGTAGATGATTGGTCGACCAATGATGCCACCCTACTGGTCCCTGGGCTTCCAGCTGTGTCGCTATGGTTACAACAATCTGACCAACATGCAAAGAGCCGTGGAGCAGACCAAGAGTTATGACATTCCACAGGTAGGCTAACTACACCAATCAAGACGAAAGGAGGAATTATGGAGGGAAAAAATACAATGTCTGTCTGTCTGTGTCTGTGTGTCTGTGTGTCTGTGTGTCTGTGTGTCTGTCTGTCTGTGCATGTCTGTCTATGCCTGTCGCACTGTCTGCCTCTCTATGTCTGTGTTTGTGCCTGTCTTGTCTGTGCTTGTCTGTCTGTGTCCGTCTCACTGTCTGCCTCTTTCTCTGTGTCTGTCTGTCTGTCTGTCTGTCTGTCTGTCTGTCTGTCTGTCTGTCTCTCTCTCTCTCTCTCTCTCTCTCTCTCTCTCTCTCTCTCTCTCTCTCTCTCTCTCTCTCTCTCTCCCTTTGAGGATTGGTAGTCCCTATTGAAAAGTGAATTCTTTTAAAAACTACAACCTCGGGTATCCTTTCGGATGGTCGTTATGGGTAGGTGGTCGTTATCGAGAGGTGGTCGCCATGACTGTTTGGCTGTATCATTAAAGCTTCCACCTGATCCAGTACACCACCTGTAACGGATTCCTTCGATTTGCATGGTCTGATGTTAGGATGTCCAGTACCCAATACTTTTGTTTGCACAAGCGACCATTCTTTGTATATCTGATCTGATTTCAGGACGTTCAGTACGCGGACATTGACCACATGAACGAGAGCAAGATCTTCACCATTGACCAGGTCAACTTTGCAGGACTCGCTGACTACTTTGACATGTTGCGTGCTGGAGGCATGAGGACCATCATTATTCTGGTAATTAATTTGCGATTTTGTTTTTGTCGACTGGCGCCAGAATTAAAAACGAATCCAACAACATGGGAGAAAATGTGTTGCATAGATAACAGTCTAAAAAATGTAGGTCACAGAGTAAGAAGGTAATAAAGCAGTGACTATGAAGTAAGAAATTGTATGGCACCCGGCAAAGTTGTGAAGAGAGGTGTACGGCACAGTACACAGGTGCCAGAGAAATTGTTTATACTGAGCAAAAGTGTGATTCTTGCTGTTGCCGCAGAGCAAGTACGCGAGAGAAACTGTAGTGCAAGCAAGAGCAAAGTCAGTAGAACAAATGTATGGTCGAACTAATTTATTGAAGAAATATACATGATTGTATGACGTTAATTGAATTATTTCAGGACATTGGATGCGGCTCGTTTTTCCATTTTGAGATAAATTAGTCTTAGACAGAAACCCGGAACATCCATCTTGAGCTCGATTATTGGGATATTTTGGCTTAGCGTTTGACATTCCGTAACGTGTACAGTCAGATGAAAGACTATTTGCAGGATCCTTGCATCATTGTGAACGAGACTGACTACGAGCCGTACGAGGAAATGAAGAAGGTCAAGGCCAACATCGTGTGGCCTTCAGACTTCGACATTCCTGCCAACAGTTCAGATGAAGATGGCTCAATGCTGGGATTTGTAAGTCTATGTTTTTCCTTATTTATATCTGTACAGATCCTTTGATTGACAGAATGTTGGAATAGCGCAAATGTGTTTGTTATTCTTTATGCCTGTCTGTGTGTGTTTGTTTTTGTCTTCCTGTCAGTCTGTATGTGTCTGTCGGTTTCTGTCTGTCTGTCTGTCTGTGTCTATCTGTCTGTCTGTCTGTCTGTCTGTCTGTCTGTCTGTCTGTCTGTCTGTCTGTCTGTCTGTCTGTCTCGGTTTCTGTTTCTCTCTCTGTGTTACATTCCGTCTCTTTTTATATTTAGTCAAGTTTTGACTAAATATTTTAACATCGAGGGGGAATCGAAACGAGGGTCGTGGTGTATGTGCGTGTGTGTGTCTGTGTGTGTGTCTGTGTGTGTGTGTGTGTGTGTGTAGAGCGATTCAGACTAAACTACTGGACCGATCTTTATGAAATTTGACATGAGAGTTCCTGGGTATGAAATCCCCGAACGTTTTTTTCATTTTTTTGATAAATGTCTTTGATGACGTCATATCCGGCTTTTCGTGAAAGTTGAGGCGGCACTGTCACGCCCTCATTTTTCAACCAAATTGGTTGAAATTTTGGTCAAGTAATCTTCGACGAAGCCCGGACTTCGGTATTGCATTTCAGCTTGGTGGCTTAAAAATTAATTAATGACTTTGGTCATTAAAAATCTGAAAATTGTCTTCTTCTTCTTGGCGTTCGCAGAGGTTACACAATCAGTCCAGCACTGGTGATAAATGTTGTCGTTTTCTCCAACTCCTGTCGACTGCCGTATAGTTTGGTCTGCAAGGGAGTTGGTGACGGCCACACTTCTTTTCGTTCCTCATCTAGTAAGGGACATCGCTGTAAGATGTGTTCCGCTGTTTGGTCCTCTTGACCGCAGGCACAGGTTGGTGATGGCGCCAGCTTGAACTTTCGGTTCATGTGAGCATTGAGCCTGTTGTGGCCAGTACGCAGTCTGATGAGGTTGACTTGCTGCTCTCTGGACATTGTGTGGTAGTCATCTCTGTTTGTCCTTGGCCTCATCAATGCCTTGATGATTGTCTTCTGCTCACTAAAGCTGACACTGTTTTCAGGTTGGTCTTCCACGGCTCCTTCTTTTGCCAGCTCATCTGCCCTTTCATTTCCTGGTATCCCACAGTGTGCTGGTATCCACTGGAGGACAACTCTTCTGGTTTGTCTGACCATCTGTAATGCTTTGGCCAGCTGTGGGAGTTTGTCGTTCTCTAGGGCCTGAAGGACTGAAAGGGTGTCCGAGAGGAAGACAACTTGGTAGCAAGGGTCTGCGGAGTCCTGAACGAAGGAGGCGGCCTGCATGAGAGCTTCTGCTTCTGCTTTATAGTTTGTGCAGTGTTTGCCAGTGGCAACGCTGGATGTAGCTGTATGTCCCCCAGGGAACTGGATGAGAATGCCTGCACCTCCATTGAGCACGGCGTTAGTTGCTGATCCATCGGTGTATACATGGATCCACGCCTCTTTTGGGTACTGTTCGTCGATCAGGGCTAAGGTGTGTGCCTGTCGAGCTGTGTCATTCTGATCTTCTCCTGAGGTAACATGTGGAACACTGGTGCAGATCTGGATGCCTGGTTTCTCTGTTGCCTTGGGGGTTTCCTCTTCTTCTTGAGTCAGAGGTAGAGTGTTCTGTGGAAGGACTTCCCTGTACTGTCGAGAAAGTCTCTTGCTCTCGTGTACAAAACTGCTCCGTTTAAGCCGGTTCTTGGTGAGGTTGCTCAGTCTGTGCTTCATGGGGTGGTCGGGTAGGCACTTGAGCTTCTCGGCCTGTACCATAGTCTTGGCTTCTCTTCTCTGACAGAGGGGTTGGATGGTGGTAAGCTTCTCCATTTCCTTGATGGGCGTGGATTTCATTGCACCAGTGATGAGTCGGAGGGCCTGGTTTTGCACACGGTCAAGGGTCTGCAGGTTTGTCTTGGCTGAGGTTGACCACGCTGTGGAGCCGTACTCGAGGTGGGGTCTGATTGTTCCCTGGTATACTGTCTTCAGTATCTTCTCGTTCGCTCCCCAGGTGGTACCTGCCAGCTTCCTGAGTATGGCTAGCTTGCGCCGGGCCTTCGTCTCTGCCTGTGCAATGTGTGGTTTCCAGGTCTGCCGTCTATCAAAGGTGACACCAAGGTACGTTGCTTCTTCATCCTCTCTCAGAGGAGTTCCACCAAGCCTAATGGTTCCGGCTTTCTGCTTTGGCGACAGTGTGAATAGGGTGGTGGAGGATTTCTCCTTGTTGATGGAGACGCACCAATCTTCTGCCCATGCGTTCAGCCTATCTGCCGCTTGCTGCATTCTGTAGGTGGCAGTACTTGCGTGCTCCTCCTTGCACCAGATCACAAGGTCGTCTGCGTAGAGAGCAGCTTTGATCCCCTTGGGCATCTCAGACACCAGATCGTCGATGAAGAGAAGGAAGAGTGTTGGGGAGAGGACTCCGCCCTGAGGGACGCCATGACGAAGGAGGAACTTCTTGCTTTTGGTCTGGTCGACGTTAACTCTTGCCCTGCGGTTATAGAGGTAAGAGCGAATCCACTGGGACATGTTGCTGGACACGCCTTTCCTCAGCAGTTTTACAAGGAGTCCATCTTTCCAGACCTTGTCAAAGGCCTTCTGAAGATCTATCCAGGTGACGAAGACCAGCTTCTGTTCCTGAAAGGCATCTTCAACTTCTTGCGCCAGGTAAGTGACCTGATCTTCAGTGCTGCGGAACTGTCGGAATCCAGCTTGTTCAGGGGCGAGGAGGTTCCTGGATTCCAGGTACCACCTGAGGCGCTCGTTCACAATTCTCTCAAGGGTCTTCACAACACAGCTGGTGAGGCTGATTGGGCGATAGCTGGTGGCCTTCTTTGGATCCTTCCCTTTTTTTAAGATGGGGATCATGATCGCTTCTCGCCAGAGTTGTGGTAGCGATCCTTCTTGCCAGCTGCTGTTGAAGACCTCGAGTAGCTTGTTCTCTGCTGCACTACCAAGGTGGGTTAGCATCTCGTTGGTGATGCCGTCTGGGCCAGGGGACTTCTTCGCCTTTGACTTTTTCAGAGCTGAGTGCAGCTCGTGGAGTGTGAGTGGTTGACTCATGGCGTCCACTGTCGACTGTCTGGAAGGTCTCTCTCTTTTCTCTCTTCTTGCTTCTCTCTGTTTCTCGGGGCTAACATGGAGGTTGCTCTCAGCTGCATAGCTTTCAGCAAATTGGTTGGCAGCATGCTTTCCAGTTAGCACCTTCCCGTTCTCTTCTAATGTGATCTTTCCTCTGCTGGTGTTCTCATCATTCAACTGCTTGGTGAGCCTCCAGAGCTTTCTGCCATCCTTCTCAAGGTTCAGAGAGCTTGTCTTCTCTTGCCAGCTTCTCCGTCTTGCCTGTAGCTTCTTTTTGAGAAATTTGGCTTTGGCTTCCTGGAGGCGGATGTTGTTGTTTTGTGACGGGTTGACTTCTGCTTCCCTTCTGGCGTCTGCCAGATCATCATCCAGTTCCTGCAATTCATTGCTCCAGTAGGGCTTATAGTCTCTCCTGGCACCCCTGGGAATGGACTCACGCGCTGCTCTGAGGATGCTCATGTTGAAGTCCTTCGCCACCATGTTGATGTCTCGACCCTCGACTCTGATGTCTTTGGTGAGTTCGCTGGTGCGGTGTCTAAAGAGGAACCAGTTCGCTCTTTTGTAGTTCCACCGTGGGAAGGAAGCTTCAGTGCAGGACTCCATGCCCAAGGTCAAAAAGACTGGCCGATGGTCACTTCCACCTAGCTGTTCTCCGACCTCTCTGCTGGTTAGCTGGTGCATGTCTTCCGTGCAGAAGGCTAGGTCAGGAGTTGATGTAGTGTGCCATCTTCTGGAATAGAATGTAGGGCAGTCAAAGGGACTGTTCAAAAGGATGAGACCTTTGTCGTCCTGCCAGTTCTCCACCTCTTCTCCTCTCCGATCCAGGTGGTCATATCCCCAACTCTGTGAATGACTGTTGAAGTCACCCACCACGATGAAGTTGGAGGCCTTTGCGGGGATCGTGTCAAGGGCGAGGTGTCTATCATTGGGGCAGTAGAAGTTGACAAGATGGAATTCTGATGTCTTCGTCTGGATTCGAATCACCTGATATTCGGAGTCCTCCATGTGCGTTTCTATCAAACAGGCATTGATGTTGTTCCTGATGAGGGTCAGGATTCCTCCTTTGCTTCGGTCTGTTCTGTCGGACCTAAGGCATTGGTAGCCTCTCACTTTGAAGGACTTTTGGGGTGTCAGGTGCGTCTCCTGAATACAGCAGATGTTGATGTTCTTCTCATGCAGGATATGCTCCAACTCTGTCTTCTTGTTCAGGATACTTTCTGCGTTCCAGTGCATGACCTGAAAAGGTC
Organism: Littorina saxatilis; assembly: GCF_037325665.1. NCBI lineage: Eukaryota > Metazoa > Mollusca > Gastropoda > Littorinimorpha > Littorinidae > Littorina > Littorina saxatilis. The sequence continues at coordinate 43,379,976 of NC_090249.1, read as the reverse complement.
GCTGCTGACTGGGTTTCTTCCTGGTTGTGGTGGTGCCAGTCACTTTCCTCCCGCGTCCCCTGGCGTGACTTCTTCTTCTTCTTCGTTCATGGGCTTAGACTCCCACGTTCACTCATGTTTTTAGCACGAGTGGATTTTTACGTGTATGACCGTTTTTTTACCCCGCCATTCAGGCAGCCATACGCCGATTTCGGGGGAGGCATGCTGGGTATTTTTGTGTTTCTATAACCCACCGAACTCTGACATGGATTACAGGATCTTTTCCGTGCGCACTTGGTCTCGTGCTTGCGTGTACACACGAAGGGGGTTAAGTCACAAGCAGGTCTGCACATAAGTTGACCTGGGAGATCGGAAAAATCTCCACTCTTAACCCACCAGGCGGCAGCGACCTGGATTCGAACTCACGACCTCCCGATTAGGAGGCCGACGTCTTACCACCACGCCACTGCGCCCGTCCCCTGGCGTGACAAGACGGACGGGAGGGACCTCCAGTAGTTGGGGCTGGGTCCCTTTGAGGCATGGGACCCGACGCTGCTCCACCCTGGGGGGTCCTCAATGGGCGAGCGCCATTTCCATCTGTGCTGGTTGATTGTGTCATCATTTGCGTAAGTGCGTGTACCCGTGGTTTGTTAGAATGCGCCGTGCGGCCCGGGTCCTCCGTCTTCAGCATTCGGGGTTTTCTGTCGGGGTTACCTCACCCTTAGCTCATGGCCCGTACGTCCTACCCTGAGAGCACAGGGGGGAGGATTTTCCGGGATCCCACCCGGAGCCAGTTTGGTCCGCGGCCGCAAGCGGCTGATCTCCATATCTGAAGACCGTTCCCCTATCCGCCACCCGGGGACGCGCTGGGTTGGGGGTGGTCGCCCCACTGAAAATCCCACACTGGGTTAAGAAAGATCAGCCTGTCCCAGATAAAAATTTATAAAACGATCCAAATTTACGTTTATCTTATTCTCCATCATTTGCTGATTCCAAAAACATATAAATATGTTATATTCGGATTAAAAACAAGCTCTGAAAATTAAATATATAAAAATTATTATCAAAATTAAATTTTCCAAATCAATTTAAAAACACTTTCATCTTATTCCTTGTCGGTTCCTGATACCAAAAACATATTGATATGATATGTGTGGATTAAAAACACGCTCAGAAAGTTAAAACGAAGAGAGGTACAGAAAAGCGTGCTGTGCAGCATAGCGTAACCACTACCCCGCTCTTCTTGTCAATTTCACTGCCTATGCCGTGAGCGGTGGACTACGAGTATACGGTCTTGCTGCGTTGCATTGCGTTCAGTTTCATTCTGTGAGTTCGACAGCTACTTGACTAAATATTGTATTTTCGCCTTACGCGACTTGTTATTTCATTACTAACCCCATGTAGATGAACAAAAGATGAAACGTCGATGATGTGAGAAAATAGCAAGAAGAAATGTTGAAGATACCCTTTATGGTGATAGAGCTCCACAGTTGAGAATTAATTCACAGGCAGAACTTTAAGTTGAATATTCAAGAAAAGCAAGCAAAATAATGCACAGTAACATCACTTCTTTTGCATAATTTACAGGTGTGGCCGAAAGGCAAAGTAGTGTTTCCGGACTACTTCAAGAGCGCCACAAGTCAAGTATGGAAGGACCTTATTGTCAAACACCAGAATCAAATTCGCTTCGACGGAATTTGGATTGTGAGTGAAACTGCAATGCTGTCCTGTGACTTGCTTAGTTTTAATACCTACATCAAGAAAAATGACAAAACCTGTAGTGTTTGGACTGTTGTGGTCAACAGATAGAGAAGAAAACATACGTGTTACTTGTATTTTCTACCAATAAAATCAAATACCCTAATATCAATCATGGATGATTCAACCTCTGCGTTCATCTTCGTGAAGAGGCAATCTCAGCTTTGTTCCTGTTTGCAGACGGACATGTTGTGAGTGTGATCTTATATCTGAATTTTATTTGAAGAAGGCACAGACAGATTAAGGATAGACTCAACGTACGTATCTTACTACTGGTCGGCTACGTCAGCCCATTTCATTTCATTTCTGGTACCTCCGGTGAAAAAAAAGAAAAGTATACGATTCTTTCCAAAGCTGGAGTTTTGTTTTAAACGAACACACAAAAAGCAGAAATACTCAATAAAACACACAAAAAGAAAAAAATGTATGCGAAGGATAATCAATTTCAAGATAGCTCCCTATTCTTCGAAACAACACACAAGTCAAGAGCCTGGGTGTACAGGGTGGGATTTAGTTTGAATGAGTTAATGTTTTGGACGCTATTGGTGTCAATCTGGGAAATTAGTTCATTAAAAAAATAAAATAAAACTCTACAGAGAAAACACGTAGGCTGTCGATTGTTGGTGTGTGTCCAAGCTGAGGACTGTTCTTATCCTAAATCTGAGATGGTGAGTCGATTTGTTGTTGTTGTTGTCGTTGTTGTTGTTGTTGAAAAACAAAAGAATGTTGTTGTTGTTGTTGTTGTTCTTCTCCTTCTTCTTCTTCTTTCTTCTTCGTCCTCCTCCTCCTCCTCCTTCTCTTTCTTCTTCTTCTCCTCCTTCTTCTTCTTTCTTCTTCGTCGTCGTCCTCCTCCTCCTCCTTCTCTTTCTTCTTCTTCTTCTTCTTCTTCTTCTTCTTCTTCTTCTTCTCTTTCTTCTTCTTCTTCTTCTTCTTCTTCTTCTTCTTCTTCTTTGTTTTTTTGTTTTTTCTCGGGAAAAACTGTGGCTTTAAGAGCGGACATGCTTGACATCACAGGACATGAACGAGCCAGCAAACTTCGGCACCAACGAGGAGAGGCCGTGGAACTGGCCTGAGGATGACAAACCTTACTGGAGTCTGCACTGCGGCAACAACACCTTGGACGATCCTCCGTACAGACCACGTGAGTGTTGGTCGGGGGTGGGTGTGTGTGAGTGTGTGTGTGTGTGGGGGGGGATGGTTCTGGTGGCCTAGCTGATACAGCATTGAACTTGTCATTCTCGGATCATAGGTTCAAATCCATGTCAATGTTATGTCTAGACTCCGAGACCGTATCCATGTCTCATCTCCGCGTCACCGCCGTGGCACGTAAAATACCTCGGTCCTTTCGCCAGACGTGCAGGTGACTGATAGCACCTAACCATGTACATACCTTGGTAGAGCTAACCTTGCTGTTGCGAGCTTTCACTTCCAGTTGAAAGATGAATCTGGTCTGAATCTTTGTAAAAATAGTATTTGAAAAGACACTACACTGGCAACATGCCGTGAACAACCCCTCCAAGCAGCCCAGATTCTGATAGCCAGTCTGCGATAACAACGGGTTGGAAATTTGTGCTTTTCCATGTAGTGTTGGTTATTTCTGTTACAGGAAAACAAACTAAGGTGAGCTGAAAGATGATTTCCTCTTCTATTCGTTTATTTCAGTTGCTGCCTACATACACGACTGGCCAGACAGCCGCAAGGCGCTGTCCGACAAGACGGTGTGTATGAACGGCATACAAGGTGACCGGGGTCAGTACAGGCACTACGATGTCCACAGTCTCTACGGCTGGAGTCAGACCGCGCCCACACTGGAGTAAGTTGCAGCAGTATCTCTGAAAGTAAACGTTCGGCGGGTCATGCTTTGGAATACACAATCGTGTTGATGCGTCTCCTTCGGTCTCCCCTTTGCCTTCTTATTTAAACGAAGGAATTAGTTTTTTTCCTTGACTCTTTGTATGAGCATCATTGTGTTTCGGTACGTTTTTTTTTTTTTTTTTGCTTAACGCCCAGGCCGACCACGAAGGGCCATATCAGTGCGGTGCTGCTTTGACATATAACGTGGGCCACACACAAGACAGAAGTCGCAGCACAGGCTTCATGTCTCACCCAGTCACACTATTCTGACACCGGACCAACCAGTCCTAGCACTAACCCCATAATGCCAGACGCCAGGCGGAGCAGCCACTAGATTGCCAATTTTAAAGTCTTAGGTATGACCCGGCCGGGGTTCGAACCCACGACCTCCCGATCACGGGGCGAACGCCTTACCACTAGGCCAACCGTGCCGGTTTCGGTACCTATGAGTGTATGTGGTTGTGACCACAACAATAAGGCACGTTCCTGGAGATCAATTGGGATGGACTATTTCGTATTCTGTATTCAACCTGAAAAAGATAATTTTATGAACTCACGCACGCACGCACACGCACACATACACACATACACACACACACACAAATACTGTCTCAATGGTGGTTGTCCTTCGGATCCAAAGAAGACGTTTTGCATTATTCAGCTTATCGATGTACTCGGGGGTGGCTCTGCAAGTCTAATCGATCTGGAGGCGCTGAGTCTGGAACAGTGAGGGCACTGGAAGTCGGTTGTGGTCACTGCCGGTGTTGCCCTTTGGCGTGACTTTGTTACAGCGACAAGTCTCTGACAACGGGCCTCTTCAAAGTACTAGTCTGCAAAGGCTTGATTGCCTAGGGCTCGCAATCGCGAACGGTCTTTGGGCATACCCCCTCCAGCTCCTTTGGCTTGATTTTGCACAAGTGGAGATTTGCTTTGACCGAGTCTTTGTATCGTTTCTTTGCCGGTATCGTATCTTTTGCCACATTCATTTTCTCCGTTCAGAAGGCGCCTTGGCATGCGGTGCTCCTCCATGTGGATGGCATGGCCAACCCGGCATCGGAGCTGGGCCTTCATGATCACATATTCGATGCTGGCGGAGTTAGCGCGCTAAATCATTACGACGTTGGTGATCCGGTCCTTCCACTAAATTCCGAGTATGGCGCGAAGGGCTCGCATTTTAATGTAACATTTTAATGGACAATACAAGTTAGTGTTGTTATTTGTATGTTTATTTCTTGACATACCTCCCATTCAGTGTCGACGTTTCACTGCCATAATGTGACACATCTAAACACACTTTCCTCCTTTTTAACTTCAGAGCGGCAAGAGCGGCGACAAGGGAGAGAAGTCTGGTGATCACACGGTCGACGTTCCCCGGTAGCGGCAAGGATGCCGGACACTGGCTAGGGGATAACTACAGTGGGTGGGAACATCTCCGCGACTCCATAATAGGTAAGGCGACGATGTGGTACACAAGTAATGAGTAGGAAATATAAACAAGTCGCGTAAGGCGAAATTACTACATTTAGTCAAGCTGTGGAACTCACAGAATGAAACTGAACGTAGTCCGCCGCTAGTGCAAAAGGCAGTGAAAGTGACGAGCCTGTTTGGCGCGGTAGCGATTGCGCTGTGCTTTACTGTACCTCTCTTCGTTTTAACTTTCTGAGCGTGTTTTTAATCCAAACATATCATATCTATATGTTTTCGGAATCAGGAACCGACAAGGAATAAGATGAAATAGTTTTTAAAACGATTTCGGAAATTTAATTTTGATCATAATTTTTATATTTTTAATTTTCAGAGCTTGTTTTTAATCCAAATATAACATATGTATATGTTTTTGGAATCAGAAAATGACGAAGAATAAGATGAAATTGTTTTTGGATCGTTTAATAAAAAAATAATTTTAATTAGAAGTTTCCGATTTTTAATGACCAAACTCACTCATTAGTTTTTAAGCCACCAAGCTGAAATGCAATACCAAACCCCGACCTTCGTCGAAGATTGCTTTGCCAAAATTTCAATCAATTTAATTAAAAAATGAGGGTGTGACAGTGCCGCCTCAACTGTTACAAAAAGCCGGATATGACGTCCTCAAAGTTATTTATCGAAAAAATGAAAAAAACCATCCGGGGATATCATACCCAGGAACTCTCATGTCAAATTTCATAAAGATCGGCCCAGTCGCTCTACACACATACACAGACACACACACACACACACACACAGACACACACACACACACACACACACACACACACACACACACACACACACACACACACATACACTACGACCCTCGTCTCGATTCCCCCCTCTATGTTAAAACATTTAGTCAAAACTTGACTAAATGTAAAAAGATGTAAGCATTTTTTTTTTTAAGTTTGCATTTCAGTTGCACGCGGAACGCTCTACAAAACCCTGTCTTTCTTTCTTTTTTTTCTTCCATCTGTTTTTCTGTTATTTTTAATTTTTTTTATTTGTAATATTTTGTGGGGTTTTTTTTGTTGTCCTTTGGGCTGTGCGTCCTTCTTCGTGGGTTGAGAGAGAGAGAGAGAGAGAGACAGAGACAGACAGAGAGCGAGAGAGAGAGAGAGAGAGAGAGAGAGAGACAGAGAGACAGAGAGACAGAGAGACAGAGAGAGACAGAGACAGAGAGAGACAGACAGAGACAGAGACAGAGAGAGAGGGGTTGTCTTTCTCTCTCTACTGTATCACATTACTACACAAATAGTTTCATTTTTTGGGGTCAACATCAAGTGATCTGTGGTGTCTTTTGGCGTCGGCCATTGGCGAAACGACGAAGTCTTATCTCAAATTGCCGAACACTTTGTGGACATTTTGGAAGAATTGACGAACCTTGATTCACGGTAGGCAAAAGCGAACGCCAAAGACTGCCAACAACTATTAGAGTTTGCTAAAACTGTTAAGAAAACAAATTCCTGCAACAAGTTTCGTATTCTGTCGATTTTGCCGTTGGCCGATTTAGTATTAGATATGTACAGGGATTTGCATGGACTTGTTCTAACTTTCTTTTGATTGTAGCGACAGTTACTGTGTTGCAACTGACTAAAACCTTTATTAAGCATAAACAAGTCGCGTAAGGCGAAAATACAACATTTAGTCAAGCTCAGTCGAACTCACAGAATGAAACTGAACGCATTGCATTTTTTCCGCAAGAGCGTACACTCGTAGCATCGTCTGTCCACCGCTCCTGGCAAAGGCAGTGAAATTAACAATACAGAAAAGCGCGGTAGCGGTTGCGCTAAGGAGGATAGCCCGCTTTTTTATATCTCTATTCTTTTTAACTCTCTGAACGTGTTTTTAATCCAAACATATCATATCTATATGTTTATGGAATCAGGAACGGACAAGGAATAAGATGAAATTGTTTTTAAATCGATTTCGGAAATTTATTAGCATAATTTTTATATTTTTATTTTCAGAGCTTGTTTTTAATCCGAATATAACATGATTATATGTTTTTGGAACCAGAAAATGATGAACAATATGATATTTTTGGATCGTTTTATAAAAAAAATAATTTTAATTACAGTTTTCAGTTTTTTAATGACCAAAGTCAGCAATTAAATTTTAAGCCTCCAAGCTGAAATGCAATACAAAAGTCCGGCCTTCGTCGAATATTGCTTGGCCAAAATGTCAATCAATTTTATTGAAAAATGAGGGTGTGACAGTGCCGCCTCAACTTTTACAAAATGCCGGATATGACGTCATCAAAGACATTTATCGAAAGAAAAAAAATCCGGGGATATCATTCCCAGGAACTCTCATGTCAAATTTCATAAAGATCGGTCCAGTAGTTTAGTCTGAATCGCTCCACACACACACACAGACAGACAAGACACACACACACATAAACCACGACCCTCGTCTCGATTCCCCCCTCTATGTTAAAACATTTAGTCAAAACTTGACTAAATGTAAAAAGCCGGCATATATTAATACGTGCTTTTGTTTTCTTTCAGGAATGTTGGATTTCAACCTATTTGGAATTCCTTACGTAAGTACACAATTTGTGCTTGCTATCAAGTGCTGCATTAAATACTTATTTGGATTTACACCTGGTTCTTTGCATTTAACATTGGTACAGTATTCAACGTTCCAAACAAGTTAGCTGCACACTTCACTTTTCGTTACCTTATATTTCCGTACAATCTAAACAGAAATGTTCCACTTTTGTTTCTGTGACAAGCTTTGAACACATTGTAACATAATACATAGTTCTACCAGCAAAAGTAGCACACATGATAAACACTAGGGGCCAAAAGAACACGTGTGTTTACCCTTTGAACACTGGTGTGCATTATACTGTGTCACAATAAAATTATGTTCCCAAACTGTCATAGAAATGTGTTCAAAAGTGGAACACTTCTGTTTGGAGTGAATTAGGGTACCTGTTTAGATTTCTAAATTAATTTCACATATACAGCCAGTACACAGTCATGTAGGCCTACTATTAGTAGTCAGAGTTCCTTTTAGACTACGAGCTTGCACAAATTCAATTGACCGTTCTTCACTATTCAAAAATAAGATTGGTTGATAAATTAAACTTTTTAATATGAAGAAATCATACAAAACATTCACAAGAACATCAATTTGCGGGTCTATAATTTGAAGCAATACACGAAAGAGCACCTTTTATCCTATAAGCTTTGCTCGACTCTTCATAAAACTATTCATCAATAGATTGGAGCCGACATTTGTGGCTTCTTTGGTAACACAACGGAGGACCTGTGCTTGCGATGGATGCAGCTTGGTGCTTTTTATCCGTACAGTCGCAACCACAACGGAAAAGGATCTATTGTAAGTGATATTTGTTAGAATTGGTTAAAACTCTGTGCCGCGCGTGTGTGTGTGTGTGTGTGTGTGTGTGTGTGTGTGTGTGTGTGTGTGTGTGTGTGTGTGTGTGTGTGTGTGTGTGTGTGTGTGTGTGTGTGTGTGTGTGTGTGTGAGTAACAGAAAGAGAGATTGAGAGGGATAATGATGATGATGATGATGCTGATGGAACTTTATTTAACAAGGATAGAGGTTTAAGGCAACGCATTTTCTTACAACTTGTCCTTACGAGAGAGAGAGAGAGAGAGAGAGAGAGAGAGAGAGAGAGAGAGAGAGAGAGAGAGAGAGAGAGAGAGAGAGAGAGAGAGAGAGAGAGAGAGAGAGAGAGAGAGAGAGAGAGAGAGAGAGAGAGAAAGAGATATATATATTGGTGAAAACGTGAAGGCTTGTTTTGGTTATTTTTTCCATATTTGTTTGTATATATATAAATATATATATATATATATATATATAGATATATATATATATATATATATATATATATATATATATCATCAGAAATTGTGAAAGAAACAATTGAAAGTCAGCAGAGACTTTCTTCCGAGATTTGTTAATATCTCTTAGCAGAGATAGAGAGAGATATAAGTATCCCTTCACAGACAGCCTATTGGGAGCATCAGACCCTCCTCAAGGGGGACCGAGATTTACAGAGCAAAGTCCCTTTGTGGGGGACGTATCGCAAGGTAATCTAGTCCTGAGGACTATATATATATATATATATATATAGAGAGAGAGAGAGAGAGAAAGAGAGAGAGACACAGAGAGAGAGAGAGACAGAGAGAGAGACAGAGAGAGACAGAGAGAGAAACAGATGGGGAGATATTTACGGAAAGATAATGTGTGCGTGCGCGCGTGCGTGGGTGCGTGCATCCGTATCTGCGTGGATATGTGTCTATCAGTCTACGTCTGTTTGTCTTTGTTTGTTTGTCTGTGTGTTTGTGTGCATTCGTGGTTGTCTGTGTGTGTGTGCATCCGTGGTTGTCCATGTGTGTAAGGTGTGTCTTCCACCTACTATAATATATGGTCTACAATTCTGTTTTAGGAACAACATCCTGGTGCGCTAGGTGACAATGTTGGAATCGCGTCACGTGAGATAATGGAGACACGCTATTGGCTGCTTCCCTACCTCTACACACTGTTCCATCAGGCGCACACAGAGGGGGAAACAGTCGTCAGACCTCTGCATCATGAGTAAGAGCGCAATGTTTGGTTGTGTTGTTGTTGTTGTTGTTGTTGTTGTTGTTGTTGTTTTGTTGTTGTTGTTGTTGTTGTAACCGACGTGTTGTGTGGGGGGGGAGGAGGCTTGTGTCGTCCTTCTTCTTCTTCTCCTGGTGTCTATTTGTTTGATTGTTTGTCCATCTTTTTGGTATTGATGCTTCCCAGAAGAACTTGTTTGACACGCACGAGTTGCATGAGGATTTGGACTGTTGTATAGAACCCTTGGGCTCGAGTAATGTCTCGATTTGTTTCAGGTAGATTTAAACATGTATTTATCAATCTGAAACATTGGAGCGAATGAATATGACGAATATACATGTTTGTTTTCTCATCTCTTTATTTATGTCACCAAGTCATGGGTGTTCCATGTTTGGACCTTAAATAATTCTGTTTATATTACAAGAACAGTCCGTATGCTGAAAAGAATAGTGATGTATATTCCTGCCGTACCTGCATGCATTGTGTCCTGTCTTTATAAAACAAACATTCTCACCATGCTGCGACTTCATTTACAGATTTTCCATGGACACAAAGGCACGGGGTATTAACGATCAGTTCCTGTGGGGCCCGGCTTTACTCATTTCCCCCATTCTTTACGAGGTAGGTTGAACGTAGGTGACCCGATCAAGTGTTCAATGCCTCCAATCGTCCACTTACTTTATGTCTTGGGCAGCTGATACACACAGTACGTTCTGATCATTGATACTGCATTAGATGAGGAAGAGACACATAGATATCCATTCTTCTTCTTCTTCTTCTTCTTCTTCTTCTTCTTCTTCTTCTTCTTCTTCTTCTTCTTCTTTGTCGTTCATGGGCTGAAACTCCCACGTTCACTCATGTTTTTGCATGACTGGGTTTTTACGTGTATGACCGTTTTTTACCCCGCCATTCAGGCAGCCATACGCCGCTTTCAGGAAAATATATCCATTTACATCTATATCCCGTTCACAGTGTGTAATTGTAAAACGCTCTTCATTGCAAGTGATTTATATTGTTCTTGTTTTCTTGTTTGTTTTTGTTTGTTGTTGATGTTGATTTTGGGTGTATGTTTGGTCCTTTTAAGTTGAAACATGTTCAATTTGAATTACTAAAATGTGAGATCGAAGAGAAAACGCTTGACTGAGATAAAAAAAAATGTGTTCTTTATCTCTGTAGTGCTGGTTTGTTCGTTCATTTCATAGACCAAGAGGTCTACGAACTAGCAAACTTTTCTTTTTGTTTATGATTAAAGGCTCACTCCTTCTCGTAATGACAATTCGGCTCACCGTCTAACATCTGGCCAGACTTTTACAAGACATAAGACCATCCCTCAATCAATCAATCAATCAATCAATCAATCGATCAATATGAGGCTTATATAGCGCGTATTCCGTGGGTACAGTTCTAAGCGCAGGGATTTTTTATTTAAATTTTTTTTTATTTATATCGCGCACATATTCAAGGCGCAGGGATTTATTTATGCCGTGTGAGATGGAATTTTTTTACACAATACATCACACATTCACATCGACCAGCAGATCGCAGCCATTTCGGCGCATATCCTACTTTTCACGGCCTATCATTCCAAGTCAAACGGGTATTTTTGTGGACATTTTTTATCTATGCCTATACAATTTTGCCAGGAAAGACCCTTTTGTCAATCGTGGGATCTTTAACGTGCACACCCCAATGTAGTGTACACTAAGGGACCTCGGTTTTTCGTCTCATCCGAAAGACTAGCACTTGAACCCACCACCTAGGTTAGGAAAGGGGGGAGAAAATTGCTAACGCCCTGACCCAGGGTCGAACTCGCAACCTCTCGCTTCCGAGAGCAAGTGCGTTACCACTCGGCCACCCAGTCCCTCCACTTCATCACATACTAAAAATCAACACCTTAACTGCTTTGGAAATTTTTTAATGATTTTTTTGTTTTTAAGACACTAGTGCCTTTTACAAAATGTATTCATAACAAAAATCCCCTCAATGCACAGAAGGTTCCTATGATATCAATGCTTGGTATGCGTCTTATCCTATGTACAATCCTGGTCTGAGACTGTGAGCTGACCTGTGTTCACGCAAAGTAGTGTGCCCTTAAACGTCCCGATAACTAACCTCCTTTTTTCTGTGATAAATGACATTGTTTTGACTGTATTGTATGCATGCACTGCGTTGATTATGCTTTACGGCATCTCCTCGGATATAAAATCCGTACAGTAGGCCTACATGTGGTCCCTGAGAGTGAGAGTAGCGTTTATATATTTAACGTGCACAATACTGATTTTCAGAATCAAACGGAGCTGACCTACTACATTCCCAATGGTCGTTGGTATCATTTTTATACTGTAAGTATATCAATCTAGATTCAAGGATGAGATGGTACGATCTGAACACTCACATTGAAAATCGAATTTCTGAACAAAGGCAGAAAGAGAGAGAGAGAGAGTGTGAGAGAAAGAAAGAGAGAGAGGGGGGGGGAGAGAGAAAGAGAGAGAGGACAGAGAGAGAAAGAGAGAAAGACAGAGACAGACAGAGAGATAAAGACAGAGACAGATAAACAAAGACAGACACAGAGACAAATACAGAGTGATACAGAGACATAGACAAATACAGAAAGACAGAGAAAGGCACACTGCTGCAGGGTTAGATCGATCTGATTTCTACCTCGTGCAAAATTAAACTCAGCTTAAACTCATACCTTGTCTGTCTGCGTCAATGATGTACGGAGAGGCTAGAGATTGGGATGATGGGTTGCAGGGAGACAGGTAGACAGACACACGAGCGACGGACAGGTAAACACACACGTAGTCTCACCAACGGACACACCAAGATCTTTGCACTACACCAACTAAGTAAACATAAACAAGTACAATCAATCAAACAAACAAACATTGGCACTCAAAAAACGTCAATCCGATGCAGGAGTTCTTTCCTTTTAAATGCATGTTTGTATTGATTTAACTTTTGTCGCAACAGGGTGCTTTTATCGTGGGTCCAGTCGAAAAAACAGTTCCGGTGAGTCTGATGTCCAAACCTGAGTTACATCTGAGAGGTGGACATATCATTGTTCTGCAGGAACCTGCTAACAACACTCACTTCAGGTATGCTAAAATTTGTTCTTCACTTCACGAGAAACTTCTTCGTTTTTTTTACGAAATACTGAGATGCCTTATTTGCCACGATCCGGACGAATTACAAACTTGACTAAATGTCATCACCTTTTTTGCTGATCAAGACAGTTGCTTTCTCTGAAATTTTCTTTACAGAAAAAAAACATGAAGAAAAGGTAGTTCCTAGCTCATATTAATCTTATTTTTCCCGAAAATGGTTATCAACTTGAACCAAGAAATAATTGTGAGTTACGAACCGAGGTATGTTTTTTACAGTCGAATGAACACCTTTCAAATCCGGGTCATGCTGGACGGACCTGACACGGCCAATGCTTCGGCCAATGGCTCTCTCTTCTGGGACGATGGCCAGTCTGTTGGTGAGTCACACAAAAAAGGATAAAGAATTAACTCTGTGGTGAAGGTAAATAATTGTAAACTGCGAATATAGTTCACACACAAAATTGAAGTAGGAATAAAACTGAAACCGAAACAACTCTAAATCCCCCAACGCACACACATACACACACACACACACACACAAACACACGCACACACACACAAACACACACACACACACACACAAACACACGCACACGCACACGCACACACACACACACACACACACACACGCTTTCACCACCTCCACACTCACCAACTGCAAATAAAATCGGAAATAAATAAAAGTCAACTCAAAAACCTCCCACCACATGAGAAAGACTGCTAATTTAATTCGCACCTACTCTCCAGACTGGTTTATTAAATTGAGCAAAAGGTATATCTTTGCGTTGTGTTTTACAGATTTACAGAAGCGAATTGATTGGGAACAGGATATATAATATTATGCTAAAAAAATAGATTCTTCTGTTGTTTTTCCGTTTCAGATACATTCGAGAGTGGAAACTACTTTCTGGCTAACTACAGAATCCACAATGTAAGGCTCATCGTCAACAAAGAGAGAGAGAGAGAGAGAGAGAGAGAGAGAGAGAGAGAGAGAGAGAGAGAGAGAGAGAGAGAGAGAGAGAGAGAGAGAGAGAGGGTGGGGGGTGGTGAGAGAGAGAGAGAGAGAGAGAGAGAGAGAGAGAGAGAAAGAGAGGGGGGGGGGGGATGGGGGGTGGTAAAGGTACGGCGAGACAGAGATGTTGCCTGTCTGTCTATTCGTCTGCCTGTACGTGTTTTCTACTCTCTTTTTGTTAATTGTTTGCCACCTCAGTTCCTGTCAGACGTCAGGTTTGAATTGAAGAGTGAACAGTATGTTGAACTCTTTTCTTTTGACGGTATGCACACGTACCCAAACAAAATACATTTGTTTTTCAATGGTCATGAGCTCGGTCATATTTATGTCCAATGGCTTTACTGGCTCTTAATTTGCTCTTACGCAGGGCGGGAGAACTGTTAAAGATTTGAAAAAGTCTGGTGCGTTATCGGCTTTTTTCAAACCACCAAAGCACTAGACAAAAAGGTCTATCAGTCTTCCTCTAACTACCAAAGCACCAGACACTTTAAAATGTCTTATTTGTAAGGGTGCATTCGTGATGTTTTTATCCGACAGCGAACGCTCCATGTGACGGTGGTCAACAACAACGTGTCTGAAGTGTCCAGTCTGCTATACGAACACGTCATAGTGTATGGCGTCACGACCGCCGTGAACGTCATAGCCACAAGATCTGACGGGAGCACGTTCTATCCACAATTTTCCTTCGACCCATACGTGCAGGTGTGTATGTTTGTTGGACTGCAGGTGTGTATGTTTAAGGGCAGGAGCTAACTTCAAATACACCGTTTTTCTCTTCAAGTTATTCGACCACAGCATTCATGAAACAGAACTGTTTGTGTTAAACTTCGGTGTGCTTTTGCTTCAATGTATGTAGAGTAATAGTATATGATAAATAACAAAGTGTGCTTTTAGATTGACGTAGAAAAAAAATATTAAATGAAAAATAAGCAAAGCGTTGAATCGAAACATGTTAGTTCACGGATGACAAGATACTTTCAACACTATTCATCAGAATGATTTGAACGTTTGCTCTCTTTCAGGTGCTGAACGTTACCCTAAACGATACCTTCATGCTCTCGGATAACTTCACAATTGCTTGGATGTAAGAGCACCCTATTTTTGTACGGTCAGGAGAACAATATTGCTTTATATGCTTCTTGTCGTACTTTTCAAACTTTAATGAAGAAGAATCTTCATGGTCTAGGATGACTTCACAATTACCATAATTATTTGAATGTATGTTCATTACAGTCAAAGTAAAAGAAGGTAACTACACAACGTCCAAAGCTCGAAAAGATTATTAGATCTATGTAAACAAGAGGAACCTGTCCGCATCAACCAACAAAGCTTACAATGGAAGACAATGGAAGACGATGGAAGACAATGGAAGACAATGGAAGACGATGGGAGACAATGGCAGACGATGGGAGACGATGGGAGACAATGGAAGACGATGGGAGACGATGGAAGACAATGGAAGACGATGGAAGACGAT
>NC_090249.1:43324738-43359738 GCF_037325665.1 Littorina saxatilis | reverse complement strand
GACACGTTTGATTTCAAATTATCCTACTTTTGTATTTAAATCGTTTTATGCAAAGTTGGTTCACTGTTGATATATTTTACCGAGACTGGTTCGACCTGTCTCGGTCGAAGGGTTTCGGCCGACCATGACTCGGTGAAGACTGACAGTGTTTTCAGTTTCGACCTTTCAGGCCGACAGATTGACCCAATGTTTTAATATCGCTTTAACCTTCACCGGATCACGCTTTCGACTACCCAGTCCAGATGATGTACGTCGTGTACTTGTACTAGTAAGGAAGGATTCAACGTAAAATGTATGGGTCGTACACGACCCACGCCATGGAAACTTGTTTCCGCCTCTTTGCAGAGTATGGGTCGTACACGACCCACGCCATCCGACTGAATAGGGGTAAACATCGTAAGTTCCTTCTTTAATTCCATACGAGTCACCAACGACCTACATCATCCGGGACCGCAACACGGTAGCCTAGCTAGTGGTAAGGCGTCCGCCCAGTGAGCGGGAGGTCGTGGGTTCGAACCCCGGGTGGGTCATACCTAAGACTTTAAAATTGGCAATCTAGTGGCTGCTCCGCCTGGCGTCTGGCATTATGGGGTTAGTGCTAGGACTGGTTGGTCCGGTGTCAGAATAAGGTGACTGGGTGAGACATGAAGCCTGTGCTGCGACTTCTCTCTTGTGTGTGGCGCACGTTAAATGTCAAAGCAGCACCGCCCTGATATGGCCCTTCGTGGTCGGCTGGGCGTTAAGCAAACACACAAACAAATACATCATCCGGACTGCCGAGTTCAAATAAAATCATTGTTCATGTGTTCGTTTACAAAGATAATCCTCCAGAAAGTGGTTGATCGGAGGTGGTATTTGAGGATTACACGATTTCTTAATCCAAAACTCCCAATAGTTTCTGAGATATTTTCATCTTTAACTTTGTGAAGCTCTGGGTCGTGGAGGTCGTCCACGACCCAGAAAGCAATGTGAAGGTTAAGCGTCTCGTGTTTGTTAGGGGCTCCGCTCACATAATTATGTAACTTCAGCAGGACCGACGACGCACTGCAGCTTATCCCAGCCGTTGCATGAAAGGAAAACAGGCCAAGTACTCGTCATAATCCCTATCGCGGCATAAATAATAGATCGTGCGTCGTGTGTATCGCTGAAACTGCGCAGGTATATTCTGCCCATTAACACCCTTCGCATTTTTTATCTACACAGGGCGACAACAACCTGTACGGCGTCCATCCCTTCTACACCTGTGTGGAGGATTCACACGGCAACACGCACGGTGTCTTCCTCCTCAACAGCAATGCACAGGGTGAGGTTTTGATACATGTGTGATATGCATATATGTCTTCTGATGTTTTTTTGTCAAAGTAACATAAACGTCAACACTGCACAGATAAGAATAGTTCAGGCAAACACACAGCACTGATCATAATGAGAAACAAAGGATCAATCATGTTTTTATGTTGACAGAGCACACACATACACACACACACACACACACATACACACACACACATAAATACACACACACATCTCATACGCACACGCACTCACACACACAAAAACACATACACACACACACAAACACACACGCACGCATACGCACGCACGCTTGCGCACACGCACGTATAGCCACGCACGCGAAATGTTGCCAATCAAACATGACTGTGTTAGCGTTTAACGAAATCCTGTTACCAACCACACGATACTGTTACAGCCCATTTCATCTCCGTTATTGTTTGTTTTTAAAACTTATTTAACGTATTCATCTGTCCGTAGATCTGTCTATCTGTGTTGTGTTTCTACTTGTATGCATCATTGCAGAGTACGCCCTGAGTCCCGGCCCCATGTTGACGTGGCGGACTATTGGCGGTGTTCTGGATTTCTACGTCTTCCTGGGACCCAGTCCCGAGAACGTCGTGCAGCAGTACACACAGGTAGAGTGGCGTCACGTGTTTTTTTGGACATACAGACAGACGCACGTGCGCACATAAATGCACAGACGTACATGGATAGGCACAGACCTGCATACAGACGTAGACACTCACATTGGCGTATAGCCACGGACATCATCACAGGCACAGACAAACAAATATAGACGTTCGCACTTGAGATTTGGGTTCCATCCAGGTTACGACTTTTTATTTTTTATTCAGCATAATTATTGAGAAGTATTTACTGAGCCGCTCTTATCTACCGATACAAACGAGTTGTAGAGGCAAATGAGATCTTGAACTTAACGTGTGTTTTAACCCCCAATTAGCGATTTAAAATGTCAGATTAGTAGGCATAAACTTATCACAAATTGATTCGGATATGCAATCTATTGAATGAGTGAGTGATTAACTAATTGATTTATCAGTTTATTTAACACCTTCTTTCATTGATACGATTTGAAGTTGATAAGTATATATATTTAAACATAGTTACTAACTGCTGCAGGTGATTGGTCGACCGATGATGCCACCCTACTGGTCCCTGGGCTTCCAGCTGTGTCGCTATGGTTACAACAATCTGACCAACATGCAAAGAGCGGTGGAGCAGACCAAGAGTTATGACATACCTCACGTAAGCATTGCATGCTTGCTATATTTTCGACTGCAAGTACATCATTTGTGGTCACTGATGTGTTATTTGACTTATCAAAAAGTACTGTTTTTTCCCAAAATGCTTTTGTTACGTGTTGCACGCGTGCTTTAAATTGTGCAAAACGGTTAGCTCACGCCTTAAACCCATTGTCTCCCAGGTACGGATATATCCGTACCCACTCATAAGGCTCTGTCTGACCAGGTACGGATATATCCGCTTAGACTGTTAAGCTTCAGTCGCTTCCTGTAACGTCCATGTAACGCCTGCATTCCAGCGTGTTGATACACGGTTACTACAATTCTGAGTGACCTGCTGCAGCACAGCTGGTCTCGGCTAAAAAAAACTTGGTCAACATAGGTGGGGTAGAAAGTGTTAAACTTGGCTACACTCATTAAAGGCACAGCTAGTCCTCTCCATGCAAACGATTCGACTCACTATCTCGCATCTGACCAGGCTTAAACATGAGATGAGATCATCCTTCTAAAATATCAACATCCTCATTGCTTACTGTGAAGTCGGATGTGTTTTGCGAACACATTTGACAACAAACAAAAAAACAAAAGTCGCTAGAGGTTTATTAGAACTTAAACATTTTCACTCCGCACAAAAAGCAGTGAGGATGTTGATTTTTGGTGTGTCTAAGGGGAGGGATGGTCTTATCTCAGGTAAACGCCTGGTCAGATCTCAGATGGTTATCTCAACTGTTTTCAATCATGGGAAGAACTGTGCTTTTAAGTCTGATATTACGGAACGCGGATCGTATCAACTGATGCATCAAATTGATGCATCCAAAACCAAGATTTGATGCATCATTTTCACAATTCGATGCGTCATTTTCACAAAAGGATGCATCATTTTCAAAAAGGATGCATCATTTTCCAAAACTGATGCATCCTTTTAGAAAATGATGCATCATTTTGATGCATCACTTTCGGTTTTGTATGCATGCGAAAGATCATTCATTTCCGGTCTTTCCGTAAGAAATGCCTGAGCACGAAAAAACTTTAAATGACATTTTGACGAATATAAACAGATTGGTTAGATAAAACAAAAATAAACGTACAACATACCATTAAATAGGGAACAAGTCAAAGTCACGGCATTATGCATTTTAAGGCATTTCTTGTTTTGTTTGTGGTTTGTTTTCTGTGCACACGAAGGTTTGACGCCCTTGACCTTCGCCTTCGACTCAAACTTTCGTTTTCCGACGTTTTCAACATGGCCGAAGAAGAATCGTTTTTGACTGGTGTTCGGCGAACCTTTTCTTATTGTGCAAATGTTTTGCGATCGGGATCTTACACACAAGAAGCCCTTGAACGGCAAGTGTTTTTTGAAATGCACAGTGTATGTCTGTCTTAATGTTAACCCTCAGTTGTTGAGTGTTGACGTGACGCGCTGTGGGGGAATCACCGGCGGCGAGTGATTCTCATTCTGTCACATCTGTGAAAATAGTTCGTTTCGCTTCGTATTCCGGTTCAAATTTTGTTTTTTGCTCGGCACTTTCCGGGAAAACCCGAAAATTCTGATGCATCCAAACGATGCATCAAATTGTGAAAATGATGCATCAAATTCTTGGTTTTGGATGCATCAATTTGATGCATCAGTTGATACGATCCGCGTTCCGTATGATATAGCCACGAAGACACCGTTAGATTCTTGTTAGGGATAGACAAGCGTTTTGTTACCGCTCGATACAGATGCGTTGCACAGGGAACATTCTTCTGTTCATAATATTATTCGTTAAGGAAAAAGGGTTTTCTCGACTAAATTATGGTGTTATATCGTGTTTGATGGATATAATAAAAGAAAGATAACAAGAAGAGCAAACGCTCGATCGAGTCACTTTCGCAGTTCTGAATATTATATGAGGCATCAGATGGACAGGAAGAAATTGCTATTCACAACACAATGCATACCTGAAGCATACCTGTGACCTTGAAAAAGGTCAAAGGTCACCAAAGCAGACGTCAAAGTGTAGAGGTCACTGGGAGTCACGTTCACATAAAATTTGAGCCCGGTCACTTTTATAGTTTCCGAGAAAAGCCCAACGTTAAGTTGTGTGTTGCCGAACAGAAAAGGCTAGTTATCTCCCTTGTTTTTCTGATAACGTTCGTAAAAGGCTACAGATGTAAATACTTTGATGTAAAGAATAATCCTACAAAGTTTCAATCACATCCGATGAACTTTGTCAAAGATATAAAATGTCTAATTTTTCCTTTGACGCTGACCTGTGACCTTGAAAAAGGTCAAAGGTCAACGAAACCATCGTTAAAGTGTAGAGGTCATTGGAGGTCACGACTAAACAAAATATGAGCCCGATCGCTTTGATAGTTTCCGAGAAAAGTCCAACGTTAAGGTGGTGTCTACGGACGGCCGGCCGGCCGGACAGACTAACACTGACCGATTACATAGAGTCACTTTTTCTCAAGTGACTCAAAAACAAGAAAAAGGACAAACACTGTTTTGGAAAGACACAGCGCTCCTGTATAATTATGCAGGGCTCCCCATTGAGCGCGTCCCTGCGTCATATACGCACTAGAAGCTGAAAACACGTACTAGACATGTTTGGAGGGGGTCCCGGGACGCACTAGACTTTAAAAGAGCGGGTCCTGAATTGTCATGTCCACCAAAATATTCCAAGAAAGAATATCGTTCACAGTACACAATACGTGACCACAATGTTTTATAAGTACACTGGGACTTTTCGGCTTTTGGACCCTTAGGACCCTCTAATATTCTGCTGTGGGGGTCCATGGACCCTCTAAAAATTGAAAGTGGGGGTCCCGGGACGCACTTGGAGGGGCGTCCGTGGGGAGCCCTGATTATATCTCTCCTGTCAACCATTCTTTCCTGCACTGTGTGCATTCACGTCGTTCACACAATAGAGAGAGAGCTTTCTTTGTACGAAGTATTACTGATCTGATTTCAGGACGTCCAGTACGCGGACATTGACCACATGGACGAGAGGAAGATTTTCACCATTGACCAGGCCAACTTTGCAGGACTCGCTGACTACTTTGACACTCTGCGTGATGGAGGCATGAGGACCATCATTATCCTGGTACGTTAGATAATTATCTTTACACGTGTGTGTGTGTGTGTGTGTGTGTGTGTGTGTGTGTGTGTGTGTGTGTGTGTGTGTGTGTGTGTGAGGGGGTGGGGGGCTTGTGTGTGTGTGTGTGTGTGTGTGTGTGTGTGTGTGTGTGAGTGTGTGTGTGTGTGTTTCTTTCTGTCTGTGTTTGTTTCTTTCCTTGTGGTGTGTGTGTGTGTGTGTGAGGGGGTGGGGGGCTTGTGTGTGTGTCTGTGTGTGTGTGTGTGAGTGTGTGTGCGTGTGTGTGTGTGTGTGTGTGCGTGTGTGTGTGCGTGTGTGTGTGTGTGTGTGTGTGTGTTTCTGTCTGTGTTTGTTTCTTTCCTTGTGGTGTGTGTGTGTGTGTGTGTGTGTGTGTGTGTGTGTCTGTGTGTGTCTGTGTGTGTCTGTGTCTATGTGTGTGTGTGTGTGTGTGTGTGTGTGTGTGTGTGTGTGTGTGTATGTGTGTGTGCTTGCGTCCGTGCCTGCATGCGTGTGTGTATGTTGGGGGGGTTGTTGGTGTGTGTGCGTGCGTGTGTGTGTGCGTGTGTGTGTGAGTGTGTATGTGTGGGTGGGTGTGTGTGAATGCCCTCTTCATTATTGTTATGACTACTTTAACATTAATTTTACTTTAAAAGCACACCACTTTGAGTACGGTCGCCCTGGAATAATGTAATGTGATCATAGATAAGCGTATGTTTTCCATGATTTTGCTTAAAAGGCTTCATGTTTAAAAGTAATATTTAGACTCGTTACAAAAAGGTGCGAACAGGAAAACTGTATTTGATTATGTAGGTGTCCACACGCGGTAAGCAGAGGGCGGGGAGGAGGGGGGCGGTAGAGGTTTAACAAGAAAAACGAAAAACTAGTAGTACCCAATATTGACCGACTGTGTGACGATATCTTCTGCTATGGTCTGTTGAGACAGTGATATCAAAATCGAGACCGGAGGTCGAGATTTTGATATCACTGTCGAAACAGACCAATAGCAGAAGATATCATCACACAGTCGGTCAATGTTAGATATATTGCTAATTCCCTGGACATTTTGTATTTACTGTAAAGAAATTACAAAAGTATTTGTCTCACTTTTGGCTGTTCCATATCCCTCCCTCTGATTATTATTTCTTTTTGTTCACTCTTTTCTTGTACTTTTCAGTATTTAAAAATGTCTTTTCTTTCAAAAAGTCTTTAGTCACTTGCTCAACTAAATTCTGGGATCATTACATTTTCATATATATTTGTTTATTTTTAAATTTAGGTGTTTTTGTTTTTGAAGTGGGGAAGCAATAAAGAGGTCGTCGATGTCAAAACTGATATCGACGGAAATGTCGTCGATATCACTTTTACAATGAGCTCAGTTTTGCCCAATTGACCAATGGAAATCCACGTGACATATGAAATAGCAATATTCTTGCATGTGTACAAGTGACTCCATCAGACCAAGATGAACAAGAAGAGCAAACGCTCGATCGAGTCACTTTCGCAGTTCTGAATATTATATGAGGCATCAGATGGACAGGAAGAAATTGCTATTCACAACACAATGAGTCACGTTCACATAAAATTTGAGCCCGGTCACTTTTATAGTTTCCGAGAAAAGCCCAACGTTAAGTTGTGTGTTGCCGAACAGAAAAGGCTAGTTATCTCCCTTGTTTTTCTGATAACGTTCGTAAAAGGCTACAGATGTAAATACTTTGATGTAAAGAATAATCCTACAAAGTTTCAATCACATCCGATGAACTTTGTCAAAGATATAAAATGTCTAATTTTTCCTTTGACGCTGACCTGTGACCTTGAAAAAGGTCAAAGGTCAACGAAACCATCGTTAAAGTGTAGAGGTCATTGGAGGTCACGACTAAACAAAATATGAGCCCGATCGCTTTGATAGTTTCCGAGAAAAGTCCAACGTTAAGGTGGTGTCTACGGACGGCCGGCCGGACGGCCGGCCGGCCGGACGGCCGGCCGGACAGACTAACACTGACCGATTACATAGAGTCACTTTTTCTCAAGTGACTCAAAAACATATATCAGTCAAACAGATATCGTCAATATAAATTACAAATTAGACAACAGTTATAAAAAATTAAAAAAGGAACCATGACGTTCTAATCGACGATGTTCGGGAATAACTCTGTCGGGTTTGTATGAGTTGTGACATAGTGAATACTCTTGCTTTTGGTGAGACAAACAAATCCACACGTGCTCCTTGTCCGCGTGTTTCGTACACACCCCTCGATAGTGACTGGCCCGTGAACTGTTTGTCTCACTAAAAGCAAGGGTATTAACTCTTTGACAACCCATACAAACCCGACAGAGTTATTTTCGGAATTCGTCTATTTTAGCTCAGTCTCGTGTTGTCGAAGAATAAGTTAATCTACAATTCCCAAGTCCGGACAGGCAGCAAGTAAGGATTTTGATTTTGGTATGGGTTCAAGTGGAGTGATATTACCTTTTATCGTACGTAGGGGAAGGGCTCCTAATGTAGACCACTTTTTGTTTCACGCTGATAACTAGCTTGTTTTTTTGCGAAGAAGTTTCATTTTGTGTTTGGTAGTCCTTCTCTCTTAGGTTAACCGTTAGGCCTAATTATAGTGAAATAGCTTTGATAGACATTCAGCAAAAATTAAATACAGAAAAAATCACAAAGGGTCCATATTAGGAGCCTGGGCGCCTAATATGGACCAGTAAAGCGGCCTTCACGAATCACTGTAAAAAGCCCCCTATACTTCAAAATAATATGATACAAATAAAATATGCTCTAAATTTATCTGTTTCGGGTTGATGAGAGCATTATTTGAAGCACACCAGGAAACTAAAGAAGCTTATCAAAAACAGAGTGAAAATAAGTGAAATTATCAACTTCCACAAAAAGAAGACTTTTTGTTGCATTTTTTTTAAATCTCGAGGGCTAGTTATAGGTTATTTCCAGCAAGCTTCTTAATGAATTAATGAAAATAGCCTTTAGATTTTATTTTCTTCGATTTGTTGAAGGTGGTCCATATTAGGGGACTCGCACATACTTTGAGATTTTGCTATTATTTTGTGTTTGCAGTAGAAACTCAGGGCCAACACTGCTAAAATGTAACAAATACTGTTTTAGCTGTCATATATAGCAATTTTTGTGTGAAAAAATCTTTGGCTGTGGACAGAAACAAGTTCGTTTTAGGTGGCAAATTTAGAGTGAACGCTGCCAAAAGTAAAAAAAAGAGAAAAAGCCTAACGGTTTTGAGATTTGTGTTTTTGCAACTGTTTTGACATGTGCAAGTTATCCAGAGAGGGTGAATACAGCGAATAAAACTTTTTTGAGCGCTCTAGCGCCGTTAGTTTGTCAGAACAGAAGGTGGTCCATATTAGGAGCCCTTCCCCTAAGTGAGAGACACCGCTGAAGAGATGACATAAACAATAGCGTTCAAACCACAGTTCATGTGAATGAGGTCGTGTCAAGCTAGTCTGGCAGGGGCCTGATTTTCCACTGCTCGTGATGCCAAGAGACACCGATACAAACGTCATTCTGGGAACACTTTTACGTTCATTGTTTTGAGAACGTACACGTCACGCTATGCTTTCCAGAGTGACGTCTCTTTGCTTTTACGTCAAAGATCACACGAGGCTTTGGGAGAGATCGAGGTTCCATTTGAAGAGTCTTCAATTATGACGCTTCGACTGAGGGACGTTTGGAGCAAAAGACACGTACGCAAGAACAGTATGTGGGATAAACAGAATACTACATGACTATATCGCATGTATAAACCCTGGCCCGACATATCTGTGATGGTGAGCCGAATCGTTCACAGGTGAAGGACTGTGTATTTGATCATTTGCAGGATCCTTGCATCATTGTCAACGAGACTAACTACGAGCCGTATGAGGAAATGAAGAAGGTCAAGGCCAACATCATGTGGCCTTCAGACTTTGACATTCCTGCCAACAGTTCAGATGATGATGGTTCAATGCTGGGATTTGTAAGTTTGGTTTTTTTTGGGGGGAAAGGGGGATGGGGTGGGGGCGGGATTATAATAATGCCTTGAGGAAATAAGAGTATAAACACATGTAGCCTACTTGTGTGTATGAGTTTTATTATTCCACAGAGGTACAAGTTTCTATGGATCTCCTTTTTTTTTACCTTTGATATCCCACATAGACGTCCACAAGACCAGCTTTTCATTTTATGGAACTTTAGCCTGGAACTTAAATCCTAACCTTTCGAATCAGTTAAAATGTTAAGAACGGACTCCAAAAACATTAGATAAATGAATACACTTCCATGCTTAATAACACAAAATTCACAATTTTGCTTCCTGCTTGTCTAGCGATACAATTGTTTAATCTTATGCCCTGAACTTACTGTGGTTTTAAGCATGCTTTTTTAATAGCTGGATTATGTTCGATTTTGAATCCGGGCAATGTGCCTTTATTATGGATTTTAATGAAAACATTTTCATATCGTATTATAGGCCTCTTTAGGTTGACTTACAATGACATAAATGTTAATGTATTTATAATTAATAATGGACACATGACTGGATATGTGGATATGTATGTTGGGGTGCGGGTATGGATGTGTGTGGTTTAGGTTATGTGTGTGCAGATGAATTCTATGTGTTTATTTATATGTTTTGAGAGTGATGTAATATATGTGTATATGGGGCAAAAGAAAACATTCTGTTCGTCTGACATTCAGATAATTCAGTATTTTTGACTTGAATTGATTTGAATTATTCTGATCCTTGTGCAGGTATGGCCAAAAGGCAAAGTGGTGTTTCCGGACTACTTCAAGAGCGTTACACACCAAGTATGGAAGGACCTCATTGTCAAACACCATCAGAATAAAACTCGCTTTGACGGGATCTGGATTGTGAGTATCTCTTTTGTGTGACGGAACTCTTCAAATAAATAAATACGAAATGTATACACAATGCAGCATTTCTTATTTAAGTCTTGACGTTGATAGTATGATGATATGAGCGAATTGGCGTTTTAAATATTCGAGACTACTGGATGACAGACTAGAGATTAGGGGTGGTACCGAGTTGCCTCAATCATTATTGACAATGGATAGTTCAGATTGAGTAGAAACATGTATTGAAATGAGAAAAAACATAAAATTATCGCGTGGGGCAAAGAAACTTATAAAGAAACATATTAAAAATATATATATGCCAAAAGGTGCTCA
Source organism: Littorina saxatilis (assembly GCF_037325665.1). NCBI lineage: Eukaryota > Metazoa > Mollusca > Gastropoda > Littorinimorpha > Littorinidae > Littorina > Littorina saxatilis. Next base: position 43,348,912 of record NC_090249.1, on the reverse strand, counting down.
CAGAACAAAAGACGACTTTGTTTTACAATAAAAATGTTTCTAAAAACGTGTGTCTGCTGAAAATTGGTGTGTGTGTGGATGAATGTGCGAAGAGATAGTGGACATAATTTCGTGTGTCTGACTTGAACGGTTTTGAAGTTATCTTTGTTTAAAGTCAAAAATAACGCCAAAACCGGCCATCTGAAAACGGACATCGTGATACCTCGTGTTTTGAATATGCCACAGAAAAATAACAAGAAGCACAAATGAATTGCATTTAGTTTGATTGAATGCCTGAAACATCGCTTTACAGACGAGACCAAACGTCAAATCTAAATCTCGAGAGAATTTTTTTTTTTTTCGATAACCGAATTTTAAGGTGTCGCACGCAAGATGTGTCGTCATCACGGCATACATTTTTCAATCGCAGATATTTACTAAATTTCTTTTTCAAAAATTCTGGAATGGATGTCGACACGTCAAGCGATAACGGTGTATCAAACTGCTGTCTTTCAAGTAATCCAGCAAAGACTGCAGAACTTTTGAACAGCATTTTTGAAAACGATTTGAAAATTTCGTCATATCTTGCGTGCGACAAAATGTTCGGTAATTAACGGTTATTTTATTTTAAAAACAAAATTTACATGTACAAAGATCTACTTCATCTACGGAACCACGTGACACATTCTGTGTTCAAAATTTGTGAAGAAATCACGAACCACGAATTCGCTATCAAGTGTTGAAATTATGTCGTCAACATCTTTTCAGATCTTGCGTGCGACACCATCTTGCGTTCAACATAAAATGTCACTACCTTATCGAGTTTAATGGGTAAAACTAACTATTTGTTGTCTTAGTTTAATCTTCTTAATTAAAAGCGTAATAAAACCGAACTTCCAAGATGAATTTTAATTGAGATTAGCGAAAGAGCGGGCACGCAAGTCGACCTTAAAGTAAAAGAATGATAACACGAGCGTTTGTCGTGTTGTCTTGCGTGCAACACATTGTCCAAAAAGGAAAATGTATATTTTTCTCAGACGTTTTTTAAGTTGAAACCTTGAAACTTCACACACATTTGGGGTTTAATCGCCCCCATGCATGGTAAAAGTCTTGTTGACCCTTGTCAGATTTCAAGGTCACGGCTGGGTCACATGTGGTTCAGAAAACGGATGAAACATATTTTTTCAGAGATTTTTGAAGCTAGAACCTTCAAACTTCAAACAACGCTTTTGCTTAATGATTGTTCAACATGGAGAATTCAAGGTTGATCCTTGAGAAATGTGAAGGTCATAGCAGGGTCTCGTGTGGGTAAAAATGAGATTGTTCGGACACTGCATGTAGCATGGAACGACAAAACATAAGTCATGTCATATTTCAGATATCAGTACATTTACAAATGGACAACACCAGCAAACATGAACCAAGTCTGGTCGACCTTAGTCAAATGTCAAGGTCAAAGTGGCGTTATGGTTTGGGTAAAAAAAAAAGGAAATTGTATTGAACTTCAATTTATATAAAACCAAAGTCTGGTTGATCTGTTTTAAGATTTAAGGTCAAATCTGTTATTTAAGGTCAAATCAAATAGAAATTTGTTGATGCTTAAATCTTTGAAACTTCCAACAGGTTTGAGGTTTGACAACTTCTGGTATGGTTGATCCTGGTAATATTAATTGGTCAAAACATCAAGATCAACAATTATAAAATAAGCACTTTCACCAATGTCAAGTGAGCAATAGCAGCAAACGTGAGTCTTATAAAGATTATCACTTTTTGTGTGACCTCAACTTGACCCCTCTGAATGCTCTCAATCATGGAAATTGACCACACTTTGATTATAACCAAACAACATCAAAACTTTGGAATGTGTGAAGTTTCAAAGGTGTTGCTTAAAAGGCGTTCGTGAAAATGACAATTGTATGTGTCTGACTTCAATGCGACCCCGCTGCGACCTTGACGTTTGATTTTATCAACCAGACTTTCATCATGTGTGAATGACTTCAAACACTATAAAACTAGTTGAAGAAATTGACAATTTTTCAAAGTTTAATTCAGATGGCACTGCTGTGACCTTGAAATTTGACAAACATTAACCAGGCGGTCACCTTTTTTAGAAAATATCCTTAAAGGATCTTTAACCTTACTGTGACCTTGGAATTTGATGAGGTTTAATTTAACTTGCGTAGTGTGCCAAGTTTCAAGGCCGTAGCTTCAAAAACATATGAGAAAACCTCATTGAAAAAATGTATATGTTTGACCTCAACGCGACCCTGCTGTGACCTTGACTTTTTCAACCAGACTTTAATCGTGTGTGAACATTATACACTAGAACTGTGTGTATTTTCAAAGCTCGTGCTATAAACGCGCTGAATAAATTGAAAATATTCCACATTTGGACCAGATGTGACCCCGCTGTGACCTTGAACTTTGACAAAGATTAACCAGCAGGTCACTTTTAATGAGGTTTTATAAAAATGCTGAAATTATGTGAAGTATGTAAAGTCTAACTGATCTAGTATTAAAACATGTAAGACGTGACAACGACAATTTTCCAGTTTGCAAAGGAAATTTAACCTCGCTGTGACCTTGAAATTCAATGTTGTTTAATGTGATGTGCACCATACCTGGAGGTCATTATACTTTGGTTGTGTGCCAAGTTTCAAAGCCCTAGCTTTAAAAACGTGCGAGATAACCTTAATGCTATGACTCAGTGCCGTTTTGAAGGATATAACGAACAAAATTATCGTTATTTGTAAAATCATTTGGGTACATTTATCTTTTCTTTTCGTAATTGGGTTCCAGCATCTGTTGTCTTAACAAAAATCACAATATCAGTCGTGTTTGTCAACTTTTATTTTTTAGCCCCTTTGTCCGCTTTTCGTGCGCACCTTTTGGCACTTAGTCATATATATATATATATATTTAAAATCTAAAAAAAAACCATAGTGATAAAAATTCCACTAAATATTAACATCACAGGACATGAACGAGCCAGCAAACTTCGGGACCAACGAGGAGAGACCGTGGAACTGGCCTAAAAATGACACACCCTACTGGAGTCTGCAGTGCAAGAACAACAGCTGGGACGAACCTCCATACAGGCCATGTGAGATTGCTTTTGACACAAGAAAGAAACATTTTTGTTCCCTTCTATTTTCATAGATTCTGTCAGAACAGCAGGTGGTTTTGAACCTATATTTGTATTTTTCTATCAAACTGCAATGGAAGGAGGAATGTGCCTTTAACGTTTTATAACACTAAAACCTCCATCACAGACGTACATGTACAATATATAATTACCTGGGTTTCTTCATCCTAGATTCAAGGCTGCAAAAGTGATCATGTTTGATACAGGATACACTGCGGCCGAATAAAAGACAACATAGAATCTTGCTTTCCTTCGACCAGGATATACTTTGAACTTTTCTGCTGTTTATTGTTTTGTTGCAGTGGCGGCGTACATTTATGATAGCGCGGACAACCCCAGAACCCTTGCAGACAAGACGGTGTGTATGAACGGCGTACAAGGTGACCGGGGTCAGTACAGGCACTACGATGTCCACAGTCTCTACGGCTGGAGTCAGACCGCTCCCACACTGGAGTAAGTTGTTTACGCTGTATGTGTCCTTGCACATGTACGGTTTGTAAATAGCATCAGTCTATTCCACACTGTGTGTATTTTCTGACACGGTTACGCCCACAGCAAATCCCGTGCCATTACCAACCTTAGACATGCCAATCAGTCACTTGAATACAGCAATGACAGGCAGGATCAGGGCATTTCCCGTGGAGGAATACATCCATACCATTTTTGAATTTTGTGCACTATTGAGCAAGTGTGACTTTACAACGGAGGGGGTTATTTTTCCAGTGATATGAGTTTAGTGAATATCGCTTCATAGCTGTGCATGAACTTAAGTACACCAAACAGAGTTATTCGGTTAATATATTTAGACGTTATTAAAATTGTTGTGGGTTGCATTTTTGGGGGAGTCACCCAGTACTTCAATCTATGAAGACTTTCGAAGAATTCTCAGAAATGAAGACTTCTTTTTCTTCAGAGCGGCAAGAGCGGCGACAGGGGAGAGAAGCCTGGTGGTCACACGTTCGACGTTCCCCGGTAGCGGCAAGGATGGCGGTCACTGGCTGGGGGATAACACCAGCGTATGGTCACATCTGCGACAGTCGATTATAGGTATTGAAAGAATTGAGGGAATACGTGTGTGTGTAGGGGGGGGGCACATCCGCGACTCCATTATAGGCACATTGGTGTTGAGGTTCATGAGTAACGTGTGGGAATTATGAGCAGATATAAAATGGTGTGTGTGTTTTTTGTGTGTGCGTTTTCCCTGTTTTTTTCTTTCTAATATGGCTGATACTAGCGAAAGTACATGACTGTTTTTAAGGATAAAATTGGATCAGTTTCTCAACATAATTATTTTCTTAAACAGCCTCGATCACGATTTGAACCAGACAAAAAGACTAAATGCTAAACAAAATCCACACTATCGCATGTATATATATATTTTTTTTAAATATGAACATCTACCGAGATATGTTTGCACTGATCTGCAAAACATTCCATTTACCTTCATTTGGAAGAAAAATGGTAGCAGAAAAGGTAAAGGTAATTGTACTATGAAAAATATGCATGTTGAGTTTTATATATTTAAGCGCTGTTTCAAAGTGTTCACAATCTGCGTCTGGATGAAAAAGAAATATTACTCTACCTTCATTAAGATCAAATAACCAAAGGGAAAGTAATCGCTCTAAATGCATACGGCATGTGTAATAGAGTAAGTGAGAGTTATTCAGAAACAGTCTCCTGGCACCCGAGAGAATCACAGGCATTGAAATGAACAAGCAACTTTTAATTTCATCCTCATTTTTACCTTCATAAAGTTTAAGATCATATAATACTCTAATGAAATTATGAGTGTGCACGATAAGTAGTTCTCGCCGTATAAAGTGTATCGACTTGTAACAGCTTCTTTGAGTGTTGGAGACTACGCTTGACTGCCACGGATTGTAATACTTAAGCTGCATCCTACTCCTCCAGTTCCCCTGAGAGTAGCTTAGTCTTCTGGAGCCTTCTTGGTTTAAACAATTTTATTCAGAAAATGTTTTCAGATAACAAAGCCGCAATCAATCAATTAGTAAATGGAGCACAACAAGCAAGGCTTATAGAGCCTTCTTGATAAGTTAACTATAGTCTTAGGTTCTAAGCATGCCAAAACATTCAGGAAAAATTGCATTGGTAATCCGAGAGGGATCTTTATATTAATTATCAGCGATAATTACATCTACAGCATTGTTCTCTATAACACACAGATTTGGCTTATGCCTGGCTGCATGTCAGCGCTAATAGTTACTGTGTGCAATTACTGTGCGAGATATGGGTAACATAGGACTGTTCTTTGTAAAGATCAATTTAAGTTTAAAACCAAATCAAAACACATCCAGATAATTGTTTCCATTGCAGGAATGCTGGATTTCAATCTGTTTGGCATCCCATACGTAAGTATAATGCGTTTGTATCTTTCTTTCACTGCCCTTATAGCTGCTTAAGTTCTATGTCGGAAAAACAAATGTTTATACGATGGGGAAAAAACTCTGCTTAGAGCATCAGTAAGAAACAATGATCGTGTAATGATTGACAAAAGGTTTGGCAGATTTCAATTTGGAGCGAACAATACATTTTGGAAAACCCTCAGCAAAGCTGCCGGTGTAACACGAAATTTTTACTCCACGAACAATTTACTCCGAAGTAAAAATTTCGTACGAAATTCTTACTCCGAGTACACATTTCGTACGAGAAAAGAACTCCCCAAGGCACGAAAAAATTACTCCCTCCACGAAATTTTTGCTCCCCATTTTTTTCACTTCCAGTAAAAATCTCGTACGCGAAAATGGGATGCGGGCGAAAGGATAATGCCAATATGTGATTTCGCGCAAACGAATGTCGTGTCACCCTCCCTCCACCCCTTCCACCCCCAAGACTAACAGGGGACAAGGGAGTACAAATTTCGTACACCTGGCATGGGAAGTTAAATTGCTCGTGCCAGGGTGGAGTAATTTCTTCGTTATTTATTCGTCAGGGGAGTAACATTTTTGTACGAAATGTTTACTCGGAACTCACCTGTCATGGGGAGTAATTTTCTCGTGTAATGGGGGAGTAGTTTTTTCGTAAAGGGAGTAACATTTTCGTACGAAATTTGTACTCCGGGGTAAAAATCTCGTGGGAGTAATTTTCTCGTGTTACAGGGGCCTGTTTGTAAAAATATGTTTATCCTCCATGTATGTATGTCTGTGTGCGTGCCTGTGTGTGTGACTGAGCGCGTCTGTGTATGTGTCGATTAGTCCGCGCGCGCGCGTGTGTGTGTGTGTCTGTGTGTGTGTCTGTGTGTCTGTGTGTGTCTGTGTGTGTGTCTGTCTGTTTGACTGTCTCTGTGTTTCTCTCTGTGTGTTTATCTGTGTCTGTTTGTCTGTGTCTGTTTGTCCCTGTCCGTTGGTGTGTCTGTAAGTCTGCCATGCCAGTCCGTTTGTTTGTCTATCGGTGTCTATCCTTGTGCCTGGGAAATAATGGATACACACAGTTCACTTGTGTGTGCACAGTCGACATATATGTGCTACTTACACAAGCTACAATTCTCTCCACAAAAAGAGATTTAACCCTAAAAAAAAATCCCCTTTTTTCACGTACTATAGATTGGGGCCGACATCTGCGGATTTTTCGATGACACAACGGAGGAACTATGCTTGCGCTGGATGCAGCTAGGTGCGTTCTATCCGTACAGTCGCAACCACAATGGCAATGGGTATAATGTAAGTACACGTATACATTTCTGCTCATTTAATAGAGTTTAGTTAAGAATCTACTGCCAAGCTGGCATGTGCATGTATTTCGAGTGTGTATGCAGAGACAGACAGAAAGAGAGAGCAAGAGGAGAGAGAAAAAGAGAGACAGCGAGAGAGACAGAGACAGAGAGAGACAGACAGAGGGACAGACATGCAGGCAGGCAGACAGACAGTGACAAAGATAGTGTCTGTCTGTTTCTCTGTATGTCTGTCTTTCTCTTTGTCTGTGTGTGTCTGTGCATATGGGTTTTGGTGTACTTTCTTGTTCCTAAAAAACAGGCTATTAAGCATCCGTGAGGACGGGGTGCAGCGAGAGAGTCGTGCCTATTTCCCTGTTTATGCGTTTACTTTGGTTTGCTTTGTGTCTTTGTTTTCTTTTGCTCTGTTTTGAATTCTGTTTGTGCTTTTTACATTTAGTCAAGTTTTGACTAAATGTGACCCTCCACCACGAAATGAGTCGCATGTCACCTTTGCAGGATTTTCATATTTTTACATTTTCCTAAAGAGTTTTTTATGCTCTATCCAGTGGTGAAAACCGTTTTAGAAAAGAGCGAAAACTGTTTGAGTTATAAGCCTGTGACTATGGTGACCCTCACACTGTTACCAGACACTCCCCGGACTTATATTAAGCCTAGCGCAGAACCGCGCGAGGTGACATGCGACTCATTTCGTGGTGGAGGGTCACAAATGTTTTAACATAGAGGGGGAATCGAAACGAGGGTCGTGGTGTATGTGTGTGTGTGTGTGTGTGTGTGTGTGTATGTGTGTGCGTGCGTGCGTGCGTGCGTGCGTGCGTGTAGAGCGATTCAGACCAAACTACTGGACCGATCTTTATGAAATTTTACATGAGAGTTCCTGGGATTGATATCTCCGAACATCTTTTTCGTTTTTTTGATAAATGTCTTTGATGACGTCATATCCGCCTTTTCGTGAAAGTTGAGGCGGCACTGTCACGCTCTCATTTTTCAACCAAATTGGTTGAAATTTTGGTCAAGTAGTCTTCGACGAAGCCCGGACTTCGGTTTTGCATTTCAGCGTGGTGGCTTAAAAAATAATTAATGACTTTGGTCATTGAAAATCGGAAAATTGTTAAAAAAAAACCAATTATAAAACGATCCAAATTTACGTTTATCTTATTCTCCATCATTTTCTGATTCAAAAAACATATAAATATGTAATATTTGGATTAAAAACAAGCTCTGAAAATTAAAAATATAAAAATTATTATCAAAATTAAATTTTCGAAATCAATTTAAAAACACTTTCATCTTATTCCTTGTCGGTTCCTGATTCCAAAAACATATAGATATGATATGTTTGGATTAAAAACACGCTCAGAAAGTTAAAACGAAGAGAGGTACAGACAAGCGTGCTATCCTTCTCAGCGCAACTACTAAACCGCTCTTCTTGTCAATTTCACTGCCTTTGCCATGAGCATGAGCGGTGGACTGACGATGCTACGAGTACATACGGTCTTGCTGAAAAATTGCATTGCGTTCAGTTTCATTCTGTGAGTTCGACAGCTACTTGACTAAATGTTGTATTTTCGCCTTACGCGACTTGTTTCTTTTCTGTTTCTCCTGCAAGCAAGTTTGTAGTTTCTTTCTAATTCCCTCAGACTTACCTAGTTACGTAAGGCTATTTAACCTGTTCGTGCATGCATATGCGTGTGTTCAGAAACCATCTGTGGTCTACTTGTAAAGATGTCCTTGGTAGAAAATATGTTTAATGTACATGCAGGAACAACATCCTGGGGCGTTGGGTGACAATGTGGGAATCGCGTCACGTGAGATAATGGAGACACGTTATTGGTTGCTTCCTTACCTCTACACGCTGTTCCATCAGGCGCACACACAGGGGGAAACAGTCGTCAGGCCTCTGCATCATGAGTGAGAATCACATTCTTATGAAATTATTCTTTGGAATGTTGAACTTCTAAACAGAGCATACAAAAAAGCTTTTTTGTTTGTATTGTTGTTGTTCGGGGTTTTGTTGTTGTTATCGTGTGTTTATTTGTTGATGTGCGCGTTTGTTTGTTTGCTTGCTTTTTTTTATTAAATGTAAATGCAATACACAATGTTTAGTCCAATGTTTTATCTTTGTCCGTCTTAAGGTGATGTTCTTTTGTATTTGTGGAGCGGGATCAAAAGTTGTTGTACTTGTGCTGCTACTTAACAATACATGATAATTATGCGTTTGCGAAACCGGCCACCATGTGTCTACACGCAATAACTGAACGATCATGCTTTCGTCCGAGTAATCATGTATCCTTTTATATTTCAGTATGATTTTGCAGTATCGTTTTGCCTTTTGAATCCCCATATTCCCCCACCACCTCCCGAAATTCCCCCACCCCAGCCCCTACTCCCTACCCCCACTTCACCTCACCACAACAGCCGTCCACACATCCCTTCACACTAATATGTCCCTGTGATATGCAAATAGTCTACTCGCGATTTTGGCTTGGTTTTTTTGTCTGTGCATTTCAACCATTGGCGATATATTTATGATCAACAGGTTTCCCATGGACTTTAAGGCTCGGGGTATCGACCGCCAATTTATGTGGGGACCGGCTTTATTGATTTCACCCATCCTGGAGCTGGTATGTTTATACGCTAGAACATTTTGAAACCTGTTGTTTCTGAATGAGTAATTGGTATTTGACAAAAAGACCAACAAATACTGTACTCATGTGTTTAACGAAGGCGATACGAATAACAAAGTTGTTGTTTTTGTGCTTTGTTATTCGTATCGTCTTCGTTAAACACGTGAGTACAGTATGTTTTGGTCTTTTTGTTTCTCGTTCTCACGCGCAGTCACCATTGTTCTGAATTGGTATTTGGTTTACTCTATTTTATACCTAGGGGTTTTTTCGTCAAGGAAATTCTGCCTGCTTTCACTGGGGATAGAGTGCAGTGACTTAGTCTCTTGTTTCTGTTATTTTCCTGCATGCGTGTATTTGTGTTTCCAAGCTCTGAGACTTTTGCTCTGAATTTTGTGTTACCTTTATCTTGCGCATGCGGGAACACGGAGGTGTTGACAAATGGAAGAGGATGCACACAGTTGACTCTTAGAAGAAAAGCTAGCGCCCCCCCCCCCCTCCCCCCGGAAGGAAACAAATCCCATGATCTTGTCCACAACCTCATATCTGTCAACGTTTTCTTGTACACAGAATGCAAACATGCCGCCATTTTGACACATAGGCCTACTAAAAAGTCTCCTGTCTGGCTCATTTCTGTTTTGAGCGTAACACCAATTGAGCAACAAATACCGACTCCGCTCAGAAAACAGCCAAGACGTTGGTATGTGTCTTGGGTAAAGAAGACCTTGGTCCAACGCAAAAGCCTAGTCAGATCTGTAGTATTCGTAGTGATCATGAACGTTCACACGAGAAAGAATTTACATTTAAGTACACTTTAGGCGTAGTACTTTTTGAACATTTTTAAATGTTGATAGTGCTAGCTGTTGGTGTTAAGATCAAGGATAGAGGGGGGGGGGGGGCGACAGTTGCTATGTAATACGATACAGTGGCACATCCATTGTAAGACCCAAGCCCCTATGATTATGTGCTTGTTTTCTCAGATTGTCTCTTCATAACTCTTGCGAATTTAGCTCCGTCGTCTGTATGCAGATAAACAAACCAGAATTACTTTCATTGGTTGTTGTTGTTGTTGTTGTTGTTGGTGTTGGTGTTGTTGTTGTTGTTGTTGTTGTTTTCTTTTGTTTTGTTTTTAAAGAGCACCATACAATATTTGTTCTGTTCAATATTTTGACAGAAGGAATCACAACCAAAATTCCAGTTTGTATAGTTGTATTTGACTTGACTCCACAGAATCAGACTGAGCTGAAGTATTACCTTCCAGGTGGTCGCTGGTATCATTTCTATACGGTGAGTCTTCCAGATTACACAGGAGCGTGTAAGAAGGCTGCATAAGAAGCCATATAAATACACACACGCGCACCCACGCACACACGCAGGGGAGAGTGCGCGCGCGAGAGAGAGAGAGATTGAGAGAGAGAAAGAGAGACTCGGAGTGAGAGAGGGAGAGAGAGTGTGTGTGTGTATGTGTGTGTGTGTGTGTGTGTGTGTGTGTGTGTGTGTGTGTGTGTGTGTGTGTGTGTGTGTGTGTGTGTGTGTGTGTGGCAGACAGACAGACAGATAGACACACTGACAGCTTTGACATACAAGAACTCTTAACATTAAAATACAATAGTTTGCAAATGTTTAATACCTGAAAAGATTTCAAATGACAAAGAGAAGAATGTCATTTCTGAATGAGAAATTAGCAGCACATAATTAATTTCTCAGGGCGAGGTATCCATGGGTCCAAGCGAGAAGACAGTACCGGTCACCCTGATGTCCAAACCGGAACTGCATCTGAGAGGTGGTCATGTTCTTGTGCTACAGGCTCCTGCAAACAACACACATTTCAGGTTGGTTCAGTTGAGATGGGATGTGTTTGTGTGTGTGTGTGTGTGTGTGTAAGTGTGTGTGTGTGTATGTGTGTGTGTGTGTGTGTGTGTGTGTGTGTGTGTGTGTGTGTGTGTGTGTGTGTGTGTGTTTGGGGGTATACATATTTTATTTAATACAACAGAATAGTTTGGGACCACCCACGTTTTTCTTGACAAATTTGTACGTATAATTTAAAGACACTTTCCAGCTCGTGTGAACCAGTGTGTAAATAACAAAAGGTCTGTTCACGTTTTACACGGAACAGGAGCATCTCTCCACTGAGCCACACACACAAAACACACACACACACACACACACACACACACACACACACACACACACACACACACACACACACACACACACACACACAAAACAACAACAAAACTCCAGCCTGTCTGCTGTCTGTGAAGAGTGTGATTTTTTTTCAGAATGTTTTTGAAAGTGACACCAATGCTAGTCTGTGATGCTTTTTTTTCACGAACCCATTCACACTCCACTCAGAAAACAGCCAGGCTGTTGATATGTGGTGTAATAAAGTTGAAGTATATTGTCACTCCATGCAAAAATGCCTGGACAGCCATATGCTTTTAAAGAAAGTGCACACAACAAAGGTATATTCAACTGTTGATATATTTTAATGATATTGTTTCATTCTTTGCCCAAAGCAGTAACAAATCTATGTTAGTATTTACTTGGGCTATAATAATTATGTGACAGCTACCTCGAATCACTAACCTGCCAAGAGTTTCTGTGGTTATGCGTTGTCTTACATAATGGATTTTTGCGAATTTCTGTCTTTTCTGTACTTGATTTTATAACCATACAGGTTCAATCTTGTTTCCCCTTGTGTTCACCTTTAACTCCTTTTCAGTCGCCAAAACTCCTTCCGAATCCGGGCCATGTTGGATAAGGCAAATGGATCGGCTAGAGGCTCCCTTTTCTGGGACGACGGAGTATCTGTTGGTAAGTGATACATTGTTTAAAGGGTTGGTTGGGTGTTGAGGCAGTCTCTTCAATAAATGATATTTTGAAATAAATTCGTCGGGTTTGTATGGGTTGTGGAAGAGTGACCTTTTCTTGCAAAACCTCTGCTAAACATTAAAGGGGCAAATCACTAGTGAGGGGTGTGTTTCAAACACGTTGACGAGAGCACGTGTTTCCGATACTCCTGTTGCTAGTGATTGGCCCCTCAAATGTTTGGTAGAGGTTTTGCAAGCATGTATAGGTCATTCTCCCACAACACATACAAATCTGACGGAGTTATTTTCGGAAATCGTCTATTTGCATGAGTAGACACGAAATGACTTACCACTTAATGCAATGTATGCATGGAGAGAAAACAAATTGCTTAAATCAATATCAAACCATTCAGTCAACCTGTCCGTCAGAAAGATCGTAACTGAACTCATTTGGTCAGTATTCACTGAGAGTCCTAGCTGGTCGATACCCGTCGACCGAGACTGAAAAATCTCGATAAAACGTGCCCACAGTGAATCTTTTGTTTGTAAAACGTTGTTTTTTGTGTGTGTGTGTTTGTGTGTTTTTTCAACGGACAGACATGACGTCATCCTACAACTTTATCGTGTACATATATTTGTTGGGATATTGACCGGACTTCATCATTAAAAAAAGTGTTGTAATGATGTATCTGCTCGGTAGGTTTGGTTTTCCTTTTTCTTTTACATTCAGTCAAGTATCTTATTTCTATTGCTTTTCCGAGGGGGGGGGGGGGGTGGGGGGGTTCGGTGTTGTACACATGCATACATACACACTTCCACCCTCGGCTCACTCGATTACCGATCCCCAGTTAAACATTCGCTCAAATATTGACTAATTGTAAAAATCGTATTGTCAATAATCCCCATTTATTTTTATTGATGAGTCAAGCTCCAGCAAGAAGTAAAGCTCGCCTTCTCTGTTACAGACACATACGAAAATGGAAAGTATACTCTTGTCAACTATACAGTGAAAGACGTAAGTATGCAGGTGTTTGTGCCGGTGGTGGTGGTTGGTGGTGGAAGTAGTAAGGACAGTGGTGATGATGATGATCTTGATGATGATGATGATGATGATGATGATGACGATGATGATGATAACGACGATGATGACGACGACGTCGACGACGACGACGACGAAGAGCAGCAATCGTGTGCGACGTACGACATACCTTCCAGTGTTTCTGGGAAGCGGGGTGTTTGCCAAATGACGACCCTGTCCATAAAGACCACCTGTCTAAAGAGACCACTTTTGCTCAGTCCCTTGGGTGGTCTCTTTAGACAGGTTCGACTGTATAACTAAGACATATCGACAAGAGAAAACTAAACATAGAAATGTAGACTCTCTGTTCTGTTCATTTGATTTTGCTTAAATCCACTGTTTACTGGGGGAAGGAGCTATGGATATTGTTATGCGGACGGTATTGGCGAGAAGAAAACAGGCATCAGCAGGTTTATGTCGGAAAAAAATTGTTTAACTGAAAACGGCCCAACAAGGAATAAATGAGTAACACGCTTCGTTCAGGACAGCTTAGATGGGTTTTTTCTCGCCGGAGGCTCGCGAATACATAACAATAGTCCATAGGGAAAATATATCAGCTGTCCTTGACAGGGGAGTGTGAAACCTATATTTATTGTTATGATTTCCACAGCAAACACTCCAAGTTACTGTTGTGGCAAATAAAGGCGTTTCCGACGTGTCCAGCCTAGGCTACGAAGACGTCATTGTGTATGGCGTCACAGCCGCAAATAACGTCACGGCGACAAAAACTGGAGGGGCCTTGTTCTACCCTGCGTTTACTTTCCACACAAATATTCAGGTGAGTTTTGGAGTAAAAGTGTGAATGTGTGGGTGTGTGTTTGTGTGTGTGTGTGTGTGTGTGTGTGTGTGTGAGTGTGTGTGTGTGTGTGTGTGTGAGTGTGTTTGTGTGTGTGTGTGTCTCTCAATGTACTCTGCTTGTGAACGATGACAGAATGCATGTACAGTAACAATCATGGATGCATGTGGTAAGTTGCATGAACGTATGTTTTATAACTGTGTAAAACACACTACACTTTGACCTACTACAGTGCATTGAAACATTCTCAAATAGACATGATACCGATACATTCACAGTCTGGCGGTGACATAACAAGAGACTTTCTACTGCTACATAATTATAGTAAGACGAAGTAACCAAGAACAACTGCGATCTCACAATGCCTTGTCAGCTCCTCGGGGAACAAGTTAAAGAATGTTTGCCTGACGCTGTTATTGGCATTATGACGTATTCTCAAACTTTGTTTCGCTTTGACGTCAGAGATCTTACTTTCGAAGAGAGGGTCAAAAAGAAACGTCTTGGTTTTGCGTAATCGGTGTCGTTTGTCATTAAGTTGTATTGATTGATTGATTGATTGATTGATTGATTAATTGATTGAATTTGTTTTCATTTTTTGCAGATGTTGAACATAACGCTGGTTAACGCTGTCAAACTGTCAGAAGGTTTCACGTTGTCTTGGCAATAGGACACTTGGACCTTATGTGCACCAGTAAGAGAAAGTAAGATACTGTCTCAAGCCATCATTCTTGCGCAAAGCAAAAACAAAAACAACAACAACAACAACAAACAATGAGTGTACATTGGAGTTTCAGCCCATAAAGAACAGGACGAAAAAGATGACCCTGTTGATGTCAAGAAAGGGCGCGTCGGTTGTCGGTTACAAGTAGTTCGTTGTGAACCATGTCGTGCTTTTCTCTTGCAATTCTCTTGCAGTGGACTCTTTTTTATATTTTTTTTAAAGCACCCCCACCCCCGCCCCTTTCTGTTTGAACGATCATGTAAATTATAACGGATTATGCCCAGCCTTTTTACACGGGATTAAGACGATCCTTTAAACCTGGACACATGCTAAATACTGTTAATGCTTTGTATTCAATTATTTCCTGGCAGTGAACAGGTCTAGCTGAAAATGGTCTTATTTCGCGTAAAAACATAGGCAGACTTGTGATGGTGAGAAGATGCTCGTAGTCTCCAGAAGGAGTGTTCCTTTAACATGACTTACTTTTCGCCTTGCGGCTAGGATTTGAAGCTTGCTTAGTTTGTTAGATACTAAGATAGTAAGCCCTATCACCCGTGTGAGTAGGTAGCATTATCTTTGTGTGAGTGTTAAAGTCATGAGTATAGATGTTTGAGACGATGAAATTCAAAGGGAAGATCCTTGGAAGCTTCTATAAGATTTCTATTTTCTTACTCCTTCCTTGCTATAAAAGTTCTTGACAGTCCTTTGACGTCAAAACATTTTTCAACTGTGCGTCTTCTAGTGAACTGGAGCTGGTTCATGAATGTGTGCTTCCAATAAACTGTATGTTGTTTGCGTTTGCATAAATAGGTAGTATACATACTATAATTTGAAAGGGTCCAAGTCCTGAGAAGTGATATCTCAATGTATTACCAATTCAGTGCCCCATATGGCTTTTTGACTAATAAGGAAGGATTCTAGGTGACCCTCTAAATGTGATAACGTTCAGGCAGGGACATCTCACAAACGATATCAGCATTCGACTGAAGGCTCATGCTTGATATCTTTTTTCTCGACATGTATGTTATCATTTGCTAACAGTCAGCATATTTGAAATAACTCAAAGTACTGTTTTTGATTTTGTGTCTGACATATATTCATTTGTTTGGTTGGTTGTACGAATTTCTATTCATATTTGATTTGATTGCATTGTGTATGCATCATGTAACAACATTTATTTATGTGATTGTATCATCATTTAAATAAATTCACTCATGCTTGTTGATTTGTAGTTTTTAATAGGTGTGCCATAAAAAAAGCATAATAGTTTTCTCTAAAAGATATGTGTATTGCAATTTATTGCATAGGTTTTTGAGAGCGATGTTTTAAGGTGTCATTTAATTTCCTCGACGTTGAACGCATGTACAGATTATGTAGGCCTCAATGCTGACATTTGTCTGAGGTGGTGCAGAATATTTACCGCTAGTATTTGTAATTTTTCTTAAACATTCAACAATATTAAACATTGTGTTAATATATATATGCAAACGAGAATATTCTCTGATTTATCTCTCTATTTGTTCCTGCCTCTCCATCTCTATTTTTTTCCTGTGTGTCTCTCATGTCTATCTCTCTCTCTCTCTCTCTCTCTCTCTCTCTCTCTCTCTCTCTCTCTCTCTCTCTCTCTCTCTCTCTCTCTCTCTCTCTCTCACACGCGCGAGCAACAGAACTGACTCACAAAAACGAACCGTCACACAGACGCTCGCGTGCACACACACCACACACACACGCACACACAGACACCACGACCCTCGTCTCGATTCCCCCTCTATGTCAAAACTTGACTAAATGTAAAAAGATCACACTCTTCACAGACAACAGACAGGCTGGAGTTTTGTTGTTGTAGTGTGTGTGTGTGTGTGTGTGTGTGTGTGTGTGTGTGTGTGTGTGTGTGTGTGTGTGTGTGTGTGTGTGTGTGTGTGTGTCTTTGGTGTGAGGGTACCATATATAGACGAACATGTTTTAAGGCATGATTTTCTGTTTATTAAGTAATGTTGATGGTTTTTCAACTTTTTACTATCTTTGTCATTTATTCATTGATCTGGCTTTGTGGTTGGTGTGCTGTACCCGAAAGCAGCATTTAAAGGTATCATCCTTGACAATACGTCCTTTTGTATTCCTTATTTACAACCATATTTGATTTTTGTTGCAAGTGTTGCTCAAAACTGCTTTTGTCGTTGGCTTTTGCTTGGATCGTCGATGCAAGGGTTATCTGGTTCCTATAATGTGAACAGTTGATGGTTATGCTCGTTCGAAACTCCTTTTTTTTTTTTTTTTACATCTTGTTTGACATCTATATATATTAATCTTTAATCTTTCAATAACAGTGAGTATCTGACATAATCATAATTAAAAACAATTTGCAGTGCAGTTAACCTGAATACTCAACTGTTGTGACGGTTGTGTTTGTGTGTGGGTGTGCGCGCGCGTATGTGTGTGGCACAGTGTGTGTGCCTTTGTTATGAGGGTACTATATATAGACGGACATGTTATAAGAGAACAAGAAACAGGAAAATAGGAAGAAGCTTTTGGTTAAACATCTTTTTATTTATTTTATTTAACTTGCTTTGATACAATCGGTTTTTTACACACACAAAAATACAATGTCTGTCTGTTTGTTTGTTTGTTTGTTTGTTTGTTAGTTTGATTGTTTGTTTCGGGCGAAGGTGAGGGAGGGTGTTATATTAAAAAACAGAGAGAAAATAAATATAATTGTCATCTTTTATGTTAAGAAGACTGTTTGGTTTTGGAAAACTGAGGGCTAGTTATAGGTTATTTTTAACAAGCTTCTGAAAGGCACAGTCAGCCTCCCGTAAACCATCACAGACACTGTCGGGCTTTTACACACAGTACAAACACCCTTTCACACGTACTAGAGCGGTGGCGGTTGACCGTTCAGAGGAACTGGCGCTATGCAGAACCGTCGTCTGCCACGAGAAAGACGTTTTGCGTGACACGTTTCCGGGCTTTTCTTTTTTCAAACTTTCAAAACTTTGAATTGTACTGATCTTGTCTTGATGAAAAAAGAATTATTTTATGATTTAAGAATGTTTGTGTAACAAGCTGTCAATTTATTATTTAGGTTTTAAAAGTTAGGTCCAGCACCAAAACAAGGCGCCTGATTGTCCGTTCGGATAGTCCACGAAAATAAATTCTTTGAAAATGTCTCACTCTCGGTCGACAGAAAGCAGCCAGGATGTTCCCTTTCGGTGAGCGTTCAAATGGAAGTATGCTTGCACTGTATGTAGAGGCTCGGGGAGCTCAGTGATGGTCTACGGGAGGCTTACTGTGCCTGTAATAAATGACGAAAACAATCTGTAGTTTATCTGTTCTTGTTCTGCTATTTGTTGAAGGTGGTCACACATGTATACTCTGAGATTTTCCTATTATTTTTGTTTGACCTAGAAAGACGGGTCGACACTGCTAAAATACAACAATGGAATTATAGTTGTAATATATCAGGGTCGGACCAAATGAGATGTAAGGGGGGGGGGGGTCCTCCCTTTTTGGGGGGGCAAATCAGCGAAGTGGCGAAGCCACAAGCAAGCGCCTGCAAAGCAGGCGCGCGAACTAGGGGGGTCCGGGGGCATGCTCCCCCGGAACATTTTTGAAAAACGGTTAAAATCTGTGCAATCTGGTGCATTCTGGGCCTTGTTTTGAGGGTTAAGAGCAGCATTGTTTTGGGGCTAAAACTAGTTAAAAAAAAAAACCACTCAAAGCAAGGTACATGCTTTTTTCCAGGGGTGGGGTTCCGGAACCCCTGGAACCCCCCCTGGGTCCGGCCCTGTATAATATAGTAACTTTTGTGTGGTAACAGCCGGGTGTGTGTACAAAAACTAGTCTGTTTAAAGCTTCAAGTTTAGAGTGAACGATGCCAGAAGTGTAAACAAGTGAGAGAGAAAATTTCAACAACAAAAAATGTGTGGTTTGTGCGTTTGTGCGTCCAGAGAGGGTAAATATGTCGAAATGAATTCTTCTGCGCGTCAAATTCAGAGTTAACGATGCGAAAATGAGGTGAATGAAATCCTTTTGCGAGCTCAGTTTGTCAGAACAAGAGGTGGTCAATATTAGGAGCCGGTGTTACGAAATTTTCTTTCGCCGAAAGATTTTTTCTCCCCTACCAACACGTTTCACTCATTTTTGTACCAAAAACAATTCTTATGCAAAACCATCCTCTGACTACGGGTTAGGGGTAAGTTTGGGAATGGGTTAGGTATGTAAACAGTTTTAAAATGCGTCAATTTCTGGCGATGTTTTTGAACGAAGATTTCGGGTATGTCTTAATACCGAATTCCCGCGGACGGCGTCGATTGAATTCTTAGTTCACAAACATCACCAGAAATTGACGCATTTTAAAACTGTTTACATACCTAACCCATTCCCAAACTTAACCCTAACCCGAAGTCAGAGGATGGTTTTGCATAAGAATTGTTTTTGGTACAAAAATGGGTGAAACGTGTTGGTGGGGGAGAAAAAATATTTCGGCGAAAGAAAATTTCGTGACACCGGTCAATCAGGGGCCCTTCCCCTATGTCACAGTGTGTTCAAAACTGGTTACAGAAAAGGCGTTCAAAAGTAGAACACTTTAAATTAGAGTGTATACTGGATTGTTTGATGCAGGGTTTCATTTACTGGTGTGCCTTGCGCCATTGGCGCATAACATCTCAAAATGTCCCATTATAATTCCCTTCTGTGCGTCAAAGGGCGCACTGAGATTACGTACCACTGCGCCACGGGAGTACAGTGTTCGGAAAGACCTGAGCAAAAACGCGCACACACACTAACCTGATACACTAAGCACATTCGCATATCATCATATGGCACCAAATAGAACTATTTTGTATCTTTCGACAAAAGCATTTTCGGACCGCCTTCTAGCCTGCTTTGCGCTTTTTGCCTTCGACTATGATGTCCCATCAAAATTTGGTTGAGGGGGACAAATGTCCCATTGTCTTTTTCTTCCAGGCTAAACCCTGTTGATGCCCAGGATCGACAGTGCTGCGTTGGTGTATTCAGATTACTGCTACCTTTCTCAAGATGAGGAAATCAGTGTCTTTGGATAAACTGCGGTAGGCTAACTGAGTCGGTCTGATTATATACAAACAGAAATAAGAAACAATACAAAACTGAAGAATGTTGGTCTGTTTATATTACTGTTACATCTCTCGAGATAAGGAAATCAGTGTCTTTGGATAAACTGCGGTAAGTCTGGTTATACATAAAAAGAAATAAACAACAATGAAAGCTTGAAGAATGTCGGGCCCTTCTCAGTTCCACGAAAGCGTGAAACTCTCCAACACCGGCAGGTCAACAGCAACTTCCAGTTTCTGAAGAGAAAAAAAGAAACAGAGAAAATTCAATAATTCTTTTTTTTAAACATATTTAAAAACAGAATGTTTCGTGAATATAGTCCTATCTCACAAAACACAGACACACAAACACACAGACCTACACACACACACACACACACACACACACACACACACACACACACACACACACACACGCACGCATGCACGCACGCACGCACACATACACAAACACACACGCACTCTCTCTCTCTCTCTCTAAATAAATAAATAAATAATAAATAATAAGCATAAATCAAACACAGACAGCTTAAAAAAACATTATATGTCGCACATAATGCAACTAAACATGTGCTGAAAAGTTCATCAATTCATTTGAAATGTATGTGCATGTTAAACAAAATTATAATGATATGCAGATCTAAATTAAGTTATGTTAAAAATTGACACTTTTTATCATTGGAAATTGTACTTAAAATGCAGTATGACAATTTATTTTTAAATTTGTATCTGTAGGCTATATAACATATATACAGTTATAATGTATTAAGTTTGATGTGATAGTTCTTTGATTATATTGTTTTCTGTTCTTGTTGACCCTATATTAGGGCGAGGGCTGGATGTAAAAAAAGCAATATTCTTGCTTATCTATTACCCTCGATAATAAAGATTTTGTCTTGTCTTGTCTCTCTCTCTCTCTCTCTCTCTTTTTCTATCTCTGTCTCTCTCGCACTTTCTCTCTCTCTCTCTGTCTCTCTCTGTCTCTCTTTTTCTGTCTCTCTCTCTCTCTTCTTCTTATTCTTCTTCTCTATGTTACGGATTTCAAAACAGGCAATATACAAAGTAATGAACAGAAACATTTCACCTGTTGCTTCTCATCAAACTGGGAGGAGCTGGCAACAGTCTTTCCTACAACATTCTTCACGGTGACGTCAGTGGATGACGTGACGCCATGTACGATGACGATTTCGTAACGAAGGTCAGCTGCTGTATGTAATCCTATCCTACTATGGCTGACTGTAGTCGTGAGTTTGTTCTGAAAAAAAAATCTTATCATCATTTCCTAACCACCATCAGAATCATCTTGACCATGTGGCGAATGAAATGTGAGTGTGTTCTGCAAAAAAAGAAAATCTCATCATCATTTCCTAACCATCATCAGAATCATCTTGACCATGTGGCGAATTAAATTGTTTTGAGCGCTCCAGCACCGTTAGTTTGTAAGAACAGGAGGTGGTCCATATTAGGAGCCGGTGTAACACGACATTTTTACTCCACGAAAACTTTACTCCGGAGTAAACATTTCGTACGAAATTCTTACTCCGAGTACACCTTTCGTACGAGAAAAGAACTCCCCAAGGTACGAAAAAATTACTCCCTCCTCGAAATTTTGACTCCACAATTTTTTACTTCCAGTAAAAATCTTGTACGCGAAAATGGGATGCGGGCGAAGGGATGATGCCAATATGTGATCTCGCGCAAACAAATGTCGCGCTACCCTCCCTCCACCCCTTCCACCACCAAGACTAACAGGGGACAGGGGAGTAAAAGTTGCGTACACCTGGCGTGGGCAGTAAATTGCTCGTGTTAGGGTGGACTAATTTATTCGTTATTTATTCGTTAGGGGAGTAACATTAACGACTGTCGTTGGAAGTAATTTTCTCGTGCTATGGGGGAGTAGTTTTGTTTGTAAAAGGAGTAACATTTTCCTACGAAATTTTTACTCCGGAGTAACAATCTCGTGGGAGTAATTTTCTCGTGTTACACCGGTCCATATTCGGAGCCTTTCCGCTATAACGGCCACAACGAAAATCCAAATCAAGAGCACAGCAATATAATTATGTTGGCCTCCTATCCCCCCCCCCCCCCCCCCTTAATCGTTAATCAAGTAGTAAGAAAGAAACTTACATTGTTCGCAAAATACCGCACCAGAAGGTAGTCTCCATTCTCATAGGTATCTAGGGGAAAAAAAACTAAAGTGCATGATTGACTTCACATCGCAAACCCGGGCCTCCTCGCTCCTTTATTCCACAGAAAGTGTTAATAAAAATAATATTATTCAATTCAGACACACTCGTATGCCTATGATTTAAAAAGAAAGGAAACACAAAATGGCAGTAAACTTAGCATTTTGTTCTCAATAGAACAATAACAATATATAAGAAGAAGAAAACGCTAATAAAAATACTTTATTCTTTTTTGATACACACACACACACATGTATATAAATATACATTAATACAGACACATATTTACAAATATTTACAGTATTCTTACATCTACAGCTGAGGCAAGGGCATGAATAGACGAATTCCTTAAATAACTCCGTCGGGTTTGCATGGGATGTGGGAGAGTGACCTTTTCTTGCAAAACCTCCGACAAACAAAGGATGGACCAATCACTAGCGAGAGGTCTGTCGGAAACACGTGCTCCGGTCCACGTGTTTCCGACATTTCCAAAAAAATCGTCTATTGAGTGCATGCTGACTCACCAATGGAGACTCCATCATCCCAGAAGAGAGATCCTTCAGCCTTTCCTTCCGATCCAGTAGCGTTTAGCATCACCCGAACTGTCAATGCATTCTGGCGGCTGGACCCAACACACATGTATCAACTTATTAAAAAATGTATGTAAAGAGAAATTTTGATAGGTCAAGTAATTAAAAAGACTAGAGGCGCACTTTTCATAAGACAACATTCAGCGATTCAGTCTCCAACCCGATGCTAAAAGGAGTTTGCCAGCATTCACACAAACGTCTACACTATATATAATATGAGAGCCCTTTATTGTTCCGTCGATGATTTT
This sequence comes from Littorina saxatilis, assembly GCF_037325665.1. Lineage (NCBI taxonomy): Eukaryota > Metazoa > Mollusca > Gastropoda > Littorinimorpha > Littorinidae > Littorina > Littorina saxatilis. Next base: position 43,325,954 of record NC_090249.1, on the reverse strand, counting down.
GACAGCAGAATCTCAATCACATTACTCTCACAGGTACATGCATTTGCATTTGGTTAGCTTTTAATTTGGTTTGAAGCAGTACTGCCATTCAAATAGCCAAAGAAAGCGTAAGCCTAAATATGACAAGCGATGAATGGAAACGATTGGAAAAAAAAGACACACACCCGAAAACGAACGAACATTTCCATCATGCTTGCATGCTGTCCCAGAAGCAGCAGAACAAACACCTAAACAATCTATCAACAAGTGGCGCTAAAATCACGATTTTGCCACAAAACAAAATACTACCTTTCTAGAATCTAAATATACATTCCTTTTCGTGTAAAAGATTATGTCCACCACCTCAGATCCGCTCAATATTTGACATGGGATAAGATTGTGTACACCACCTCAGATCTGCTCAATATTTGACATGGGATAAGATTGTGTACACCACCTCAGATCTGCTCAATATTTGACATGGGATAAGATTATGTACACCACCTCATATCCGTTCAATATTTGACATGGGATAAGATTGTGTACACCACCTCAGATCCGCTCAATATTTTACAAGGGATAAGATTGTGTACACCACCTCAGATCCGCTCAATATTTGACATGGGATAAGATTATGTACACCACCTCAGATCCGCTCAATATTTGACATGGGATAAGATTATGTACACCACCTCAGATCCGCTCAATATTTGACATGGGATAAGATTATGTACACCACCTCAGATCCGCTCAATATTTGACATGGGATAAGATTGTGTACACCACCTCAGATCTGCTCAATATTTGACATGGAATAAGAGCATCCGTCCACCAAGACACATACATCAATTCAACTTAAATGAATGGCTGCTTCTTGTGCAGTGTAAGAATTTTTCGTTGAATTCATTTCGAAGATTGACGAGAGTGTTATTAATTTGAGAAATTATTTCAGCAAAACATTTGGCACTCTGCAAAGAAATCACTGAGACTGTTGAATGTTGGTATGTGTCCAAGTGGAAGGAAGATCTTATCACATGCAAACGCCTGCACAGCTCTGTGTTGGTGAACGTACGCTTACATTAGAAGGAATGTACCTTTATGAATACGTGTTAATATGTAAAGTGTATATAAAATATGGTGGCAAAGTGGTACGTAATCTAAATGCACCCTTTGACGCGCCGAAGGGAATTGTAAAATGGGACATGTTCAGATTTAATGAGCCAATGTCGCAGGGCGT
>NC_090249.1:43259738-43322238 GCF_037325665.1 Littorina saxatilis | reverse complement strand
TGGTCGTATCTTGGAAAAATCCGCAGATGTCTGCCCCGATCTACAAGCATGAGACAGTTATTGTACAGTAGAACCTCCCTTTTAAGACCTTTTCAAATGTTCTTTTCATAACCTATGTTAATCTTCCTTCTTCTTCTTCTTCTTATTCTTCTTCAGCGTTCCAGAGTTTTCTGGTTACGTGTGAGCTCGTTTGCCCATTTGGGTTCCCCATACTATACTCTGAGAACATAGTCAGCTTCACTCCCCTTTCGTTGAGTAGGCATGCTGGGTATTTTCGTGTTTCCATAACCCACCGAACTCCGACATGGATTACAGGATCTTTTCCGTGCGCACTTGGTCTTGTGCTTGCGTGTACACACGAAGGGGGTTAAGTCACTAGCAGGTCTGCGCATAAGTTGACCTGGGAGATCGGAAAAATCTCCACTCTTAACCCACCAAGCGGCAGCGACCGGGATTCGAACTCACGACCTCCCGATATAACCTTGAATGGTTGAAAACGACGTTAAACACCAAATAAAGAAAGAAAAAAAAAAGAACCTCCCGATTAGGAGGCCGACGTCTTACCACCACGCCACTGCGCCCGTCCTTCATTTTAAGATTCCCCCCATTTCAAGACCTGGTTTTCTCAGATTGTTTGGGGCCTTAAAAGGGAGGTTCCACTGTAACCATGCAGTAGTCACCGGGAATGACATAAACGTGTGCCGTCTCCAGCAATTCTACATTAAGACAATCATGAATGTATGGTAATCTTGTACATCTGCTTGCATTCTCTGTACTCACGTGCGAGGATATGTATGTGTGGGAGGGGGGGGGGGGCGGGAGATGGAAGCTTGCTGTATGTTATGTAATGTATATATTATGTATGATACGTGGAAATGTGATACTATTTATTTGCATGTATGATACAGGTCAGGGCCGGACTAGGCGAAGAGGAGGGGGGGGTTGCCAGTGGTGGCCCAGGGGGATGTTCCCCTGGCGGCAGGGGCGGATCAGTTCATTTTATGACTGGTTTTTTTCAAAAGTATATTGTGAAGATATGGGTGTGAAGGCGCGAAGCGCCGAGCCGACGGCACGAAGCGCCTAGCTTGCTAGGGGGGTCCGGGGGCATGCCCCCCCGGAAAATTTTGAAAAAAAGGATGCAAAATGGTGCAATCTGGTGCATTCTGAGGATGATCATTACCAGTTTCAGGCAGCAGATTTTGTCACTGATTAATACCCCAAAAATTGAAACTCAATGTAAAATAAAGAAATGCATACCTCATTCAATATTTTTATTTTTTGGCTGGGGGGGGGGTCCGGAAACCCTAGAACCCACCCACCCCCCCCTCGTTGTGGGGGTCAGGGGGCGAAGCCCCCTGAAGCTGACGGGTAGGTCATATTCTGAGATAGGAAAATGGTCGCTCCTTGCATGAAACGGCATAAAATAAGCAATAATAAAAAAAAAATTAAATAAGTAAGGTACATGTTTAGGCTAGGGGGGGGTTGCGCAACCCCCATAACCCCCCCGGTAGTCCGGCCCTGCAGGTACAAATGTGATAATTGTAGGCTTATACTAGTGATTACTGTGTGTGATACATGAAATGTGATATGAATGCTGTTTTTATATGTTATACTCTTACTTTCTCCCAAGCGCAAGACAAATTCTTCTATGAAAATTGAAGCCAATAAAATTTGAGTTGAGTTGAGTTGAGTTGAGTTGAGTTGAGTCGTCGTACTATTTGGTCGCAATACCATTAATACATTATCCGATGTTCGTCTTCGGGAAAGTCGGCCTTAAAATTCTTCTCCAAGGGTGAGATTGGCTGACGAAAGTTTAAATGCAACAATGTGTGATGGGGTCTGCAGATTTAGTTCGCCATTAAGTGATTGCCGATCAATTCTGTTAAAATATGCAAAGTACATGACGACAAAGAACAGAAGAGAAACTAGAATAAGACAAAGACTTACATAGGGAATTCCAAAGAGATTAAAGTCCAGCATGCCTGTAACAAAGGAACAATACCTCTAGAAAAGAGCATAAGCAGAAAAACATGGAAACATTGCTTAAAGCTGTAGAATGTTATAACACGTTTATAAATACGTTTTGCGCGGTGTTAGTTTTATCTCCGACAGCTTTTCAGTCATGTTGCACAGATTTCCCTGTAAACTGATACGTAAACAAGAGAGACCAGCATGGGAACCATTTTCTGTCCCTCCAGAACAGTGCCTATATTCTTCATTGCGAGTTTTTTGGGGCAAGTTCTGAACTCAGCCTCAATCCCCACACCAAAGATGTGTATAGATCGCTGCATGTGCTTTACTTAATCAACGTGGGTTACGAATACCAATTCAGTCTCAAAGATTCATCTTTTCCTCTGTTTATCCATCCATCCAACCATCAGTCCACTGATCCATCCATCCGCTGACCTACGATGGAGTCCCTGAGGTGTGACCACAGACTGTTGTTGTCGCCTAGCCAGTGGCCGCCGTGTTTTCCGCTACCAGGGTACGTGGAGCGTGAGATCACCATGCCTCTCTCCCCTGTCGCCGCTCTCACCGCTCTGAAAACACAAAGCGTGTCCCATAGATGCAAGGAATTTCCACACCAGGACATATACCAATGGCTTTTATGCTAAATGGCGGATTAAATTCTAGATCGACGGTGGCAGACAGAGCGGTGAGACAAATATAAGAGAAATAAGTATAGACAGCCAGACATACAAACCAAAACGAACAAACGTGTAGGCAGGCGTAGAATCACCATGGTGGGGGGGTTTCACTCGCAGGAGACTACTAAAAGGTACGTTCCACAAACCATGTGCACACCGTCCCGTGAAAACAGTTCTGCTCATTATCTCAAATCACCATGGTGGGGGAGGGGGGGGGGGGTTCACTCGCAGGAGACTACTAAAAGGTACGTTCCACAAACCATGTGCACACCGTCCCGTGAAAACAGTTCTGCTCATTATCTCAAATCTGGCCACGCTTTTACATCGGATAAGACCATCTCTCTGCTTGGACACATACCAAAAGTCAACAACCTGACTAACCGGCACGGTTGGCCTAGTGGTAAGGCGTCCGCCCCGTGATCGGGAGGTCGTGGGTTCTTTAAAATTGGCAATCTAGTGGCTGCTCCGCCTGGCGTCTGGCATTATGGGGTTAGTGCTAGGACTGGTTGGTCCGGTGTCAGAATAATGTGACTGGGTGAAACATGAAGCCTGTGCTGCGACTTCTGTCTTGTGTGTGGCGCACGTTATATGTCAAAGCAGCACCGCCCTGATATGGCCCTTCGTGGTCGGCTGGGCGTTAAGCAAACAAACAAACATACCAAATTTCAACAACCTGACTGCTTCCTGTGCAGATTTGAAACATATTGATCAATCAATTTCAGTAAACACTGGTGGCTTTAAAAAACAAAAATCATTTAAAGTTTCACGGAAGATTGGCAATGGTTCATTACCACAATAATTGAGCTTCCTGGGTTAAAATATCAACTCACCGTTGAGTGGGGGCGGTCTGACTCCAGCCGTAGAGACTGTGGACATCGTAGTGCCTGTACTGACCCCGGTCACCTTGTACGCCGTTCATACACACCGTCTTGTCGGACAGCGCCTTACGGCTGTCTGGCCAGTCGTGTATGTAGGCAGCCACTGGAAAATATTCAACGGTTGCAGACTTCGGCGCAACTCGATTCTTGGCGAATTTGATGTTTCTGTGCTTTAGACTAAGTATAAATCTTCTCCGTGAGAAATATTCTCTAAAATACGATTGACAATACATGATTTAACTTTCATTTATCTTTCTATCCATACCTGGTACACATATAAACACTATTCCATAATAAAAAATAATAAAAAATCAGTTTTGACCTTCTGATGAAGAGCTGTCTAAAACGAGGTACACCAAAATTCCATGACGACGTCAATATAGGCCTATATACAGTTTAAATCAAACTCACGTGGTCTGTACGGAGGATCGTCCAAGGTGTTGTTGCCGCAGTGCAGACTCCAGTAAGGTTTGTCATCCTCAGGCCAGTTCCACGGTCTCTCCTCGTTGGTGCCGAAGTTGGCTGGCTCGTTCATATCCTGTGATTTCAGGAGTTAGACCAATGTATAAATTATGATCTCGCACCATTTTAAAGTGATTTACAAGCCTCGACAACGAACACAACTGAAACGCACAGGTGTTGTTCCGACTTTTTCAGTTCCTTCTTTCTTGTACTAGTTTGTTTTTGTTTTCCAATATTTATTAAATGTCTCTGTCTTTCTTTCTTTCTTTCTTTCTTTCGTTCTTAAATTCTTTCTTATTTTTCTTTCTTTGTTTCTTTCTTTGTTTCTTTCTTTTAATTTTGACAAACTTAAAAGGGGTTAGAATGACAGTCGTTTGTCTTGATAGAGAAGTTGGGGTTTGGCCAATACTGGCTGCGCTGTCAACGAACCCTTGGCATCTGTATCAATTAACAGAAATGATAGGCTACTTTCTTGGTTTAAGTACAGAAATCACAGTGACTTCTCCGTCCAGATTCGGTCAGAAGTTCCTGTTTTTTTCCCCCTGACTAATGACAGTTACGAAGACAAAAGTAGGTTGGACTCACAATCCAGAGGCCATCAAAGGCGAGCTTCGCACGGTGGCTGACGATGAGTTCCTTCCACACTTGCTGGGTGGCGTACTTGAAGAAGTCAGGGAACACTGCTTTGCCTTGGGGCCATACCTGCAAATCAGAAACAACAACAATAATGAGGAGAAGGTGGAGGAGGAGGACGACGACGATGTCTACGACAACGACAACAGCTACATCAGCGATAAAAACAACAACTACAACAATAACAACAGCAAAAATACCGACACTAACAACAACACAAACAACATTAAGAACGACAACAGCAGAAGCATCAACAACAACAACAACAACAACAACGACGACAACGACAACACAACAACAACGTTGACAACGAAGAAAAGCCACCCAACTAACCAATCACAGGGCTTACATCTCTGGCAACACTTGCTTTCATATTAATGTTCGTGTGTTTAAGTTTCAGATGTTCGCAACACAACCATGGCATTGTTTGAATCCACTTTTGTTTGACTCAAGCTGTAAAGCGCTTGGAGCTGTGGGAAGCGCTATATAAATGTTCTATTATTATTATTATTACAATTATTATTATTTTCTCACGTACTATTGGGGCGTGCAGAAGTGCGGAAATTAACAAAGGAATACGTGTACAAGGAGCAGTATAGGCACGTACCCCTGTACACAGGCAGGTACGTCTGCTAACTATGAACAGTCCATACATTCACGAACGTGGATCAGTGAATGTAGATCATCATATACCCTTCCACATCACTTTACACGTAAGTTAACCAAAAATGTAAACAAAGACTCACGAATCCAAACATGGAACCATCGTCATCAGCGCTGCTAGGCGGCACGTTGAAGTTGTCGGGCCACTTGATGTTGCCCGATACCCGTTTCGTGGCCAGGTAGGGTTCGTACCCGCTAACGTTACTGATGAGAGCAGGATCCTGCAAAGAAACAAACAGAAAGCTTTATATATGAAGTCAGGGCCGGACCCAGGGGGGGGGGGGTTCCAGGGGTTCCGGAACCCCACCCCTGAAAAAAGCATGTACCTTGCTTTGAGTGTTGTTGTTGTTTGTTTGTTTTTTTAAATAAATTTTCTGTGTGTCTCTAACAAATTTTATTCAATGTGAAATCCGATGAGAAAAAGGTACCCCCCCCCCCCCCCCACAATGCTGCTCTTAACCCTCAAAACAAGGCCCCGAATGCACCAGATTGCACAGATTTTAACCGTTTTTCAAAAATTTTCTGGGGGAGCATGCCTCCGGACTTCGCCACTTCGCTGATTTGCCCCCCCAAAAAAGGAGGAACCCTCCCCCCCTTACAACTCATTTGGTCCGGCCCTGGAAGTCTTATATCGCGCGCGTATCTCCAGACTCGGACTCAAGGGGCAGGGATCTTTCAGGGATATCCCTCGCTTCGCACAGGGATCGCGTTTACGCACGATTTTTGCGTATTTGACGCATTTTAAAAGTCGCTGACGCGTTTTTTTCGCCGCGCCGCGTAAGCCATACGCAAAAATATTGTAACTTTTTCTTGTCTTCACGCAGCGCTTTTGCTCTGACTTAATAATCACCCGATCCTGAAACTGACTATAGGGCTCGAGAAGTGACGACACACATGAAATCTGCGCGTCAAAACTAAAGTCCGTTTCTTTTTGCATCGAAGTATCGCAAACGAACGTAACGAGGGTATTACCAGATAATGTCTTGTCGGATAATGAAACAGACATTAGCTGCTCTCCCATCTCGCGCTTCCAAAAGGCGGAAAGTGTGTCTAGTCGTATTAGAGCGGGAAACAAACTCGCAAGGCCCGAAGGTTGGAGACAGCAGGGGTGTTATTCGACAGGCGTGCGCGGAGTTCGACAGGAAAACTCGCCGTATTTAGGTAAGGAGTGTCTTTAAGTCTTTCGTGCGTGTTTTGTTTGTGTCTGTACGTGTTTTCGTAGTACGCAAAAATATTGGTCCGTGACGCGTTTTTTTCGTTTCGTTGCGTATGACTTCCGCGTTTTTTAAAAAGCTAGCGCGATCCCTGTTCGCAGGTTTACTCATCCCTCTCAACTCAACAACAACAACAACAACAACAACAACAACAACAACAACAACAACAACAACAACAACATTAAACAAGGCAGTTTACACTCTAACAAAGCTTTCGTTTACAGCTATTACAGCGTGCGCTATTAGCTGATACCAAGTCGCATGTGCGCGGATGCCAAGATGCAAATGATATAAATATTATGTGTTATCCGATCGCAACAACAACAACAACAACAACAACAACAACAACAACAACAACAACAACAACAACAACAACAATGACGACGACGACAAATATGCCAAGTGCCCAGTCCAAAGAATACGGTAGCATAGCAGTGGTCATGTGTATCATGCACCAAAAGCGCTCACTAGAATTATGATGGTTCTCATGCCAGCGCCTCTCAGTTCGTCGAAGTATTCACTGAGTCCTGAGAAGTTGTTTGGATTGATGGTGAAGTCCATCCTCTCGTCCATGTGGTCAATGTCCGCGTACTGCACATCCTGAAAACAGCAAAACGAGAATTCAGACCAAAGAATGTATCTTTACCATCCTGAAGAAGACGAAAATTTGATGACAAAATTACCGAAACTGGTTGCTGTTGTGTTTTCTTTTTGTGTTATCGAATGTATTGTAAGGATGATTGAAAAAAATCGATATATATACGTACTACTTTCAAAAAGTTGTTTTGATTCCATTACTGAAGAAGGAGTTTTTACTCCGAAATATTTAATTCATTTTGGTGTTTGGGTGTTATTTTTTATTCTTATTAAAAAGTCCAGTTGAAAAAAACAACATGCTTCTGTGTCACGACGAAGCGAAACCAGTCGTATGATTATTCATGTTTAAACAAGGCAGTTTACACGATAACAAAGATTTATTTTACAGCAATAACAGCGTGAACAGCTATTAGCTGATACCAAGTCGCATGTACGCGCATACCAAAATGAAAATGATATAAATATATTGTTTATCCGTTCGTAATAAGCTTTCACATGATCTAAGAAACAAAGTAACGTCAAGGCTAAGACGGCAAATGACTAAGTGAGAGTTTAGCATAATCAATATCTCCCGACTATTCCCGTTGGACATTTTTCCTTTTCATTTCTTTATTGTCCAATCGCTGGGAAATTCGGGTCGCTTCCTCTCAGTTGAAAGCTAGCAGCAACAGAGTCGCGCTACCTAGGTGTGTGCGTGTTTATGTGCAATCAGCTCCCTGCACTTATGGCAGATTGACCGTGGTCTTTTACGTGCCACAGTGGGGACACGGGGGTGGAACATGGATACCGTCTCTGAGTCTCCACATACAGTTGACCCGTGTCCATCCCGGCCCGGATTCGAACCTGCGACCTTAGGATTACAAGTCAAGTGCTCTAACACCTGAGCTACCGGACGGACCCCCATGTGTGGTCTACCGCTGCTATTCTTTCCAAAGTATATATTGCCGGCAACGTAAACATGGGGCTGACGTGGGGAATGCTATAGTTCCTGGTTTCTGTAACAGCTCTCTGCAGATTGGACAGATTGTCGTAACCATAGCGACACAGCTGGAACCCCAGAGACCAGTAGGGAGGCATCACTGGTCGTCCTATCATCTGCAATGAAACCAAACAAATTATTGTGTGATTAACAATTGTGAAGACTCAGCAAATGAAAGAAAAAATACGAAAGAAGGAATGAAGGATAAAGAGAGAGATAGAGAAACAGAAGAAGAAACAAGACAGACACGTGGCAATAACATCAACAAACACAGCCCGCCAGCCACCATACCAGCCTGCAAGGAAGCAAGCCTGCTAACCAGACAGCCAGAAAAAAAGACAGCATGCAGGTCAGTAAGCAAGCCAATCAACCAGTAAGCAACCAAAGCCTGCCATCCAGACAGACAAGCGGAGTAACAGAAAAACTGCCAGCTGATCAGTAAGGCCCGGTGTAACACGAAAATTTTACTCGACGAAAAATTTACTCCGGAGTAAATATTTCGTACGAAATTCTTACTCCGAGTACACTTTTCGTACGAGAAAAGAACTCCCCAAGGCACGAAAAAATTACTCCCTCCACGAAATTTTTACTCCCCATTTTTTTTACTTCCACAAAAAATCTCGTACGCAATAATGGGATGCGGGCGAAGGGATAATGCCAATAAGTGAACTCGCGCACACGAATGTCGCGCTACCCTCCTTCCACCCCTTCCACCACCAAGACTAACAGGGGAGAAGGGAGTAAAAATTTCGTACACCTGGCATGGGATGTGAAATTGCTCGTTTTGGAGTGAAGTAATTCATTCGTTATTTATTCGTCAGGGGAGTAACATTTTTGTACGAAATGTTTACTCGGAACTCACCTGTCTTGGGGAGTAATTTCTCGTGCAATGGGGGAGTGCTTTTTTCGTAAAGGGAGTAACTTTTTTGTACGAAATGTTTACTCCGGAGTAAAAATCTCGTGGGAGTACTTTTCTCGTGTTACACCGGCGCTCACCAATGTAACGCCAGCAGGACAGACGACGCACTGCAGATTATTGAGGTGATTAATTTTTTTCCCCAGCCCGCTACACGTTGCGTGAAAAGAAAACAGGCCAAGTACTCGTCATAATCCCTATCGCAGCATGTAGTGTAGTGGCGACTGCGCAGATGTATTTTCCCCTTAAGCAAACCAGTCCGAAAGCCAGTCAGGAAGACAGCCAACCACACAGAAAGACAACCACACAATCGGAACAAAACAGCACCAACCCACCAGCCAACCAGCCAGCCAGCCCACTAAAAGCACTCTGCATGTCTGTCTGTCTCTGTCTCTGTCTCTGTCTCTCTCTCTCTCCGTCTCTCTCTCTCCGTCTCTCTCTCTCTCTCTCTCTCTCTCTCTCTCTCTCTCTCTCTCTCTCTATCTATCTCTCTCTCTCTCTGCGTGACATTATTTCCCACGTATAGGCCAGTCACTAACGAGACAGCGTGTCTGAAACAAGTGTACAGGAAACACATGGCAATGTTTGTCATTGCAAATGCAAGAGTACTCACTCTTTCAGAACCCATACAGACCCGAAAGAGTTATTTCCGAAAATCGTCTATTCTTATAACTCTACCTGTGTGTACTGCTGCACGACGTTCTCAGGACTGGGTCCCAGGAAGACGTAGAAATCCAGAACACCGCCAATAGTCCGCCACGTCAACATGGGGCCGGGACTCAGGGCGTACTCTGCAATCATGCATACAAGTAGAAAAACAACACATATGAACGGACAGATGGATAGGTTAAATGCTTTGAGGGGAAATAAAATGTAAAAAATAACAGTATCGTGTAAAGGGATTTTGTCAAACGCTACACAGTCATGTTTGATTGGATACATTCGCTTGCGTGCTTATGCGTGCGTGCGTGCGTGCATGCGTGAGCACGTGCGTATGTGTGTATGTGCGTGAGTATGTGTGGGCGGGTGTGTTTGAGTTTGAATCGACTCCTAACAAATAAGTACAAACTATAATTATTATATTTTTGATACTGCGACCACCAAGCCATGACCACCCCCTCCCCCCCCCCCCCCCCCCCCCCCACCCACCCCCTGCGTGTTGTAACTGTCCAAGTGTGTCCTGATCCTGTTTTATAAATTTGTCCCCTTGTCTATGTGATGTCCTGTAATGTAAAGCATATACATGTAAAAATAAATTCCACAAAAAGAGAATAAAAAATTAAAAAATACATAAAAATTATAAAAAATACGTTGACGGCCTGGAATCTGGCTGATTGAAGCGACTGGCTTCAAACCCACCCTGTGCATTGCTGTTGAGGAGGAAGACACCGTGCGTGTTGCCGTGTGAATCCTCCACACAGGTGTAGAAGGGATGAACGCCGTACAGGTTGTTGTCGCCCTAGAAACACAACAAATACATTTGTATCCAATTCTTAAAGGAAACACTCTCCTATTTATGCCACACTTTGCGGAACTCCTCGGAAAGGACATACATACGATGGCCTATACAGTACACAGGTGATTCGTAAAAAACACCACCCATTCATATTTTTGTCACAGTTTTTTTTTAATTTCTCGGAAAGAACAAACTGGCGATGATCTACACAGTACACAGATAAACTGTGGCAGTGTTTCGGAAAAAGTGGCATTATTCGGACAACACGCTTTCAAATTATCGCCGTGAGCTCTGGCGAGAAAGAGCGATTCATAAGTGTTCATTATTATTATCATTATTGTTATTTTTATAATCATCATTATTATCATTATTATTATGCACTGAAAACCGTCGAGGGGTTAACATTTTCTGGCTTTTACATTGTGAGGTTTTTAGACTCTACAAGGTCAAATATTTTCATCAGTACACAGAAAATGATTTGCGAAACATGTATACAGAGTGAAGACGCAATTCTTACAACTCGGAGACCATGTGTAAACTTTTTCCAAATTACGTTTATCTTTTGAGTTGAATTTCCCAGCTCTAAAAAAAAAATGTTTTTCAATGCTTGCTACATCAGTCCTGGACTTTACAGTATATATATGTGAGTTAAAACTTTGTAAAGTGGTTAAGTATATTTCGATGTGTATTATTATTTCATTTGGAATTGTGTACAGTATTATTTATTTATGTATGGTTTTTTTAGACGCTTAGAACTGTTTCAGGATTTGCGCCATATAAAAACATCCTCATTATTATGATACCCCGGGTGGCTGATCTCTAGCGAATGCAGGCCAACTGTGCGGGGTGGAGAAGTCTCGTCTGAAGGTTGGGTGGGAGTGTTCGCCCAGTCCGTACAGGTCAGAGGAGGGCAGTCTGATGGTCAGCTGTAGAAACTGGTCGGACAGCACCAGGCCTCCTGGACCCGTGTCAAATCTAGAGACAAATAATGAGGATATAGTCGGAACACAAGAAATGTGGTTGGCGTCACTTTGCAAGTCATGACTGCGCTGTACACGGCGTGTACTTTACACTCCATCCGTGCATAACACCCCTGGACCCGTGTCCAATCTGATGGAAGAATAAGTGATCCTTAATGAGAAAACTGGACAGTTAACGGACATTATGTGTGATCTCAACCAACTAGGCGTGCGTAATTATTGCACCCCAACACAGAGGTTGGAACTCACTTTTTTTCTGTGTGGAGGGAAGTTTGAAGATATAACACACACACACACACACACACACACACACACACACAAGCACGCACGCGCGCACAGAGACAGACAGACAACCTACATCACTGTGCCCGTCGCTTTTCTGGTGATCACGAACGCCAATCTCGACTCGTCAGTTATCTTGAACTCATACAGCAAGTCGCCCGCTCCTCCGGTTGGAAGATTCGTTTCCAAGGGAACACGAAAGCGCGGTGGATTTGCATACATGTCGTCAAACTGTAAACATTTGACAGACATATAATTAGATACAGTATTTGTACATTCGTTGTGACACCTTTCTTGCTAATGTGGTTGTTGGTTTTGGTGCAGATATTGTTGTTGTTGTGGCTGCTGTTGATGATGGTGTTGTTGTCGTTGTCGTCGTTGTTGTTGTTGTTGTTGTTGATGAGGATGTTGTTTATGTTGTTTTTGTTCAAGTTGTTGTTCTTGTTCTTGTTGTGGTTGCTGTTCATGTTGACTTGTACAGTTGTTTAATACTCGTGAATGGTGTGGATGCTATAGCCCTGTGGTATCTTAAATTTCGTTCATCAATCCTCAGATTCACATACAGGGTGAGGCATTCTCCGAATTTGATAAATATTCTTTAAAAAACGTACAAATCAAACTACTTGGCCTACATATTCGACACTTTTAGACATTCTAATCCCATCTCTCAGGCTAACGTACACCAAATATGAAGTATTTCGCTTGATACATGTGGGAGCTTTAAGCTTTTTAGAGGATGACATTTGGGGGGGGAGGGGGGGGTCACCCTGTACTATTAGCATAAAACAAGTACACAGCCCTTCCAGAATCAAAAACATCGTCTTCCTGTCCTCTCATTTTGCTGTGTCGCAGTATGTTTTTCTCCACAATTTCCTTGACCTGAAAAGAATGATATTTAATACAACATTCTAACTCATGCCCATATCTAAAGCACTTGAAACAAGAAGGAGAGCAAACATACCGTGCCTTTCGCCAAGCGAAAGTCGAGAGAAGGATGTCCTTATTTCATGGCCTAATTTCAGTTCTTTTCTTGACTTTTTCTCATGGAGTTATGAATAATAGTGAGGGTTCTTTGAATGTCAAGTTTCTGTACCATGTTGTATATTCACGGTCTCTTAGCCAGTGATAAAATCATCATGGATCTATTCGTATCGATCACACGGCACGATCATTTGTGAGAGAATAGATTAAAAAAAATACACTATCAAAGTCCACGGCCAAACGCAAAGTTAATTTTAAACTAAGTACGTGAAAAGTGTTGCACTGACACATGAACGCACACACGCTGAGAGAGATAGAGTGTGTGTGTGTCTGTGTGTGTCTGTGTGTGTGTGTGTGAGGATGTGTCTGTGTATGTGTGGGTGTGTGTGTGTGCGTGCGTGCGTGTGTGTGCGTGCGTGCGTGCGTGTATGTGTGTGTGTGTGTCCGTCCGTGTGAAAGCATGCTTTTTACCCAAAAGGTGAAGCCTGAGCAGATACGTGGTGATTTTCAAAATGTACAGTACACGAGAAGGAATTAAGGCATAGGAAAACAAGTCGCGTAAGGCAAAATTACTACATTTAGTCAAGCTGTGGAACTCGCAGAATGAAACTGAACGCACTGCATGTTTTCACAATGACCGTAGTCCGCCGCTAGTGCAAAAGGCAGTGAAAGTGACGAGCCTGTTCAGCGCGGTAGCGGTTGCGCTGTGCTGCATAGCACGCTTTTATATCTATATGTTTTTGGAATCAGGAATTGACAAGGAATAAGATGAAATTGTTTTTAAAACGATTTCGGAAATTTATTTTTAATATTTTCATATCTTTATTTTTCAGAGCTTGTTTTTAATCCGAATATAACATATTTATATGTGTTTGGAATCAGAACATGATGAAAAATAAAATAAAAGTAATTTTGGATCGTTTTATAAAAAAATAATTTTAATTACAATTTTCAGATTTTTAATGACCAAAGTCATTAATTAATTTTTAAGCCTCCATGCTGAAATGCAATACCGAAGTCCTGCCTTCGTCGAAGATTGCTTGGCCAAAATTTCAATCAAGTTGATGGAAAAATGAAGGTGTGACAGTGCCGCCTCAACTTTTACAAAAAGCCGGATATGACGTCATAAAAGACATTTATCGAAAAAATGAAAAAACCATGTGGGGATTTCATACCCAGGAACTCTCATGTAAAATTTCATAAAGATCGGTCCAGTAGTTTAGTCTGAATCGCTCTACACACACACACACGCACAGACACACACACACACACACACACACACACACACACACACACACACACACACACACACACACACACACACACATACACCACGACCCTCGTCTCGATTCCCCCTCTATGTTAAAACATTTAGTCAAAACTTGACTAAATGTAAAAATACTCAGACTTGTCAGGGGAGATGAAGCAAACACTCACAGTGAACCTGATGAGGTTGTTGCTGAGCATGCGCACGTCCAGCACGGGTTTCTTGAAGTCACCACCGAAAGGTGAAGGTCCGGATGCTCTCAGATGAACCCTGAAGCCTCCCTCTGTGTTTTGCTTGCTGGACACTGAGTAGCGAATACCACCCTCATGCCGATAGAAGCAGGCGTGTGATCCTGTGGACAATTCATAGCACACATCGCAGTAAACTCTCGTGGTTGCTTTACTTTTGATGGCATTGTGCTAACGCATTAAACAAAGTACACAAGCATCCTTGAGCCAATAGATAAATTCCAAAATAAATCTCGCCCACGTGTTTCACACACACGCATCGCTAGTGACTGGCACCTCTAATGTATGGCAGAGTTTTTTGCAATAAAAGGTCATTCACACACACACCCATCGCAAGTGATTGGCACCTCTAATGTATGGCAGAGTTTTTGCAATAAAAGGTCACTCACACACCCCCATCGCTATAGTGATTGGCACCTCTAATGTATGGCAGAGTTTTTGCAATAAAAGGTCATTCACACACACCCATCGCTAGTGATTGGCACCTCTAATGTATGGCAGAGGTTTTGCAATAAAAGGTCACTCTTTCACAACCCATACAAACCCGACGTTATTTCCGAAAATCGGCAATGTTGACGTTACTTAATATAACAAGAAATTCCTCTGATAGGAAAAACACCCCCGTCAAAGGGAAATAACCTTCTCAGTTGGTGGCAGTGAGAATGGTTATTTCCCTTTGACCAACGGGGGTGTCCGTCTATAAGTCGTTGTATAATTTTAATCCACCAATAACTCCCTAACCGTGTGTTTGACTGGTCCCAATTTTTGTAAGGACCGTCTCAGGAATGTATAGAACCTGTTCACCAAGTTTGGTGACGATCGGTCCGTTCATTCTTGAGATCTACTTGCGAACACAAACACACAAATACCGCCACAAACACACAAACACATCGAGTGAAACCTATACACACCCCTATACCGGGGGTGTAATAAGCTGCGATGCGTTATGCTTTTAGTGTAATTTGTTAGCACAATAATACCGTTAAATTTTGAAGGCACCGAGGTTTACTGAAATGAGCCGTTTTCGGACAAAGTTTCGACTAAACACTGCATCAAACACACCTTTTATCGCTTATGGAAAGAATAACACAAGTTTACATCAGTCGGCATGCCATAGCATCATTGCTAGGATTGGGGAACAAAATAGATTAGTTGGAAAAAAGAATCGATTTGAATCAAATATGTTCAGTTGGACTGGTTCTGATTTTGTTTTAAACGAGGGGAATTTAGCTTTCGTGAAGTTGATTTTTGGGGTCTTCTGTGTTTTCTGTTCCACCGCTTTTTTGTGACGACTAGTATAAACAGATGAAATTATTCCAACAATCAGGTGTAATCTGGCCGTTGTTCCCTTTTGTCTTGTCCACTTTATTTCTATTCAGTCATATCAACTTTAAATTGTAGAAAACGTATACATGTACCGTCATTGTCTGTCATAGACTGCTTGTCGAATTCGCAGCCTCGCTGTTCACACAACTCTCGGGTCAAGGTCACCGCAGAGCTCCTGGCATCGGGAAAACAGTCGACCCGTTCTTGAGTATTTCTCATCGTCGTGGTTCTTTGTGTCGTTGTCGCTGTCGGTGGTGGGCTTGTGGTGTCGTCGTTGTTATTGAAGACGAAGAAGAAGGTCATGGACGCGGCTAGAAGGGCGAACAACGCCAGGAAAGCCATGAGGGTTTTCATCATTGTCGTTGCCATGGCGATGTGTTACGACGTTGACTCGTTTATGATGCAGTGTTGTTACTGGTAAAATTGCACGTTGAAAATAAACTATATTGCACGTAGAACAAAAGATTACATTTTACTTAAATGTAAAGGACATTGCAAGATAATCTTGAGGGTTTTCATCGCGATCGTTATCATGGTTATTGTTGAACGGGAGAAGCTGCACACAACTTCATACTCAACATCTTGATTGTGTTGCACGTCCATCACACCGGTTACTTGATGATTAAGGGACAGAACTAAACTCTTACAACACCACCAACAACACCACCACCACCACCACCACCACCACCAACAACAACAACAACAACAACAACAACAACAACAACAACAACAACAACAACAACAACAAAAACACATTGTGTTAAATTTGGTTATGACCTGGTTCAGAAGCCCCCACCGTAACAAGAAACTAGTAGGACTCCCTGTCCGAAATAATTATTTGTTTCTTTTCTGTGGAAAGTCACATCTAAGAAAAATCAAGGGAGGTAAAGCTCTCAACATCCTTTTCGTCTTGAGCCTTGGCGTGGTCATTTAGGTCACCTACGCGAAACAAGATGGCGCCAACTTCAATTCAAGTTGACAAATGACTGGGATGACATCAAGAAAGAGTTTGAGCTCTTGATAATGAAAACTCTTGTGGGACATTTGCCAGCATTTACGGCATTTCACAAATACCTGGTCGATGCAACACGCACGCCTGCCGTACCCAACCTTAATAAAAAAAATAATAAAAAACAGGTAGTAGTTCCACTTGCAGTCCTGCCTAAAAATGAGCAGAAATACTCAGAAGTAGTTGATGTTCTCGACTACTACGATTCCTTTTTGGAAGAGCTGAATGCAAAAGTGCATATCGATGGCGATCAACTCACAAGAGAAAGATTTACAGGGGCCAAGCGACTGAGGTGCACTGCCGAAACTCCAGCAAAGCGGTTTGAACACCAGCACCCCATTACGTTTAAACTCTTCCATTTACAGAAGAAGTTACTGTCAACCTTTTACAAGATCCTCTACAATGACAAACGCCTAGAGACAGGCACGCTAGAAGCAGAAAAAGTACGCCTGTGTCGTACAAAGGCAGATGGCAAGTGTTATATTGTGTACTACGTCACTATTGCATTGTGTACTTCGTCACAAATATGTTGTGTACAACGTGACTATGTTGGGAGAGTACTTCCCCTTTGGTCTAGACAGCTTGGACAGTAAAGACGTGTTTCGAACCCACTCATGATTCTAGTCTGTGAGTCTGGATGCCAAACGTATGAACACACCAATGCAGACATGGAACACAACGACAAGGATGTCTCCACTCATTTCAACGATTGTAGTGAGCTGTCTGTTTCCCTTGTCAATGTCTACATTGTGGAATCTGCTTGCGAGCATGTTCAAGTAGAATGCACCGACACAATTCTTCCTGCACGCTTTTTTGACAAGCCCTTGAAATCTGTGTCTTCTCAAGAAAAAATGGACTGGATGCAGGCCAATGTTGGCGATCTTGTGGACACTTTGGTTTTGCCACACACAAGGAACGATGTAAACGACACAGAAGCAACATCAAACACAACAGAAGTTGTTGTAAACATGCCAGAATAGAACAAATCGGAAAAATCCTAAATAACCTCCGGTGCAATCACGGATTTGGCTTCTTAACAACTAAGGGGATTAGGGTTTAAAAAAGCCATGCCTACTGCCGCTTTTGTGCCCTCATTTTGCCAACTTTGTTTTATAAATTACTGCATTAAAATCCCGTCGAAGCTGTCGTCACTCTTAAGTCAATCTAATTTGGTTGTTGGTGCATGTGTTCTGCGCGAACTTAGAATCCGGTTTCATTCTAGAATGGACCGGGTCCAGGTTGGAATTCTAACCCTGCGCAAGTACAGGGGTGCCATTCTAGAATGAAACCCTTGAATAAAGGGGGCCGTAATGTTTGTAGGTAAGACAGAGTTGTCTTCCCTTGAATTATCTCCACCTGCACCTTCCCTTTGATAAAATGGGGCTGATTTGTCTACCCCTGAAAAAAATCCTTTGGCGGTCTTGCGATGTCATGTCATGTCAAGAAAGTTGATACTCCTGAGTACGCAATAAACAAAGGCAGACCATAGCAAGGGGGACTACCAGGGCGGTATTGTTTGCAGGGCAGTTGTTTTTGTGATGAGAGCCGGTTGCGGCCGCTTGCAATGTCAGCGCTGTCTCCCTCTCGGAAATGTCCGGTTTTTTGACAATTTTTTTGACAGACAGACAGACAGACGGTCAGACCGACTAACTGACAGACAGACCAACAGAAGGACAGAGTGAGTTATAGAGCTGTTGTCACAGGTTTAAAAAAAAGTTGACATTATATCTTCACAATTCAGAAGACCAACTTCATGTATATGAATAAGATTAAAAGTTACAAGCGAGATCGGCAAAACACTGTCAGTCCGGAAATTTCCGTTCGTAGCGATCAGTGCTGAGTCAGTGTCTCTCAAAATCGTAATCACTTTCAGAACATCACAATCCCAATTCACGATGTCTTTGAGTAAAGTGTAAAAAACCCGAAAAAAACCCCAACCAAACACACAAAAAACAAAAACAAACAGAAAATCCACATTTGTGGCTTTGGCTGTGTGATAGTCTAACTGAAATGACTATTCCAACTTGGACCCAAATTCCAACCTTGCGCACGGCCGATTCTAGAATGGACCAGCAACAAGGGTTTCATTCTAGAATGGCACCCCTGTACTTGCGCAGGGTTAGAATTCCAACCTGGACCCGGTCCATTCTAGAATGAAACCGGATTCTAAGTTCGCGCAGAACACATGCATGGAGTGGATGCATGAAACTTTCTCTCTGCCTGTCTGATGCTGAAGTCTGATCATAACAACAACTACAACTACTACAGCAACTACAACAATACAGCACAAGCAGCAGCAGGAGCAACAACAAACACAACGTTTTGTTTCTTCGTTGTTGTTCTTCTGCATACGTTAAAGTGCAAAAGATTGTATTATTCTAGGTGCTGGAAAAGACACATAATTATGTTGGCAGCTCTGGGCATTTGCCAGGTACCGCCCACACGTCTTCTGTCAAAATTGAATTCGGCGTGATATCCTCCCTGATCAGAAGCCTATCATAATAGTAGAATTTCATCCACTTGTGTCCCTGATCCAATATATTAATACAACAATTCTGACAAACAATAAATAACGACAAGAAGTGATTACCTTTTAAAAGTCCCGTGTTGGCAGACGTAGAGCCATGTTCTTTCCAGATCAAGGAACGGCCAGGCTTTTATATCTGTTCAAAATAAATTAGACAAACAATTCTTTACAATCTTCGTGACTAATATATTCCAAGCCATGTGGATCAAATAGAAGTGAAACCTCCCGCAGATTGTTTTAAAGATACAATCACCCATCTATTTATTTCCATTTTCATCAATAAATATTGCTTGGTTGATGGTTTTGAAATAATAGGTGGAAAAGATCAAATAAAATTAAAAAAAACATCTTTTGGTCAGTGTCCTTGAAAGCATTAATAATGGAAACAGCACAGCAGTAGTCTTTGTCAGCTACACAAAGTCCGAACATCATGAATGAAGGTCAGTCAGTCGAATATTGGATGAAATGGAGATATGATCCAGCCAACTTTGGGCGATAGTAAAAACAAGCTCACAAAAAGAAGTGCAATTAAAAATAAATATTGACTTCATCTGATAGCCTCCCAATGCAAATACGTTATCATTAGATGTGACTGTCATATCCACATGTATCACGGACACAATGTCGAGAAAGTAGGAATTAGATCAGATCGAGGAGTAATCAGAGAGCTGTTATGATTCCGTTTTTCATCTGCTTCTGTCTTGCATTGTGTATCTAATACCCCCATTCCACACATAAGTTCTAGGTCCCGTTCCCGTAGCGACCAAGGAACGGCACGGGAGTAGGAGGGATCGGGAGGGGACCTAAATAGAACGCCAATGGACGTTAACGAAACTCCTTTGAACGGTAGGGACGGGTGAGTTCGGGCTACATGTTCAAAATTGTAGCCAGTCCACGCCCGTTCCAAACGAACGGTAATGGAACCTTAACACATCGGCAACGGAACTCATGGATCGTTAATGGAACTTAACGCAATGGTAACGCAACGCTAGGGCTCTCACACACTGAGTTGTCATACCCGCATTCCACACATTCGTTCTAGCTTCCGTTGAGGACGGCTGCCAGTACGGTCAGACGCTGCTCAAAGTTGCCAAAAACGGCCGTTTGCGCAGCGTCTCACTGTTGTGGCAGCCGTCCTCAGGACGGCTGAGAACGGAAGCTAGAACGGATGTGTGGGATGGGGGTATTAGTGTATGATTGCTCATTTCCTGTATCTTGCAACACCCTCATTAGTGTGTCCACTGCAAAAAAAAAATTATTTCTTTGTTTTCATTATATTTTTTTAACAATTTACATTCACTGGGCACAGTTTAATCAATGAAGCCTGGGCTAGAGGTGCACGACAAAGTTACCAACCGGGTGGGAGCCAGCCGCGGTGTTGAATTGGTTGATATTGAGATTTGTTGTGATTTCAACGAATCAGACCCCGCGGTTTGTTTTCTCCCGGTTGGGTGGCACCCACTTTCGGTTCGTGCTCCTCGGACCAGGACTCACCCAACCGGTACAGGTTCATAACAAACTAGAAAGTGTTGTAATTGCTCTTCATCGATAACAAGTGATGAAAGTCGCGTGTTCATTTATAAACTTAATTGTTTTATATATATGCCAGGGGGATGGTTCCACATAACTCTCGCGTACTGTTGTCTATATCTAGAGCGCTTACTGTTGTCTATATCTAGAGAGCTTACTGTTGTCTATATCTAGAGCGCTTACTGTTGTCTATATTTAGAGCGCTTACTGTTGTCTATATCTAGAGCGCTTACTGTTGTCTATATCTAGAGCGCTTACTGTTGTCTATATCTAGAGCGCTTACTGTTGTCTATATCTAGAGCGCTTACTGTTGTCTATATCTAGAGCGCTTACTGTTGTCTATATCTAGAGCGCTTACTGTTGTCTATATCTAGAGCGCTTACTGTTGTCTATATCTAGAGCGCTTACTGTTGTCTATATCTAGAGCGCTTACTGTTGTCTATATCTAAAGCGCTTACTGTTGTCTATATCTAGAGCGCTTACTGTTGTCTATATCTAGAGTGCTTACTGTTGTCTATATCTAGAGCGCTTACTGTTGTCTATATCTAGAGCGCTTACTGTTGTCTATATCTAGAGCGCTTACTGTTGTCTATATCTAGAGCGCTTACTGTTGTCTATATCTAGAGCGCTTACTTTTCTTTTTTACAATCTTGCCAATAACGTTCTGCCTCGCTTGGATAAGATTTTTTTCTGAAAAAGGGCGGGTTACTTTAAAACACTAGGGTCAAGTAGTTGAAGACAGCGCCGAAGAACCGTTTGTTTTGAAACAGGAGAAACCCGAAACAACAGTGCGAAGACTTTCTGTCCACATACTATTCTGGATGGTGTATACACACAGACTAGTTTAAACACGCACTCCTTTTCGTGAAAACAGTTTTGCTCACCACCTCAGATCTGGCCTGGCTCCACTTGAATACATACCAGAAACCGACACCCTGACTGCTTGTATTTGTCAATTGTGTGTGTGTGTGTGTGTGTGTGTGTGTGTGTGTGTGTGTGTGTGTGTGTGTGTGTGTGTGTGTCAGTGTGTGTCAGTGTGTGTGTCAGTGTGTGTGTGTGTTTCTGTAGTTTTGTTGTTGCTTTTTTTTTTTAATTAATTGATTACCTCAAAAGCCATCTGTGGCTTTTACGAAATTGATTAATTAAAAAGTCACACTGTGCCCCGAGAACACCCAGACCGTTCGTTTTGGGTATGTGAAGATAGCGTCCTTCCAAAGTAAACCACCGATCATCTGAAATACCATATATCCGCCCAGTCTTGTGAGTGTGTGTGCGTGTGCGTGTGCGTGTGCGTGCGCGCGTATGGTGTGTGTGTTCCGGGGAGTCGTTTCACTTTTCAAACACTTTTTTTTAAAGTCCTGACCTGTATACCTGCAGGAAAACCTCATTGTGGTTTTTTGCTTACCTTTCAGGCGATACATACCACATCTGCTGTTCGCGCAGACGTCTTCTGTCCCTCGTTGTTACGTTTGGAGAATCCTCCATTTGCTCTCGTGTCTCCGGTTCGATTTTGTGTTGAATAAAGTTTGTTGAAATGTGTTGGAAATAGTATTTGTGCTGATTGTTGTGTAACGTGTGTGAATGTTCGATTCGATCGAGGCTTTTCAAGTTCTTACTGTTACAATGATAAAGTTGGTTGGGCAGTCCCAGTTGAGTACTTATGCTCTGCCTAAGGAAGTAAATTGTGCAAATTACAAGATGTTCTACTTGGGATTAAATAATCAGCTGTCAGATTTACCACTTCTTCCAAGAATTAGTCACGAAAGTTTAATATCATATGAAAAATCCTCTTTGCTTTTCCGCCAAAGATTTGTAAATGATTTATTGTATCAGGAGCATTGTTGAATTATCTGAGCATCTTTTTCCGGTATTTTGTTTCTTAAACAAAGCATATATTAAAAAATCACGGACAATGACCTTATACCTTCTGTTTCGGCAAATCAAAGCACAACATTTGTAAAAAGTAGATACAACCTGTAACGGAATACTGTTTCTAAAAATGTAATCACGAAAATATGTGTATTATTTGTTTCACTTCCGCAACTTGACATTTTCCCAGAAATGGTCACAAACGTTAATTCTACTCGCATCAACGTTTAGTTCGAATGCATTATTATGAGAAGTGTATAAGTAACCTCATCAAAAGGCGATTGTAATTACCTGAACAATAAAGACAATTTCTCCGAAAGTGTGTAGGTGTGTGGCCTATAGTGTTGTTGATGCAACCATTCACGGTAGTTGCTCATTCGCTTGCGACGGCACGCACACATGCACACACTCACACGCGTCAATTCAAGATACAAACACAACTTACATTGTACTAACACTAGTCAATAGACACACAGACGTTTCTTTCACACTCAAAACATTGTACCTAAGACACACACAAAACAGTGTACAACAGACACGCGTCATTGCGTGCGCACCACACTCAAAACAATGCACCACAAACACGTATCATACACACGTACTCAAAACACTGCTGTACAACAGACACACACGTACTAAAAACACGGTACATGTAGGCTACAACAGACACGTGTCACACACACACACACACACACACACACACACACACACACACACACACACACACACACATATATACACACATACATATACACATACACACACACACACACATACACACACACATATATATACACACACACACACACACACACATATATAAATATATATACACACACACCCACACACACACACACACACACACACACACACACACACACACACACAGCAACTGCGATCAAAGTCATTATGCTTCAAATCATTGACACGGTGATTTGTTTTCCTTATTCAAATAAACGAACGAACGCGCGCGCAGACACGGTGAAGTTCAGCCGCAGTCGTCGATACTGCAGCGTGGTGTCTGAAACAAAGAAATTGGGTTCATGTGAACAGAGTGTGTGCAGCAGACAAGATCAAGAGTTAAAACATAATTCCCAATGGAATGAATTAAACAAATCGTTAAAATGTTGAAGACAACTGTGCGAAAATGGAAATTCAAAAGCTTAGAAAACAGACTTGCATCAACACAAGAGCAGCATTTAGAAAACTATCACAGCTACTCTTCATTGCATGACCATTTGTGTCTTTGATAATTTACAAGGACACAAAATCCAATCGATTATTATTCTCTGATTGCATTCTGACCTTCGGATTCCAAGTATAGTTATTATCAGTGTCTCTGTTGTTTGTTCTACCACTCATTCTTCTTCGGACCAGAGAAATGTATCTCTTTGGAGCTTTGAGTGCACTTGGTGTGAAGAGACAGTGCGATGAGGATAACAGGCAATCAATTTCACTCCTTCATTGTGCTAAAACCTGATGCTGAAATTCCGATTGGATTTGTCAGCTTCAAACCAGATAACGTGAAGTTACATTTTGGACAGACAAAGAGACTAACGCTATATGTATCGAAACATTTTTACGAGGGCCATAATCGATGCTAGAAGTTGAGTGCCACCAACCCAGGCTCAAAATCCATCGGTAACAAATTAAACAATTCAACATGTCAGTGGACAAGGAGAGGGGGGAGCTACAGAGAAGAAGACCAGGAGAGACGGAAGTACATGGAGAGGCAACGTTTTCCTCAGCAGCTTACCTTTCTCTGTGGCATAATCGAACAGGGAATGGTCTGGTAAGACTTCCAATGCACCAGAACAAGTACGAGAAGACGACCGAAAAATCTTGAAACAAAAAAAGGAAGAGTGAGCAGAAACAAAATAGTTATATTATAAATCAGAAAAAAAATAAAAGTAACTAAAAGAAATCGTGCAACAAGGAGAGTGGAGGGACAACAAACATCAACTGTAAACAAACCAAAACAAATAGAAATATAGCAAATCAGTACATGCAGGAGGTGCATGCACAAAAGAAACAAAATCAGCAGCAGAATAAGTCAAAGTGGCAACAAGGACAAACAGCAGAAAAATGCTGGAGGGGGAACTCAGTGCCAGAACAAAAAGCAGCAGGGTTAAATTAACAGGGGAATCCAAACAAGAGGGCAAAATACAACAGAGAAAATGCAGCAACGGCAACACGAGAGAACACAATAGAATGGGAACACAACGACAGGGGAACGCACAATAAAGAGAACATGACGAGGGTATATTCCCAGCAAGGTAACGCAACAACAGAATGGGGAGTGGGGCTGGGGTGTGACGCAACAGCAGGGAGGACGCGCCAGCGAGGGTACAGAACAGCAGGGTAACGCACCAGCAGGTAACGGCAGGGCCGGGATCGCACCAGTAGGGGATCGCATCAGGGGAACGCACCATCATGGGAACGCAACGGCAGGGGAACGCACCAGGACGGGAACGCAACGTCAGGGAAACGCACCAGCAGGGAAACTGACGCACCAATAGATAGCGCAACGGCAACAACAGAATGGGGAGTGGGGCTGGGGGGGGTGTGACGCAACAGCAGAGGGGACGCGCCAGCGAGGGTACAGAACGGCAGGGTAAGGCACCAGCAGGTAACGGCAGGGCCGGGATCGCACCCGTAGGGGATCGCATCAGGGGAACGCACCGGCAGGGGAACGCACCAGCAAGGGAACGCAACGGCAGGGGAACGCTATGACAGGGGAACGCACCAGCACGGGAACGCTATGACAGGGGAACGCACCAGCACGGGAACGCAATGACAGGGGAACGCACCGGCATCGGCAAACGAAACTCGGCGACGTAACTCGGATTTTGGAATCGAAAATTCAGCGACGAAACTCGGCATGTGAAAACGAAAAATCAGCGACAAAATTCGGCATCTGGAAACGAAAATCAGCAACGAAACTCGGCCTTTGAAAACGAAATACTTCGCATAAATTTAAAAACAGTGACAAAACTTTGCAAACGAAAATTAGCAACAAAACTCGGCATGGAGAAACGATAATCAGCCATGAAACTAGGCTTTTTGGAACTCAAAATCAGAGAAGAAACTCGGCATTTGGAAACGAAAAGTCAGCAACAAAACTCGACATTTCAAAGAATGTTTCGCAGTTGGAACTCTGACGAATTGATTGTTTTGAGCCATTCTTTTCCGATTGGTTAACACAAAAACGAAATATACACGAGGGTACATTTCACTCCGAACGAGCAAACACAAAAGCATCAGAAATGGAAAAGTTTGAAAAGCGCAAGTATATCAGTCTGCATCCTCTCGCCTTTACGGTTTATTGCTTTAGTTTCTGTTTTAATTAGAAATCTGAAACGGATAATAGCAATTCTAAAAACAAGAGGCGAAGCCTTCAAGGCTCCCGTAAGAAATAAACAAACAGTAACATAACACAAACTCACTCACTCCGTAACACACACACACACAAACACACACACACACACACACACACACGCACACACACACACAGTTAAAACTAACGCATCATATCAACTCCATGTATAATTTTCAAAAGAAGGCAAACAGATAAAATGACAAGGGTAATAGGTTAGGTACCTGCCATGTGGGCACTTTTTCCACTGCTGTCCTCAGTCCTTTCATCAAGACTTGTCACCATGCCGAGTAGATCTAAATTCGGAAGTCTTCATGTGGCTGAGGCATATATATCTGACATAGCGTCGATCTTGTTGTAGGTTAACCTCCTTTCTGAAACAAATGGCAAAATGCGATTAGTTATGATGACTACAACCTACACAAATATAAACAGTGTTTTGAAACAGAATAGCCAGGTTATACAAGCCACTTTACCTATGCAGCAATATGCGAAACATGTCGACTGCAGCAGCCTGGTTCTTAAAATAATTCTGACGGTCAACACAGCCAGAAATGCCAACAAAGACAAGAAAGCTGTTGCAAGGTAAGCTTACCAAACGTTACATAGCGAATCATATGATAGTGCGTAAACAGCAAACAGTAGATCTACAATCAAAGAGAGGATCGAGTCTGGAATGAAACGCGATACAGATCTAGCATTCAAAAACTGTCTTTCACGTTCAAGGAAGTTGTTGCAAAGTACTTAAGACTTACTAAATTGTACAGACAAAACCATGACAGTGCATGTTTTGAATCTGAGGAAAAAATCGTGATCATTTTGACTTTGAGAACAGATTCATTCCGTTTCCTTATATCTGCATGTTCAAGTAAATGGTGGACAGTTTTTTTCGGGCAGAGTAAACTTAACTTGAGACTCTACTGCAAGTCTTGAAATTCACATAAATCGAACCACGAGCAAAGACATCCAAACATTACAGGCACTTTAGATCAACTCATTTCACTAGAGGTGACTGCCTAGCACTGTGTTTGACATCCGTGTCTGCTGAAATAAAAAGAAATTAAAACAAAACGGATTAACAGTAGGTGACACGTTATCAGAGTGGGAGACACTGGATCTGTCTCTGAACTTACCGGGATACGGCTGCAAGATCGACGCTGACTGCCGCGCTTTCGACAGCTCTTCCTCGCGTGGACATTGGAAACACGCTGTGCAGATCAAATTGTAGGAAATCTCCCTTTGGTATCTTCTTTATTTACTTTTCTGGAGCTTAGAAACCGAACAACATGAAATCGTCTTCCCCGGCGAATCGGCGAGGTGAGAACTGGACCACAATCCTTCGCGCGACCCCTGACCTGATCTTGACACCTGACCTGCTTTCTGCATGCCAAACACGACACAAACCAGTCAACTGCTTGTACCCCTTCAAAACCCCCCACCACCCGTTTTCTTTGGATACACGCTTTAACTACACACATGCCGACACAATGTTGATCATTGCTTCAATAATTTGAAGATGGTGCTTGAAAATTAACCACGTGAAATGAGTATTTCGGTGTTTAGCCAAAAATGTTAAAGTTTCTACCACAGACATACACACATACATACGCACGCACGCACAGACAGACACAATTTACCATCGCATAGGCTACACTTACGTGAGCCAATAATATTGAATTCGTGTTTTTCTTGTGTTTGAACCTTTAAAACTGGCCTAAGTTTTGAACACAGAGTACTGAAAAGATCTCCAGTAGCAGCCGTTCAAAGGACCTGAGCAGTGTCAGTGACTTAATTCAGGGAAATCGCCAAACGGTAACTGACAACAAACACACAACGCATCGTGGTCATTGTCGACAAATACGGCCGCGATGGTAAGTTAGCTATCGTAGCCCAAAACGCCAACAAGTACTATGATACAAAAATCCTGAAGTCAGAGTGTATCTGCAAGAAACATGTGATGGGTGTGTGTCTGTCTTTTTTTATGTTTGTTTGTATGACCATTTTTGTACAAGATGTGCACCTTTTTCAACGTTGTGAGCTAAGTTTCATTTTTCTTGTTTGTTTCTTTGAAAAATTTTGTACAAGTTGTGCACCTTTTCATTTCAAACGTTGTGAGCTAAGTTACAACCACGCGGATAAAATTGCTTTGTCTAAAGCAATATGAACCTTTCTCAGACAATGACAAAGAGATATCACACACACCCACACACACAACACACACACACACACCAGAAGCAGAGAACAAACAAAAACATCTCTAGACAATACAATGGCAGTGCATCACAACATTGAAAAAGTCTTTCAACGATTTTTCAGTACGTGAAGAATTTTAACGCACTAACTCTAAACACAACAACGCGACAGGACATCTCTGTCCGCGGACATCAGTCACAGGCGCGACTTGTGTCAACACGCGTCACGACAATCGTCTTCTTACCGCAAGCTTAATCAAAGTGTCAGTGGACACGTCAAAAACCTGACAGAACAGTTTTAATCGTCTTCTTACCAAAAGCTTCAAGATGTCACTGGACACGTCAAAACCGTGACAGAACAGTTTTAATCGTCTTCTTACCAAAAGCTTCAAGATGTCAGTGGACACGTCAAAAACCTGACAGAACAGTTTTAATCGTCTTCTTACCAAAAGCTTCAAGATGTCAGCATGGAATCGTACAAAGCACTTTCAAAGGTTTTTCGAGCGCATCGAACAATCTTTGAAAATGGCCTCATCAATTGTATTCCATTCAAACCGATCGCGATCAATCACGAATTAGCTCTCTCGGTTTGATTGTTGTTTTCTTGGTTGGTGTTTAATGTGATGACTGTTGGGTTGGTCGGTTGCTTATTGTTTGTTTGTTTGTTTGGTGTCAGTTGCGAAATTTCACTTACTTTGAGTTTGTAGTTCGTTGCTGGTTCTCTCGGATGCGTCGCCGTGCACATTAGGCACGCACACAAAATACACACATGACGTCACGAGACATACAGCACGGGCCAGCACGATACGAAACGAGACAACTCGTGGCCTGACAGCGAGACAGAACGTTACACGGGGCGGGAACATAGTCAAAAGATAAAGGACAAGAAAAGGCAAAGACAAAGGAACAGTTATTTGGAAAACAAGACAAGACAGGTAATCTTGAACGAGACGTTGCGTTGTAAACTCACGGGTCGCACCATGAAAGCATCAGATGCAGCTCGCTTTTATCAGTTTCTTAATTGTTATCGAGTGATAGAATTGATATAGTTCCAAAAGTGTGTCCTTGGTCATTTGTACAAAAACATGCTTTCGGTCGTCATGTTTTGACGATTGCGGTTTATCTGTACTTTTCGTATTCAAAATGGCAAGGAAAATATATTCTTTCCTACTCGCATGTGAATAAATGGATTTCTGTCAGTTGTTCTATCTTCGTATGATTTGAAGAGTAAGTTGAACAAATAGGCCTAAGTAGGCTTTGATTTTTTTTTTTAAACACACCCAACAACACACCTTTGATAGCAAAAGTGAACCTTCTCTGAGTTTACAAAGCTGAAGCTAAAGATTACCACAAGATGAACCAGACAAAACAAGACAAATCAGACGAAACAAAACAGAACAAAACAGGAAAATACAAGACAAAATAGGCCAAGTCCAGTGTAATATTCAAATTCACTGTGTCCCGAGTTCAATCAAGCATTTACAATTAACACAAGATTGGCGACGTAGAGGCGCGACAATGTCACTTTACAATAACAGAAGCAAATTTGAAAAGTGAACGTGTAACCGACTCTTAAATTCAATTAATTCTACGAACTCTGCTTCACAAAGGCAATTTCCCGAATGAGACCTGTGTAGGTGAGACAGAAAGGTCTGTAAATGTCCCGAGTTCATTCGGTACGTGTCACTTTCACGAGTCTGGAACGGGATTGTGCCTTCATATTCCATGGACAAAACTCGTAAGGCTTACTGCTGATGGAAAAAGGTATTTGGGGACGTGAAACTTGAACTTTACACAACGAGACAGGGCGAAACAGACCCACACGTGCGACAATACAAAACAAGACAAACGACAAGCAACAAAAGAAACAGCGACAAAAGATGACAACTTCATGTCCGTATCCCAAATAACAGCACCATTGCATAGTTTTTAATTGTTGCGAATCTGTTTTCTTGCTTATACTCCTGGATCCGAACACTTATTCAAAACTGCTTGTCAAATGTGATTAAAAAGCACAATAAGTGTAACGATGTGTTTTTTCTGCTGAGGGGAAACTATCATCCAGTGAAATGGCTATCAAAAGCGTATCACATGACACAACTTCCACTGAACAGCTGTTAACGCGGCATTTCATGATGAGCTTACGGTGTGCCCAGTGTTTGCAGGAGATATCATATTAAACAAGACTTCCGATTTTGTTTGGGTATACTATTTGCATGAGTAAATTTCAGTAACCTTTTGTTGCTGTCTCAATACGAATAAACAAAGTGACAGCAGAGGCAAAGAATCAAGTACAGACCTATATCAAGGACAGACGAGCAAGTCAAACCACAGAGAAACAAACTGACTAATCTACACACAAAAAACAGTGCAAATTTATAGCCATCTTTTAGTATAAAAAAATATACAATGCCACATCCTATTGGATTTTTATTGGTTTTCAAAATTTACCAATGCCACATTCTGTCGACAACGTTAAGTTTTATGTTTAAGAGCGCATGTGTCTTCGTGATTATGTTCAGGTATGCCATGTTATTCATTATGATTTTCTTTACGCCCTATAGAAAATAAGAAAGAATCAGAGGAACGTGAAGAGGCACGAGACAAACATGACAAACAAATACGGACAGAAAAGAACTAGAAGATGAGAGACGGCAAACGAGAGAGACAGACAGACAGACAGACAGACAAAGGGAGAGAGACAGACAGACAGACAGACAGAGAGAGAGAGAGAGAGAGAGAGAGAGAGAGAAGAAGAAAGAAGTGGAGAGAGAGAGAGAGAGAGAGAGAGAGAGAGAGACAGAGAGAGACAGAGAGACAGAGAGACACATAGAGAGAGTGCGCGGTGGGGCCAGACATATACAACCACAAAGACAAAACAATGGCTGTGACATGACAACATCGAGCAAGCAGTTCTGAAGAAAGACCCTAGCAATCTTGTTTTTCAAATAGTTACAACAGTTAAGAAAGCTCCCCAAAGCGCACAGGTAAAACTACCGGTTTTGACCAAAATCATAAACAGACCTCGGGGCGGGGATGTAGCTCAGTCGGTAGCGCGCTGGATTTGTATCGAGTTGGCCGCTGTCAGCGTGAGTTCGTCCCCACGTTCGGCGAGAGATTTATCTCTCAGAGTCAACTTTGTGTGCAGACCAGTCTCCTCGGTGTCCGAACACCCCCGTGTGTACACGCAAGCACAAGACCAAGTGCGCACGAACAAGATCCTGTAATCCATGTCAGAGTTCGGTGGGTTATAGAAACACGAAAATACCCAGCATGCTTCCTCCGAAAGCGGCGTATGGCTGCCTAAATGGCGGGGTAAAAACGGTCATACACGTAAAAGCCGTGGGAGTTTCAGCCCATGAACAAACAAACAAACAAACAAAAAGACCTCAGGAAGCCGAGATTATTTTTTGTTTTGTTTCTGATCTTGTGAGTTCTAGCACTTTTCAAGTGAAGTCAGTATTTGGAAATGAATGACCCCAAACCATGGCGATCTTAACGTAGTAGAGAACGCTATGCCCCAAACAGAAATACAAATGATTTTAACTGGTGTACAAGTTACTACAAGAACAACCAGCTGATATTTTGAAACGCACAGCAAATTGAGCAATTGAAGGGCAAGTGTTACTCATTTACGGGATTAAAACCAAAAAAGGTCAGTTTGTCATTAAAGAAGAATGTCGCCATAGATGAAAACTTCCAGCGTCCTCTACCTCTCAGTGTCTTTCATAATTCGTTTTCCAAAGAAATGTTACCACAGCTCAACTTGCCCGACAATGTCATGTCTAAACAAATTCCTTACCCTGCCTCTTCTCTTAATTGCGCTGTCTGCATCTCTGACCAGTTGATGACGCCTCTTCTGTGATCTTCAGACGCATGAGCCTTGCCGCCGCTTGCTGGCCTGACTCAACTTCCAACAGTTTGTTCCAGATTATGGTCCTTGTAACATTTTACTCGATGCATTTTGCGTTAGTCTCTTTGTTCGAAACATCACTTCACGTTTTCTGGTTTGAAGCTGACAAATCCGCTCGGAATGTTCAATGTCAGTTTTTCACAGTGAAGAAATGGCGCTGATGACATCCTACTCTCCGTCTCTTCACAACTGAGTGCACCAAGTTCCACACAGATACCTTTCTCTGGTCAGAAGAATTGTTGAAAAGTAAATAGCAAGACCAACACTTCTAAAACGGTCTTCTTACTCTGAGCGTTTCATATCACAGGAGCTTGTATCAAATCGCCGGTCGATCATTATTTACAGTCTCCTACTACTATATACTACTACTATATATACTACCGGTCGATCATTATTTACAGTCTCCTATAGTAGTAGGAGACTGTAAATAATGATCGACCGGCGATTTGATACAAGCTCCTGTGTTTCATATCTTGTGTTCTCTGTCGACCGGCCGTCTGCCCGTACAGTAACATGCAAAAGTGGCGTACGTAGTCTGCCGGCGCGCTCAAGTACTTTCGTCTATGAATCATTCGTTATGCCATAAAATCAACCAAAAAAGGATGAATACCACCACAAAGATGAAAACTTACACTTATCAAAGATACTTATACATGAAATATTGAAAAATTATCAAGAACATTGCAGAAAACTTACTGCGGAAACCTGCTTCTGAGCACTGCTTACGACCTCGTGACAATTTCCTGAGATTTTATTGGTTGGTTGCACTTGAATCGGCAGTAATGAATATTCAGTATTTGGTCTTTCCTCGCTTTTCTGGTTTGTTTCGTTCGGTTTGTTATTTTGTATCGCGACACAAAAATAAATGTTGATACAGATTTGCGCATTAAATGTTGTTTCTGTTGTTATGTATAGGTTACATGCCGAGTCTCAGTGATTATTAAAAATAATGGTCGAAGCGGTTAGCGTATCATGAAAAATGCGAGCTTCATGTGTAAAACGTGTGTCCGTACCCGGCCGTTTAATTGCACATAATACATTCACTGACATGGAAACAAACAGCTAACAACAAAATTAATGTGCAAAACAAAAGTTTGCAGGGTTAGCATCGGATTGCTTTGACAGAATCTCGTTTAAACACAGGAGTGTGTGTGTGCCAGTGTGTGTGTCACGTGTGTGTGTGTGTCAGTGTCAGTGCCGTGTGTGTGTGGGTGTGTGCCAGTGTGTGCCGCGTAGTACTGTTCATGGCTAAGAAATGCCGGCCTACTTTACATCGGAAAATGCGAAGTCAGCTTCGATGAATCCAAATGGACTATTAGTATAAGCCTAATGATTAGGTGAATTGAATTATTCCCGTCCAGCCCGGAAAGTAAGGGAGACAAGTTTGACTTGTTTGGGAAACGTGTCCGTAACACTTCTGTTGGGCGCAAAGTAAGAATCCGGGGCAGAGTTGGAATCTTGCGGGACTTCGTCACGCCTCAGTAGATTTCCAACTTAGCGCGTCGTTTCCGGAAACGCACTGGCTCGTTCTAGAAATGGCCCTCCTTTCGACTGGCGATACCAGTCTCTCTCGCCCTTGACCATGACGGGTGACCACAGGGAAGAGGTGGACAGTTTTATCGTGGAACTTACGCAGAAAAATACAACCGTGCGCTCACGCAGAAGCCGGAATATGACAACATTGTGCTGTTTCTAAAAACAAAACGTACGGACCACATTGAAGATGGGAAGTCTTCGAAGTTCAAGTGGTGGGTGCGTGAAACTGAAGAAGTTTCAGCTCGTGAACTTTCCAGTCGTGCTGTACAGTTTGACCCCAGTTTACAAGTAGTGCTTCTGCTGAGCATCAAGATGTGATTAATGTATTTTTGCTGTCTGACGTCTTATGGATTCTTGTGCAAAGTTTAAACAGAGGCATTTTATGATTCTTAAGTTGTGCTGTACAGTTTGACGTCAGTTTTCAAGTAGTGCTTTTGCTGTGTGATTATTTTGATGTGATTAATTTATTTGTGCCGTCTGTTTATTTTTTTGTGTGGGTGTGCCAAGTTTTTACAGAGGTGTTCTCCTGTGAATGTGAGTTTTAAGTAGTGCTGTACAGTTTGATCCCAGTTCACAAGTAGTGCTTCTGCTGAGCATCAAGATGTGATTCATTCATTTTTGCTGTCTGTCTTATGGTTTCTTGTGCAAAGTTTAAACGGATGTGTTTTGTAATTTTGAAGGTTTTTTTGTGCCGTCTGTTTATTTTTGTGTGTGGGTGTGCCAAGTTTTTACAGAGGTGTTCTCCTGTGAATGTGAGTTTTAAGTAGTGCTGTACAGTTAGACCCCAGTTCACAAGTAGTGCTTCTGCTGATCATTAAGATGCGATTCATTTGTTTGTGCTATCTCTTAATTGTGTGTGTGTGTTAAACAGACATGTTCTACTGTGGCATTTAGATGTGCTGTACAGTTTGATTGCAGTTTACAAGTAGTGCTTCTGCTGTGAGATCATTGTGATGTGATTAATTTATTAGTGCTGTCTATTTGTTGGGTCAGTGTGCCAATTTCAAAGTGTGTCTTCTGTGACATTATAGTGCTGTACAGTTTGACCCCAATTTTCTAGTTGCTTCTGCTTTGTGATCATAATGATGTCACTAATTTTTTTTTCTTGTAATTTTCTTGATGTATAGTTTTTTGTGTGCAAACAAGTATCTTCTGTAACTGTTGAGATTTGCGTTACCGTTTGACCCCAGTTACCTAGGTTTGCCTCAGCTGTGTGATAATTGTGGTGTTATAAGTTACGTTTTGCAGTCTGTTGTGATTTCTTTGCCATCGATCCATTTTCATGGAAACAGCACAAACTAAGCAGTAACGTACTTTGTTTTAATCAATAAGGCAACTGAGGCGGTTACAAAAACTTGTATGGAAGCTTTGTGCACTTATACAATATTTTTTTACCCTTGAACATTTCTTCTGAATTCCATCTTCTAATTTTTGTACATGTATCTCTGTATTTGTGAACAACAAACTTGCCTAATGATGTTTGCCTTTCCATTTTGTGTGTATAAAACTAAATGAAATGGTGTGTGTGTGTGTGTGTTCATTGGTGGTTTTTTTGTGGAAGAACTAAAGTTTTGATTTGCATCACTGATTTCTTTGTGTTGGTGTTCCTGTGAGACTGTGGGGTCAAAGACAAGCATTTGACCTAGGGTGTGAGTGTGTGTGTGCATTGCTCCTCAAGCATCATGATGTATGAATTGTCTTTTCTTTTGTCAATATGATATAATATATATATATAATTTCATGTGGCTTTCCTACTAAGACAGAGAAGAGGTTTTAATTCCTGTTATTAGTAGTATGATTCAGAGTGAATCAAATGAAATATAATGCATGTGGGACGTACAAAAAACATCTATATAATTGTAATCATGTGAGGTGTTAAAAACGTGCATAAATCCCTTCAATTAACAAGATTTTTTGGTTTGAGTACCAAAACCAACCTTCTTATTTTTTCAGTTTTGAAGCCAGGCGAGGCTTCTTAATCCTCACCTTAAATGCTAAAATTTGTTTTTGGCTGCATGCTGCCCCTGCAATCCGCCAAGGCCTAGGCGGCCCTTGGACCCCGGCAGTCAAAAAAAAGTTCAGTCGCAGGCAAATTTAAGGCTCCCACCCATGTAGTGTAAAGCCATTAATCACAGTCATAAGTTTGTTTTCGTATTCTGTTTGTTTATAAATTCAGTTCATTGATCTCTGTTTTGGTCTTTGCTTTGTTGGTTTGGTTGAAAAAAATGACCTTCTCTCCTTCTGAGAAAGCTACCTCTCTTGTGTGGTGTGTGAATTTAATTAAACAAATCATGAAATGTTGTATGCATTGGCAGTGCTTCCTTCCCTTTGTTTATCAAAGAGCAAAAGGCATTATTCAAAGAAAAGTCATACTCAACTTATATATGTTGGGCGCATAGTAAGAATCCGGGGCAGAGTTGGAATCTCGCGGGACTTCGTCACGCCTCAGTAGATTTCCAACAAAGCGCGTCATTTCCGGAAACGCACCGACTCATTCTAGAAATGGCCCTCCTTTCGACTGGCGATGCCAGTCTGATCGCCAGTCTGCCTCTCGCCCTTGACCATAATGGGTGACCACAGGGAAGAGGTGGACAGTTTTGTCGTGGAACTTACGCAGAAAATACAACCGTGCTCACGCAGAAGAAATATGACAATATTGTGCTGTTTCTAAAAACAAAACGTACGGACCACATTGAAGATGGGAAGTCTTCGAAGTTCAAGTGGTGGGTGCGTGAAAAGAAGTTTCAGCTCGTGAACTTTCCAGGATTGGACTTAAACGACGTTCTCTGCATACCCAGCAAACAAGAGGTAAGTTCGTAGTTATGAAACGTGACTGAAAGTATTTCGCTATGTTGTTTTATTTATTTTTTCGCATGTTTATGTTTGTACAGTTAATGAGTTACGGTTATCTAATTTCTGTTGACATTGAGACTGAAAGTATCAGATGACATGTTCTATGGTCCATCCAGTGAATAAAACTCAGTTTCAAAGTTCTATGCAACCATGTGTGATCAATGATAATTCAATGTGTAACAGGTTTCCTAAACAATCGTCCATGTAATACGAGCTGTGTGCCTGCCATTAGAGTCATGCATTTTCAGTCCTTTAAAGTTTAAATGATTCGTATCATTCTCTGTACTTTTTTTCTGTAATACTCTAGTTATAATAACACAGACATGCAACAAAAACATATCCATGTCAAACATTTTGGTTTCCATGTCAACAACCAGTCAGAAATCAAGTTAAAACCTTAAACACAGGCCGAAAAATAAGTTATTACCTTTTGTTGTTCATAACTTTACAGTTACACCGTGACATAGTTACAATTTACTTGAATATTTTTTAACTTTAAGACAAATTAAGTGCTCAGCTATCATTGTAACTTAACACTAATCTTGCTTAAAAATCTGAACAATGACAACTCATGGCTTAAAATTCATTCAGTTACTTCAGACAAAAGCTAATTAGGTTCATTAATAAATTTATATAACTAGTTTCAATATTTGCCCCCAAACTTCCTTGTTCCTTTGATTCCTACAACATTGGTCTTGCTTAGACTTAATTAATTCATTTTGTACTGTTCATGCAGATTAATCGTAACACTTAACAAGTGTCATCTGTCAGTTGTAGAACTTGTACCCTCTCTTAATTCCAGTAGAAAGCACTATAGTTACAACAGCATATAAGTATGATAAAGAAATATCATTTTGCGCTCTGAATTCTCAGTATTTCTCAGTTAATTATGTAAGTGTCCACTTGATCTGTTGTTGTTGTTGTTGTTGTTGTTGTTGTTGTTGTTGTTGTTGTTGCTGTTGTTGTTGTTGTTGTTGTTTTTTTTGTTTTTTTTTTAATATATCCAGACCTCAATGAGTTGTTTTGCTATGATTGTTGCTTACTTGTGTGCAGAATGCTGAGTCGCTGCTGGCAAACATTCCAGTGGCTGTGATGCGACAATGTCACTGCCAGATGTTCAGAAAATACAGTCATCAGAGGCTTCTGCAACATGGACGTCCTCGAGAAAAAAACATGTGCGGCACTGAAATGTCACTCCTGGTGCCACTTTGACTGTGCTGGGGTGGAGATGACGAGAGCTGAGGTCTCGGCAGAAGATGTACATTTTGTGTGTGTTGTGTGCAAGGACTGATGAGGAAGTGTTGATTTATGTCTTCTACCTTCCACCTGCATGGGGTTTTTTCCTTCTCAATTTGTTCATTAGTGCTGTATGATGTTCACTCACAGACTTTTCTCTGCACATATTCAGGGGGTGTCCAGAACGTATGTGTGTATGTGTTTTCAAAAATCATGTTGTTGTTCTTTCCAAATCGTCTCTTATTGACTCACCTGAGTAATTGGCGAGTCTA
The DNA here is from genome assembly GCF_037325665.1 of Littorina saxatilis. NCBI lineage: Eukaryota > Metazoa > Mollusca > Gastropoda > Littorinimorpha > Littorinidae > Littorina > Littorina saxatilis. Next base: position 43,284,395 of record NC_090249.1, on the reverse strand, counting down.
AGAATTCATACATGTGTCAATCCATATATCCGGCCAAAAAACTTAACATTTGAGGTTAGCTTGGTTGTTTTTCAAGCTAGACCTCTGAAAAATTTAGGGTTCGATGATCTTATTAAGTCCTTTGTACTGGAAACTTGCATTCTCCCAGTAAGGTAATATATTGTACTACGTTGCAAGCCCCTGGAGCAAATGTTTGATTTGTGCTTTTGTGAACAAGAAACAATTGACAAGTGGCTCTATCCCATCTCCCCCCTTCCCCCGTCGCGATATAACCTTCGTGGTTGACAACGACATAAAACACCAAATAAAGAAAGATCTTACAAAGTGACCTCAGTTTGGTTGACCCTCTTCAAATTTTGGCATCACAGCGGGGTCATGTTCGTTTCATTGGATTAAAACTTGTGCGTTGAAGCTATATCAGATGTTTTTGAAGCTACAGGTTTGAAACCTTGTATACTTCTAGTGTTTGATAATCTCCAGACTTGACCTAAGTTTGATTGACCCTTGTCAAGTTTTGGGGTCACAGGGGGCCAGTCATGTTTGTTTCATAAAACTTAACGTTGAAGTTATCTCAGATGTTATTGAATCTTAAGCTTTGTAACTATGAAAACTTCAAGGGTAGTTGTAGTTGATAGCCAACATGAATCTAGTTTGAGATACCCCTGTCACATTTTGGGGTCACTGCGTTGTGTCATTATTGCATTGCACAACTTTGTTACATTTTCCATATGTTTAAATCAACATATTCAGGGGGTGTCCAGAACGTATGTGTGTATGTGTTTTCAAAAATCATGTTGTTGTTGTTTCATAGTGGCACTGGGTTTCTTGTGCAAAGTTTAAACGGATGTGTTTTGTAATTTTTTTCGTCGTGCTGTACAGTTTGACGCCAGTTTACAAGTAGTGCTTCTGCTGAGCATCAAGATGTGATTAATGTATTTTTGCTGTCTGTCTTATGGATTCTTGTGCAAAGTTTAAACAGAGGCATTTTATGATTTTTAAATTGTGCTGTACAGTTTGATGTCAGTTTTCAAGTAGTGCTTTTGCTGTGTGATTATTTTGATGTGATTAATTTATTTGTGCCGTCTGTTTATTTTTGTGTGTGGGTGTGCCAAGTTTTTACAGAGGTGTTCTCCTGTGAATGTGAGTTTTAAGTAGTGCTGTACAGTTTGACCCCAGTTCACAAGTAGTGCTTCTGCTGAGCATCAAGATGTGATTCATTTATTTTTGCTGTCTGTCTTATGGTTTCTTGTGCAAAGTTTAAACGGATGTGTTTTGTAATTTTTAAGGTTTTTTTGTGCCGTCTGTTTATTTTTGTGTGTGGGTGTGCCAAGTTTTTACAGCTCTAGGTGTTCTCCTGTGAATGTGAGTTTTAAGTAGTGCTGTACAGTTAGACCCCAGTTCACAAGTAGTGCTTCTGCTGATCATTAAGATGTGATTCATTTGTTATGTGCTATCTCTTAATTGTGTGTGTGTGTGTTAAACAGACATGTTCTACTGTGGCATTTAGATGTGCTGTACAGTTTGATTGCAGTTTACAAGTAGTGCTTCTGCTGTGAGATCATTGTGATGTGATTAATTTATTAGTGCTGTCTATTTGTTGGGTCAGTGTGCCAATTTCAAAGTGTGTCTTCTGTGACATTATAGTGCTGAACAGTTTGACCCCAATTTTCTAGTTGCTTCTGCTTTGTGATCATAATGATGTCACTAATTTTTTTTCTTGTAATTTTCTTGAAGTATAGTTTTTTGTGTGTTTGACTGTCAAGTTCAAACAAGTATCTTCTGTAACTTTTGAGATTTGCATTACCGTTTGACCCCAGTTACCAAGGTTTGCCTCTGCTGTGTGATAATTGTGGTGTTATAAGTTACGTTTTGCAGTCTTTTGTGATTTCTTTGCCATCGATCCATTTTCATGCAAACAGCACAAACTAAGCAGTAACGTACTTTGTTTTAATCAATAAGGCAACTGAGGCTGTATCCTGAATAATGTCATTATTGTGGGTATGAAAGCTTTGTGCACCGTAAAATATTTTTTTACCCTTGAACATTTCTTCTGCCGAATTCCATCTTCTAATTTTTGTATCTCTGTATTTGTGAACAACAAACTTGCCTAATGATGTTTGCCTTTCCATTTTGTGTGTATAAAACTAAATGAAATGGTGTGTGTGTGTTCATTGGTGCTCATACATTTTATGTGTTTTTTTTGTGGGAGAATTAAAGTTTTGATTTGCATCACTGATTTCTTTGTGTTGGTGTTCCTGTGAGACTGTGGGGTCAAAGACAAGCATTTGACCTAGGGTGTGAGTGTGTGTGTGCATTGCTCCTCAAGCATCATGATGTATGAATTGTCTTTTCTTGTCTCAATATAATGACATATATAATTTCATGCGGCTTTCCTACTAAGACAGAGAAGTGATTCAGAGTGAATCAAATGAAACATAATGCATGTGGGACGTACAAAAAAAAAATCTATATAATTGTAATCATGTGAGGTGTTAAAAACGTGCATAAATCCCTTCAATTAACAAGATGTTATGGTTTGAGTACCTGAACCAACCTTGTTATTTTTTCCGTTTTAAAGCCAGGCGAGGCTTCTTAATCCTCACCTTAAATGCTAAAATTCGTTTTTGGCTGCGTGCTGCCCCTGCAATCCGCCAAGGCCTAGGCGGCCCTTGGACCCCGGCAGTAAAAAAAAAAGTTCAGTCGCAGGCAAAATTCAGACTCCCACCCATGTAGTGTAAAGCCATTAATCACAGTCATAAGTTTGTTTTCATATTCTGTTTGTTTATAAATTCAGTTCATTGATCTCTGTTTTGGTCTTTGCTTTGTTGCTTTGGTTGAAAAAAGTGACCTTCTCTCCTTCTGAGAAAGCTACCTCTCTTGTGTGGTGTGTGAATTTAATTAAACAAATCATGAAATGTATGCATTGGCAGCTAGTGCTTCCTTCCCTTTGTTTATCAAAGACCAAAAGGCATTATTCAAAGAAAAGTCATACTCAACTTATATGATGCAATCAAGCACACAAAATGTAGCACATATAACATAGCACAGTTGTTCCAAAGAAATATAAGAGCATCCCTTGTACCCCCCAAAAAAACACACACACCTTGCTTAGCATCATAATGATTGGGATAGGCAGACACTGCATGTGTACATTGAAACTGGAGATGTATTCAAATATACCATATTACCAGGTTTTTCACATATGCACACAAGCACACATTTAGTGCTAATTTTTGCATTAACTGACTTTAATCCTTTCAAATTCTTACACCCTCTGTATGAAAATTATGGTACCTCCTGTTGATCTTGTGCCACCAGGACAAGTTGTTCACAACCATTACTTAAACTGTTTCTAATGATGAAAAAAGTGTTGAACACAAAAATATGTCATTTTGTTCTCAGTATTTACACATTCTCAAGCAAGTAATAAAAAATTGTTCTGCGCTTCTGCCCATATATATATAGCTGTTGAATATAATCTTTCTCTCATAGAACACACTTGGGACATATACATACATGCATCTTCAATTTCTGTGACACTGGGTGTTCCCAATGACACAAGAATGGCCGGTCACAATGAGTTAACAGTCAATAATGTTAACAATAAACCTGTTAAGATGCAGGCGGCATATCATAATGAATTTGATACTGAATGCTGTTGGTGGCTTTTGTATTGACAATAAAATATAAAGAACGCAAAAGTTTACGGAATACACAGAAATTATCAAGCGAGTTTGTTAATGGATTTTACTTTACAATAATATGACATACTTACTTTTAGATAAAAGAAAAGAATTAAGTGCAAATACAATTTCCACTCAGTAAGTTACATTTTTGTGCAAACTGACCCAAACTAAATGTTAACTGGTCCCTTGACTCCTACTTACATTCACCAAATACCTACCCTGAACCCAACTATATACATGCATAGATGTTTGGCATGATGATGATGGTGTGCTTGGGGTGTGTGTGTGCGGGTGTGTGTGGAGGGGGGGGGAATGCATAAATATAGCCACACACTGACATGCCAGCATCCAGTATCACGAGGCAAGCCCTGAAGTGGAATCCACAAGGGAAAAGGAAGAGAGGCCGGCCGCGCAACAGCTGGAGACGAGACACTGAAGCAGAGATCAACAGGCAGGGGAAGACCTGGAGCCAGATCGAAAGGGCAGCCCAGGACCGTGTCGGATGGAGAATTGTCGTCGATGGCCTATGCTCCCCCGGGGGTTCATAATGGCCTAAGTAAGTAAGTAAGTACTGACATACCCAAACCAACTATACTGTTTCAACTTTAACACAGTACATTGAAGAAGAAGACAATCAAGCAACAATTAAGTTACGCATGAGTGTTGTCAACGTTACTTAAATTGTAAGGGTAAACTTCACTAGCACCAGTTAAAATGGCAAACTGAAGCGCTCGATCGTTTGTTCAGAACGACGTCCGACTGAAGTCAGTGTTTATTTTTCCAAGGTTCGTAAGTAAGAAAAATAGCAGTTGGTATGATTTTGTCTAATGCATCTGTTTTATTACAACCAACTATTGATATTTTAAACATACGCTGATCATTGTAGTCCATCAATTATCATTTAATAATCGCATTCTAAGAAAGAGCAAAATTCTCACTCTGCGCGCGGTTCATTTCCAGAATCGCGTAGCGCGAAGTTGGAATTCCAACAATGGCGGCCATAGTTGGAATTCCAACAAAGCGCAGGTCATTTCCGGAAAAGCGCCGCTGACTAGATGGGACGCAACACATACATTAAGTTAGTTATGCAATCAAGCACACACAATGTAGCACTTATATATACATAGCACAGTTGTTCCAAAGAAATATATGAGCATCCCTTGTACCCAAAAAACCAAAAACAAAACACACACACACACGCCTTGCTTAGCATCATAATGATTGGGATAGGCAGACACTGTGTACATTGAAACTGGAGATGTATTCATATTACCAGGTTTTTCACACACACACATATGCACACAAGCACACAAGTGCTAATTTTTGCATTAACTGACTTTAATCCTTTTAAATTCTTACACCCTCTGTATGAAAATTATGGTACCTCCTGTTGATCTTGTGCCACCAGGACAAGTTGTTCACAACCGTTACTTAAACTGTTTCTAATGATGAAAAAAGTGTTGAACACAAAAATGTCATTTTTTCTCTCAGTATTTACACATTCTCAAGCAAGTAATACAAAAATTGTTCTGCCCTTCTGCCCATACCATAGCTGTTGAATATAATCTTTCTCTCATAGAACACACTTGGGACATGCATCTTCAATTTCTGTGACACTGGGTGTTCCCAATGACACAAGAATGGCCGGTCACAATGAGTTAACAGTCAATAATGCCAACAATAAACCTGTTTAGATGCAGGCGGCATATCATAATAAATTTGATACTGAATGCTGTTGGTGGCTTTTGTATTGACAATAAAATATAAAGAACGCAAAATTTACGGAATACACAGAAATTATCAAGCGAGTTTGTTAATGGATTTTACTTTACCATAATATAACACAGGGGCGGACGAGGGGGGGGGGGGGGGTTGTGGGGTTTCCGGAAACCCACCCCCAGCCAAAAAATTTAAAAAAAATTGGTTTTTTTTGGGTTGAGTTTCAATTTTTGGGGTATTAATCAGTGACAAAATCTGCTGCCTGAAACTGGTATAATGATCATCCTCAGAATGCACCAGATTGCACCATTTTACATCCTTTTTTTCAAAATTTTCCGGGGGGGCATGCCCCCGGACCCCCCTAGCAAGCTAGGCGCTTCGCGCCGTCGGCTCGGCGCTTCGCGCCTTCACACCCATATCTTCACAATATACTTTTGGAAACCCCCCCCATAAAATGAACTGATCCGCCCCTGTAACATACTTACTTTTAGATAAAACAAAAGAATTAAGTGCAAATACAATTTCCACTCAGCTAGTAAGTTACATTTTTGTGCAAACTAAATGTTGGTCCCATTTGACTGCTACTTACAGTTACCAAATACCTACCCTGAACCCAACTATATACATGCATAGATGGTTGGCATGATGATGATGGTGTGCTTGGGGTGTGTGTGTGCGGGTGTGTGTGTGGAGGGGGGATGCATAAATATACCCTCACACATACCCAAACCAACTACTGTTTCAACTTTAACACAGTACATTGAAGAAGAAGACAATCAAGCTCAGATACAACCAGGTTAGGTAAACCATTGTGGCAATTTTGTGTGTGAAAACAGTGTTGAAACGTAAAAAGGCAAGAACAAAATTTCCCGGGGCCAATAGGTAGAAGCGCTGCTGAATCAATGTACTACACCGGAAGGAAAGTGTGTAACATAACGCCGGAATTAATGCTTTCCTCGTGGTCGAGCTACATTAATTGATATTGACTATTGTTATACTCAAAATGTGACTCATTTTTTTTCCATAAACATGATCATTATAAATAAAGGGAGCTGGCAAATGCAAGAAAAGACACATCCCAAAGGGTAGATGTGTATTCGAAATGTAGAGAAAAAGGAACATACATTTAAAAAGTACTTGTAAGTTGTAACTGCTATATATATAAGTTAATCAGATACACACAAAGGAACAGTACATACATGCTGGACACAAAAAACCTTCATAAACATGTATAAATGTTCAAATTTTGTGAAGGGCAAAGCAGGCTGCCAAGCTAAGGACATTCATATAATTATATACTTGTGTGTTTCATTTCTCTGTATCTCTTTTTCTCACACACATGCACATACGCACGCACACTGACACTGACATACACATAACACGGCATATATACACACACCCACACTGACACTGACACACACACCAGGGTGTGCACACATACACACACACACACACACTGACACACGCACACTGACACACCAGGGTCTGCACACATACACAAACACACAATTACAAACACACCACACGCACTCCACAGACCTATAGGTCCCTGCATATACAGATACGTCTCAGTCTCTGTGTTTTTTTCTTGAGATATTAAATGTTAACTTAGCGTCAAATTTGTACATGTATACCAAATAACCTATCAAACCTTAAAGTTATAGTTATAACAAGCTTACAACAATTCACATTCGCATTTTTGTGTGATAATTAAGGGCCTGGAGTAATTTTGTCAAAATGAATCATGTTGTTATGTAACAATTAAGTTACGCATGAGTGTTGTCAACGTTACTTAAATTGTAAGGGTAAACTTCACTAGCACCAGTTAAAATGGCAAACTGAGGCGCTCGTTTGTTCAGAACGATGTCAAAAAGATCTCAGCCAGCCAGATCAGTGTTTATTTTTCCAAGGTTCGTAAGTAAGAAAAATAGCAGTTGGTATGATTTTGTCTGATGCATCTGTTTTATTACAACCAACTATTGATATTTTAAACATACGCTGATCATTGTAGTCCATCAATTATCATTTAATCATCGCATTCTAAGAAAGAGCAAAATTCTCACTCTGCGCGCGGTTCATTTCCAGAATCGCGTAGCGCAAAGTTGGAATTCCAACAATGGCGGCCATTGTTGGAATTCTAACTTAGCGCACGTCATTTCCGGAAAAGCGCCGATGACGAGATGGGTCGCAACACTTCTGCTGTAGGCGTAGCTTCCCTTGTAAACATGGCCGCTGCCACTGGGGATTCGGTAGAATACGATCCTTCTTTGAAAAATATCATTGATCAGAATTCTCTAAAATGGGTTTTTGTAGGCGGAAAAGGTGGAGTAGGAAAAACTACAACAAGGTATGGTTAAAATTATTCACAGACTAAAGTACGAACCTATTTTGCGAGACTTTGTGAGTGGCCTTCCTCCGATCGGTACTGACACTGAGTGACACATCATGCATCCGGTCGATCTGTAGACTGTTAGTGTTAAAATTCTCTGGAGTCTGAGAAAATTGGGAATTAAAGGAAAGCTGAACTTTCTGTTATCCTGGAACTCAATTCTGTTTTCTAAAGAAAATGTATGTGTTACCATCGTGTGTGTGAGTGTGAAAGAGAGAGAGAGAGGGTAAGCAGTAACACTGACACATGATTCTGTTAGTGTACATCATGAACGTAATTTGTAAGATCTACAGGATGTATGAATGTGAAGCTTCTTCTTCTTCTTCTTCCCGTGGGGGACCGGATCCAATTTCTTGGATGTTGAAGGTCCCGCGGTGATGTCCATACACTGTTGGCCCCCATTGCGGTCTGTGCCAGTCGTGTAAGGAAGTTAAAAAGCCAAAGCTGGGGGAGGGGGGGGGGGGGTATGGGGGGTGCAGGAGGGCAGTGGAGAGGAGCTTGGCTAGGTTTTGGGGTTATTAAAACTTTGTACAATCCATCAACGGCTATGGGAGGGAGGTGGATGGCTGCAGGGCTCTGCTGCCACCGAGTCGTGACATGAACGACTCAAGGGAGGGGGCGGATGTGGTGGAGATCGGGAGCTTGTTCCACTCTGATGTTGTCTGCGGAAAAAAGGAGTGGGACAGTGAAGGGTGGTAGTCCTGTTCTTGGTGGATCCTATTCCCTCTCGTTCTCGTGTCTGATGGTTTGAGAAACGCGGTCTTGTCAATGCCGACCATGTCATTTTTAATTTTAAACATCATCGCTAGTCGACTGTTATGTCTTCGTTCTTCGAGGCTCTTCCATCCTAAGTTTGTCAGCATGTTGGTGACGGTGCCAGGCTCTTTTTCCCTGTAGTTATTGTGGACATATCTGGCCGCTCTTTTTTGGACTGACTCGAGCAGGTTGTTGTGCTGTTGTTCGTGCGGATTCCAGACAGTCGAGGCATACTCAAGGGTGGGGCGGACCATTGTGATGTAGGTTGCCGCTTTCACTTTTGGAGTGCACTCCTTGAAGTTCCTTCGGAGGAAGCTGACTGTCCTGTTTCCCTTCGCTGCAGCTGTTTCTACGTGCCTGCCCCAAGAAAGGTTACTTGTAATAGTAACACCTAGATATTTACTCTCTGTCGTTGTTTCAAGAGTCTGTCCATGGAGGTGGTAGTTGGATGGAAGAAGTATCTTATTCTTGTTTGGCATGATGTTCATTACCACACATTTGCTTGGGTTGAACTCCATTTGCCATTCTTGCTCCCATTTCTCTAGCGCTTCCAGGTCTTGTTGGAGCAGCATCTGGTCTTGTTGATTTGAGATGTTTCTAAACAGGAGGCTGTCGTCAGCAAACAGTTTTACTTTGGAATTTTTCACGACGTCTGGCATGTCGTTAATATATAGCAGGAATAGGAGGGGTCCTAGCACTGTGCCTTGGGGCACGCCTGATGTTACTGGTGCTGGTGTTGATTGGACGCCCTCGATTGCCACCCTTTGTGTTCTGTCGGACAGGAAAGATTGAATCCAGTTTAGAGTGGAACCCCGAACTCCGTAATAGTGGAGTTTGTGCTGAAGGCGCTGGTGAGGAACCTTGTCGAAAGCTTTCGAAAAATCCAGTAGGACAGTGTCCACTTGATTTTTCTTGGCAAGGTTTTGTGCGATGTCGTGCACTGTCACTATGAGCTGGGATTCACAGGATCGTTGCTTCCGGAAACCGTGCTGGACGTCAGTAAGGATGTTGTTCTTTTGAAGATGTTGCATTATGGTGCTATGGACTATATGTTCGAGGATCTTGCATGTGATTGATGTGAGTGATACAGGACGGTAATTCGCGGGATGGTGTTTGTCTCCTTTTTTAAATATAGGGACGACTAGGGCCTCCTTCCAGTCCTGGGGTGTTTTTCCTCCATCAATCGACATTTGGAACATCCTTGTTAAGATAGGTGCTATTTCTTCAGCTGCTGTCTTCAGTAGAAAAGCAGGTATTTCATCTGGTCCAGTCGCCTTGTGGGGATTGAGGTTTCTCAGCAGCTTCAGTACCCCGGCTTCAGCAACGAGGATATTCTTCATGGCTGGGTACTTGCTCACGCCTTTGTTGGGAATATTTTGTGTGTCCTCATTTGTGAAGACAGACTGAAATTGAGAGTTTAAGATTTCAGCCTTGCTCACACTGTCGCTCTTTAAGAAGCCATCCTTGCTCTTCAGAGGGGCTATACCCGATGAGTCTTGACCTTTGCTTCGTACATGCGACCAGAATTTCTTGGGTGCCTTAGTGAAGTCTTCGCTTACAATGTCCTCAAGGTAACTCTTGCTTGCTCTTCTTATTTCATATCTAGCTTGGGCTTGCAATCGTTTGTATCTGTCCTTATCTTTCTTCTTCCCGGATTTTCTAGCCTTCTTATGCGCTCTCTGCTTCCTTCGAATTGCTCGGCGAATCTCGGTGTCAATCCAAGGATGAGTGTGCTTGCGCGGCGTGAGTTTGGTCGGAACGTGTTTTTCAATAACTTGGGCTACAGTAGTACCTGCCATATCCGGTCACCCATTAGTCATTGCAAAGGTGACCGCAAATATCAGGTGGCCGTTCATTACAGGCCCCCTCCTCCTCCAAAAAAAACCCAAAAAACACGATCAAGTTTTCATGAAGAAAAGAAAGCGATCATCCACGAGCCGCCGATTCATTGTCTCTGTTAGTTTTGCTTTCGTTTATAAATACATCTTAATTATTTGCGTGTTTAACTCGATCGTCCTGGCTAAGCTATTGTTTCGTATGTTTCTATGTGTGTTGTTTGGATTATTATAATATATATGTATTTGAGTGTCAGATAAACAAGTGTTTCAAACTCACATCAGCTGTGATCGATCCGGAAGTGACTGCCGTAAATGTACATGTATGCGCATGTCTGTATTTACAGTTTGCGCATGCGTAAGTATTCATGTCGTCTGCTCGTGCTGTGCCGTCTGTGCACACAACACACACACACACACACACCACAGGCGCTCGCCCGCGAAAGTGACAAGTGGCCGTTAAGTGGCCGCTCCTGTCGAGTAAGAGGGGCACCTTAGGGCAAAAATCAGTGACCGTTGACCGCGTCAGACAGGTTAACGGCCATTAAGAGTCAATTATAGAAGGAAAACTCATTAGTCATGGGAAAGCTGGCCGCTCCGGGTAGGTTCACGCCCACGAAAGGGCCGGAAATGGAAGGGACTACTGTATTTTTTGTTTGAAGTGGGCCCAGAAGCTTTCTATCGTTGCGATGAAGGCAGGGTTGGCCTTTACTTCCTCTGCATGTTCGCGTAGGTCCTTTCTAATTGCGTCAACGTTCGCCTTCTTCCACTGGTAGATCTTGCGTCGTGGGGGTCTCTTTCTTATTGGGCGAAGTAGGGTGTCGTACAGTACGATGTCGTGATCACTTTTGCCTATTGGTGGTAGGGGTTTGCAGCGTATTGAAAATGTGGGATGTGATGTCATCAGTATATCCAGGGTGTTGTTTTCTCTTGTGGGAAAATTTACTATTTGTTCAAGATCATTGTCTGCGGCAATGTCAAGAATGCTCTTGTTTACTCTTGATGGGTATCGGTGTCCTTCGATAGTGTTGGAGGACCAGTTAATATCAGGAGCGTTGAAATCGCCGGCGACGAGGAGGACATTGTTTTTGTTAGCTTTCTTTAATTTTTTGAATTCGTCTTCACTTGATTTCATGTACTCAGTGTCTGTTCTATTTGGTGGTCGGTAATACGCTGCCACTGTTACTTTTTTGTGTCGGCCGGAGGTCTTGAAAGTTCCAGTAATGAGTTCTACGTCTTTTGCTTTGTAGATGTTGTGTAGTTCTAATTCAACTTTGGATGCTATTAGGACTCCTCCATAAGCTTGTGTTGGCCGGTCTCTTCTGTCTACTTTGTAGCCTAATTTTGCTGGAAATAGTTCCTCTGAGTTTATTCCGTCGTGTAGCTTACCTCAGAGAAATTAGCTTGCCTCGATCAGCAATGTCCAAATATAGCCCTGTATTAAAACCAAACTCCCATCTTCAAGTTCAAGCTGTTCATAGAATCACACATGTTCACATCACAAGTTTTTCGCAAATTTGTTGATTTTAGATAACTTAATCAGTTAATGGACCTTTTTGGCATCTGAGCAGCTCTCGCGAGACACGCTCTTTGTTATTCTTTGAACACCGCGAGAACTTCGAACCCCGGCTTTTGCAGCTTGCGTGAGATTGCTGTACCACATGCTTTGCTTGCGAAAGCTTACGAGAGCTTGGAATAACGATAGGGTCTATTGGCAAAAGCTATATATATGCACTCCGAGTGTATACAGGATCCATGGGTCTGTATACACTCCTACAATGAAAAGCTCTGTTACAAATCTGTAGCCAATGAAATGCCCCCTAACAAGTCGTTAGGAAGTAGCCAATGAAAAATCAGTCTGACGTATGGACTATCTCTTTTTCGGAGTGTCGAGGGTTGGCAAATTATGGACGTTCACATAGTATACAACCGTTTCTAGGTTGATACGCACTCCAAGTGTGTTCGAACTCCGACAATAAACTGCCGTGAAGTATCACTATCAGTATCAGTTTCGTGTGTGTGTTTGTTTTTGTCTGTGTTTGATCCCAACGTACTTTAACTCTTAATGTCCTATACCGCGCCGTTCCGCTTGTCGCTGACGATCCTGATCCGCTTGAAACCGCGCGCGTACCTGTAGCTAAGGCTAAAGGGGAATAACCCGGAAATACAGCTCTTCACGAAGAAAACCGCGAGTGGTGCTCGTTTGTCAACAACCACTGACAGTTGGTGATTTTTGTCTCAGTTTTTTTTTTTACCCTTTCTATTTTTCCTGACCGATTTTAGTTGAGTTTTTTGCGAGAGAATGTTTGGATCAAAATGGCTGACTTGGATTGTTCATCTTCATCATCTTTTCATGGATTCGACCGCGCTGACATTCGGAACTTCGGCAACCCTGCTGATGTGTTAGGCCTAGCAGATTCAGGTCAAAGTGACATTTCTGTGTCAAGTGTGCACACTGCCGATTTATCTGACTTTTCATCCGGAATTTCGGACATTCCATTGAGTAGCAGCGACGATGACATTGACAGTGATGCAGAGTGGACGGACACGATCGATGACTGGAGTGAAGATGAGTTTTCTGGGAGTGTTGGTCCTAGAATCCCCCTTCCCCTGACTACTTCCAACAACTCTTTCCCGATCGATTGTTCGCTGATATTCGCGACGAGACCATCCGGTATGCCAGGCAGAAAGGCGATGCAACTTTCGATACATCAGTGGCAGAGCTCAAGGCCTACATGGGGATTTTATTTCTCATGGGGTGATTGGATTACCCAACTACAGGTGCTATTGGAGTAGTAGAAAAGAACTGAGACAGCCTGTGATTGCTGATGTGATGAGTCGCAATCGATATGAGATGCTGACCTTATGTGCATTGTCCAAAGTTCTCACTCGTCTCACTCTGGTGTTGTAAAAATTCTCTCTTGTCTAACTATCTTTTGCATGAAATTTTATCTTTGTTCGTCTTCACTTTTCTAAATGTTGTGTGTAATAAACAGATTGCAAAGGAAGTTGCAACTGGCAAGCACAACAAAAACCTGGAGAATTCGCAAACTTTGGAGCATTTTCGTAATCAACATCTGACGCCCGCTTGCGCCTAAAATCCTGACAAAATTTTAAAAGCAAATAACAAAGCGTCCATGCGAAAAGGCTTACAATATATGTGACAGTTGAAAGAAGTCAGTAGAAGTGCAGGTTTACATAAACACTGTTGTGTGTGTGTGTGTGTTTTTTTTAATTTTTTTTTATGAATGTGACAGTTGATATTTGACAGTTGATATTTGACAGTTAAAACAAGTCAGTAGAAGTGCAGGTTTACACATAAACACTGTTGTGTGTGTGTGTGTGTGTGTGTTTTTTTGTTTTTTTTGTTTTTTATATGAATGTGACAGTTGATATTTGACAGTTGATATTTGACAGTTAAAACAAGTCAGTAGAAGTGCAGGTTTACACATAAACACTGTTGTGTGTGTGTGTGTGTGTGTGTTTTTTGTTTTGATTTTTGTTTTTGTTTGAATGTGACAGTTGATATGTGACAGTTGAAACAAGTGAAAAAAAAAGTGCATAAACACTGTCGTGTGTGTGTGTGGTTTTTTTTTTATTTTTTTTTTTAGGGTGACAGTTGATATGTGACAGTTGAAACAAGTGAGTAAAAGTGCAGGTTTACATAAACAATGGAATGTTCTGTTTGTTTGTCATGAATACAAAGAATGAAACACCTTGGTTTGGTTTTGACTCTTTATTTTTAAACTGTCACCTGTAATTAATACACTTAACGGCTTTTTACAACTAAGGTTAATCTTCAAAAATGTCTAAACTTCCAATTAACATAATCAGCATTCATATTTGAACATCTAAAAAAAATTTGGATTAAAACCATTCACAAACAAAAAAGAAATGATTTATTTACCAAACCACCTCTGTTTTACACAATTTAGTCAAAAAATAACAGGATCAGGGAAGAGAAAGCTTCAAAGTCTTATAGGACACTTAGAGTTAATTGATACTATGAATTGAAAGTGAAGAGTACCTTTGCAAAATGGCATCGAATGACGCTCAGAGTGTTGATGCAGTTCAGTGTCTGGTCTTTTAACTTATTTAAGTACACCCCCAGAATGTAATCAAGGCCGTGCAGCATCAGATTGTTTCTATTTCTTTGTACTCTTATAATCAACTGCTCGACTGCATTCCTATCGCAAAGTGGTGTCGAATGGCAAATTCGCTTTGCGACCGGAAGTTAACGCCGAGTGTGTATGGCAATTGCAAAATTAATTACTTACAGTTTCAGTGTTTCATTGACTGCCGACGCCAAACTTTTGTGTTGTGTTTTCCTTAAACTCAACCAGTTGATTTTGTGTATGTGTGCAGCTGCAGCCTGGCATTACAACTGTGCAAGGTGAGAGAGACTGTGCTGATTATTTCCACAGACCCAGCGCACAATGTGTCTGATGCCTTCAGCCAAAAATTTTCCAAGGTGCCAACCCTTGTCAAAGGATTCACGAACCTCTATGCGATGGTGAGATTTTGATATATTGGCTAGTTAAGTTTTTGCGTTTAATGAACAAGATTGTATGTATCCATGCTTGAAGCTGGAATCAGACTTTTAAAACGTTGAACTTTAAAGATTTTCTTGTTTTCCTTTCCAGTATACTTATTGTCCACATATCATAATGATGATTCTTAGTAAAATCTTACTAGTTAAACGTAAAGCATGAAACTAGCCAAGAAGAAGTCAGGAATTTATGAATCATATTCATAAGATGATTTCCTGGTAGATTTTGTTATATAAATTTACAATACATCTCACTCTCACTCTCAGGAAGTTAAACTGAACAGCTGAGAGTTAGAGCAGTAGGCATTTGAAGATCTTCTTTTCTGATTTAATTTTAAGATTTCTCAGCTTTTATCCGTGTGATGCATATTTTTTATCTTTGTGATTCACATATATATATATATTTTTATCTTTGTTTTGCATACAGGAAATTGATCCAAACTTGGGGCTGTCTGAATTGCCTGATGAATTCTTCGATCAAGGTAAGGTTCTATCTTTGTGCGGGTGTGCAGGTGTTTTTTGTGGTTGTCAAGCTGAATATTTGATGAATGTTACTGAATATTATTATTACTGAGTACTTAATTATTATTTCTAGGGTTTTTGAAGACTGAAAAAAGTAGGTGCTTGTCAAAAAGGTTATTTGGTAATGGTATAGAAAATACTCTGATAGTGATAGTGATACAGTCACGACCTTGCTTTGAAGAAAGGCTATTTGCTGCTTGAAGAGACCTTGAGGTTGAATTATGAATGTGAGTACATGTACCTTAGACAGAAGGAAAGGATAGACCTTTATAAATATGGTTTGTCATACATAACGACTTGAAACAAATCTCATAATAGACGATTTTCGAATTGTATCGCATGTGGAAGAGTGAATACCCTTGCCAAAACCTCTGACAAAGATTGGGGGGGGAGGGGGGGGGGGGGGGGAGGCAATCATTAGCGATGGGTGTGTTGGAAACACATGCTCCTGACCAATCACTAGTGTCGGGTGTGTCGGAAACATGTAGACAGGAGCAGCGTGTTTCCGACACACCCCTTGTTAGTGATTGGCCCCTCCAATGTTTGTCAGAGGATTGGCAAGGGTATTCACTCTTCCAAAACCCATACAAACCCCACAGAGGTTTTTTTCTGGATTTGTCTATTGAGAAACCTGTTTCTCTCTGTTTGTGTAGCCGACGCGATGACTGTGGGACGTAACATGGTCCAAGACTTGCTTGGTTCATTCCCTGGTATTGACGAAGCCATGAGTTTTGCAGAGGTCATGAAGTAAGTGCTGGGGCAAATTGAGTGTCAGAATTATCTCTTTCACTCACAGTGGGGACCTTGGAGGCCAGTGCACGAAGCAAACCTGGGGAACACCCAAATGATTGGTACGCAGCTGCGGGCTCTGGTTGGTTAAAACAAAGATTTGAGATGATGAGACGAAAAACCGAGGTCCCTTCGTGTACACCACATTGGGGTGTGCACGTTAAAGATCCCACGATTGACAAAAGGGTCTTTCCTGGCAAAATTGTATAGGCATAGATAAAAATGTCCACCAAATACCCGTTTGACTTGGAATAAAGGCCGTGAAAGGTGAATGCTCGCCTAATAGGCTACTGAGCTTACTGGCCGATGTGAATGCGTTATATATTGTGTGTAAAAAATGTCTGTTTGTCTGTCTGTCTGTAAAGAATTCCATTTCAAACGGCAGAAATTAATATGTAAGCGCCTAGGGCTATATCTAGATTAGGCGCATAAAAATGATCACAATAATAATAATTTGTTGTCATTTCAATCAGTCAAACCCTGTGGTTTCTTCCCAGCCACTTGGGTGGTACCCAGTTTCACTACGTGCACCTCTGCCCCAGACCTGTCTGCCCTTACTATTTTAGAGTAATTTATTACTATTGTTTAGGCTTTTGGGGGGAAATATACTCCATTTAAGTCCAGACTACGATTTTCAAATGTGCTTCAAAATTAGGTTTGTGTTGCTAATGTTGGCGTTTGTAACCACTGGGTTACTATTTTGGTCATCAGATTACTTTTTTTTTTACTTGACCATTACTCTTGTCAAGTGTTGGGTGTAAACTGAGGTCTGCAGCCATGATTTTCTTACAACTCTTTCTTTTTTTAGCAAATTAAAAGGGGTGTGACCACATACTGTATTTGTAAACCAAAACAATTCACAGAATACTGTTAGTAAGTCAAAGTGTGTGTGGGTAGAAAAAAAGCCTGGCTAATTGTCATATGGAAATTGGTAATAATGATATGAGAGTGATATGATGTGAAAACCAAAGAAGAACGTTTCCAAACAGAAAGTCTAGTCGGTGAACGTCACACTAAATTGTGTATGATGACTATGACTAGGAGTCAATTTTGCCAGAAGGAGATGCTCCTGTATCTATCTATATATATATATACTTGTGTGTGTGTGTGTGTGTGTGTCCGCGATGCACGGCCAAAGTTCTCGATGGATCTCTTTCAAATTTGGTGGCCATATTCAGGTACACCCCGGACACAACCTGGTTGATGAGATATTTCAAGACGTGCTCTCAGCGCGCAGCGCTGAACCGATTTTAGTTTTTCTCTGGATCCATTCCCAGTAACTCTTCCTTATCTTCTCCAGTGTTTTCAGCGTTTATCTCCCTTCCTTCGTGTGGCGTCAATCCATATTCCCGTTTCTATTTTTAGAAGGTCACTGTCGACAACGCTCAATCCATATTCCCGTTATACTATTTTTAGAAGGTCACTGTCCCGGCAAAGCCGGGTATTACTCGTCCTTATCTTCTCCAGTGTTTTGCACGTTTATCTCCCTTCCTTCGTGCGGTGCGCCGGAAAAGCCGGCGTACACCCGGCACAGCCGGGTATTCGGCTCGACTTCTTCCCGGCGAAGCCATACCCGGCGAAGCGGGTATTCATCTAGAAGGATTGCTTTAACACTTTTAAACTAATGCAATCCCCTTTTGAGACCTCAAAAAGTCTTAGAAAAATCGGGTCATAAAAAGGAGGTACATTCACAGAGATTATGGACAATAACTTCTGAGAAGGCAGTGTCTTAAAAGGGTGGAACTGGAATTCTTAATTGGGGGGGGGGGGGCTCTTCAAAGGGGGATTCCATTGTAACAAATCATGGCTGAACTTTTCTGTATGTTATTTCTGTCAGATATGAGGTGGGAGTGGAGGGGCTATTAGTTTTGAGGACCAATTACCTTACCATGAATCAAAAAAGTGGAACTTAAGCCCTGTCCAGACTTGGCCGCCGTTTTACGCTCTATGCGCCGCAGGCCGTTTTGTGCGTCGCGCGGGATTTGCCGAGTGGCCACACATCGACGATTCTTTTCACAATGCGGTATCAGTGACTGTGGAGCGGCCGTCACCTGACAAGAAGGTTCAGTTGCATTCGACTGCTGCGCCGCGAGCGGCTGATGTCATCGCTCTGGTTTGCTCTGATTGGTCAAATTTCCGTCGTTCTATGTCTGTGTCATAGAAATTAGAACACGCGCTATTCTTCTGCAAATAACGCTTCGCGATCATAGCACGCTGCGGCGCTCCCACGTGGGCCGTTTTAAGCATAAGTCAAATGTGGACAGGGTCGGCCGGGAGTGTCTGGACGGGCCTTTACGGGGAATCGGTCGAAAGGCCAATTTTGTCAATATTCTGGCCTGTAAATGTGCCTGAGCCTTTTCTTGTATCATTTAATTCTCTTTCAGATTGGTGCGTACGATGAACTTCTCTGTTGTGGTGTTTGACACGGCACCCACTGGCCACACTCTGCGACTGCTGTCTTTCCCCAGCGTCATTGAGAAAGGGCTCGGCAAGCTCATGAGACTCAAGAACCAGATTGGCCCCTTCATTTCTCAGGTTTGTCTTAACTTGGACACAGTTGGTGTGTGTTCACGTTTGTTTGTTCGTCTGTCTTTTACCAGTTTGAACTGCTTGTTCTGTTTGTTTCAATTTTGTGTTTGTTTTGTGTGTGTGTGTGTGTGTGCACGTATGTGTCTGCCTGCCTTGTCTGGGTATGCGTTTAACCTGTTGGGGATGAGGGAGAGTATTTGGAGGGGGTTTAATGACCTTCTACCATCGTTTCAGTTTGTAAGTTGTTGTAACAATGCCTGGGATTGAGAGCAGTATGATATCTTTCTAGGCAAACGACTAGTAGCTTGTTTCTTACTTTCTGTCTTATTTATTTATGTGTTTATTTATTTATTTGTTTGTTTATTCACTTACAGTTGGGTGGAATGCTAGGCATGCAAGATGTTAATGGCGACCAGATGTCCTCCAAGTTTGATGATATGATGTCCACAATTAAGCAGGTCAACGAACAGTTCAAAAATGCTGTGAGTTGAATTTCAATTCTCTGTGTGTGCGTGTGTGTCCGAGTGCGTGGGTGTACTTGCTTGCATTTGTGCATCTTTGTACGCCTGTTTGTGTCTTGTCTGTTTTCCTCTCTCCTTCTCTCTCTCTCTCTCTCTCTCTCT
Organism: Littorina saxatilis; assembly: GCF_037325665.1. Lineage (NCBI taxonomy): Eukaryota > Metazoa > Mollusca > Gastropoda > Littorinimorpha > Littorinidae > Littorina > Littorina saxatilis. Next base: position 43,264,998 of record NC_090249.1, on the reverse strand, counting down.
CTCTCTCTCTCTCTCTCTCTCTCTCTCTCTCTCTCTCTCTCTCTTTCTCCCTTTTTCTCCCTCTCTCTCTCTCTCTTTCTCCCTTCTCTCTCTCTCTCTCTCTCTCTCTCTCTCTCTCTCTCTCTCTCTCTCTCTCTCTCTCTTTCTCCCTTTTCCCCCTCTCTCTCTCTCTTTCTCCCTTCTCTCTCTCTCTCTCTCTCTCTCTCTCTCTCTCTCTCTCTCTCTCTCTCTCTCTCTCTCTCTCTCTCTCTCTCTCTCTCTCTCTCTCTCTCTCTCCCTCTCTCTCTCTAATATTATTATTAGTACTATATGTGTTCCTCCTTGTGCGTCTGCGTGTGAGTGCGCAAGTGTGATTGCGTAATTAATGTTCCATTCTGTAATTGCTTTATTGATGTTCCATGCATGTATTTTCTACTACTTTTCTCATTTATAATTACTGTATGTTTGATGTTTCTATGATTCTAGTCGGGCGCACGCGTGAATATGTGTTTGTGTGAATGTAAAGGGCACATTGTAAGATTAAGCCTATGGCCTAAAATGTCTACCCTTTATGTGAATAAAATGTTCTAAGTCTAAGTCTCTCTCTCTCTCTCTCTCTCTCTCTCTCTCTCTCTCTCTCTCTCTCTCTCTCTCTCTCTCTCTCTCTCTTTCTCCTCTTTCTCCTTCTCTTTCTCCTTCTCTCTCTCTCTCTCTCTCTCTCTCTCTCTCTCTCTCTCTCTCTCTCTCTCTCTCTCTCTCTCTCTCTCTCACTTACTGGTTCCCAGTACATTATGTCTCTCTTTTACTCCAACTGTTTTCTTTACTTTACTTCCAGTCTCTACCCTTTGACCACATCTCTGAGCCCAAAGGCACTCTTTCTCTTTTTCAGTGCTCTCCCCTGTCCCTTGGACTGATGTGTTTCCTTTCACTGGCCAGAATGTCATTTAGAAACCCTTTTTTAGACCATCCCAAATTGTGAGAAAATTGGGTCTTGAAAGAGAAGAAGTTTTAAAAATGGAGGTAAATTTACAGGTCGACATCATGAACAGAAAGTCTCAGAGAGCAGCTTCTTTAATAGATAACAAGTTTACCAAACATGAATATCTGAGAATGCAGAAGCAAAGCCTATTATTTCAGTTTGCTACAAGGGTATAAGGGTGTCAAACTTTTTCTTCTTCTAACTGTATCCTATTTAACGATTTACTTGACTCTATTGCAGGGATGGACAACATGTATGTGAATTTACATCACTGAGTGTTATTCGTTAAGACCATCTATAAACTTCAATAATCTTCTTGATTTCTTGCAGGACCAGACAACATTCGTCTGTGTGTGCATCGCCGAGTTCCTGTCGCTGTACGAAACAGAGCGCCTGGTGCAGGAGCTGACCAAGTACGGCATCGACACGCACAACATTGTGGTCAACCAGCTCAACATGCACAAGTCAGGAGACTGCCGTCTGTGCATCGCTCGACAGAGGATACAGAGGAAGTATCTCGATCAGGTCGGTCAACAAAATGGTTCATATTGCAGTGGTCGTCTTTGTATGATAACGTTTCCAAGTTCACAGCGAAAGCCTCTGGGTGGGAAAACAGGGTAGAGCACTGGACTTGTGATCCTAAGGTTGCAGGTTCGAATCCCGGCAGGGACGGACACGGGTCAACTTTATGTGCAGACTCAGAGATGGTATCCATGCCCCACCCCTGTGGCACATAAAAGACCTCGGCCATAAGTGCAGGTGGCTGATTACACCTAAACACGCATACACCTGGGTAGCATGACTCTTGTTGCTGCTAGCTTTCCACTGGGAGGAAGCGGCCCGAATTTCCCATCATTGGGATAATAGAGGAAATTAAATTGAATAAAAATGAAAACAGTTGCCTTGTTTTACTGTTATTGCAGATTGACGACCTGTATGAGGATTTCCACGTGACGAGGCTGCCCTTGCTGGAAGATGAGGTGCGAGGAGTGGAGAAGCTCCAGCCTTTCTCCGAGTACCTTCTGCACCCGTTCAAACCTGACTAGCGCTTACCTCTCTCATCGCCCTGACTATTGCAGCCTGGACTGTGTACATGGGGGAAAATGTCAAATAATTATCGTGGCAGTGTAATTATATTTTGTTACGGGAACTCCTTTTGTGTGATTTTTTTTGGTGTTGTTTTGTTTGGAGAGTTCTTGGTTTGTTCTTGTTGTTTTTGTTAGTGGGTTTTTTCTTCTCCGAAAGTGTGTGAGCTGAATATGTGTTGAGGCTTTTCTTGTGGTAATGCATGTGTGTGTGAGCTCCTGAGTATGTGCGTGTCTGACTCTGAAAACAGTCTGTAGGTTTATGAATGGTTTGAAGGAACGGGATCTTTCACGGTAAGCCAAATGTCACAGAAAGTTATCAAGGATTTTGGTTCTGATGAATTCCTCTTTACCCCCTGCGGGTTAGGGGGAAGAATTTACCCGATGCTCCCCAGCATGTCGTAAGAGGCAACTAACGGATTCTGTTTCTCCTTTTACCCTTGTTAAGTGTTTCTTGTATAGAATATAGTCAATTTTTGTACAGATTTTAGTCAAGCAGTATGTAAGAAATGTTAAGTCCTTTGTGCTGGAAACTTGCATTCTCCCAGTAAGGTAATACATTGTACTACGTTGCAAGCCCCTGGAGCAAATTTTTGATTAGTGCTTTTGTGAACAAGAAACAATTGACAAGTGGCTCTATCCCATCTTCCCCCTTTCCCCGTCGTGGTTGAAAACGACGTTAAACACCAAATAAAGAAAGAAAGAAAGAAATTCCTCTTTATTCCGATATAGTACACACCTATTTCAAGTAATTATTTTGAAACTTAGGGACTCAAAAAAATTGTATATTATGTCAATTTCTCTTTCCAACCCAATGTATAGAGCGCCAGTACTTTATGCATGAGGTAATTCATTTTTAAAGATACGTTAAAATTAATATTAAAAGTCCTACGGTTTTGAGCCATTAAGGACTTGAGTGTTTGTCCGCTTTCAAAAAGAGGAAAGAAAGAAACAAAAAATAAGGAGAGGAGGGCAGGGGGTGGGGTTGAGTTGATAATGCTCTGTGGAATTTGTTAAAATGAAAAGTAGTTAAGATGTTTCTTGGTAAGAATTATAAGTCTGTATTCTATGTCTTGAATAACGGGCTTGTAATATTATTTTTTTTTTTTATTTCAAATCGAGTTAAAAAGTGGAACCTTTCAGGATCACCAATAAAACCAAATAGATGAGCAAGTAAGAGGAACACGAACAATAAATCTCAAAACTTTTTACAAATAAAAGGATTAAGATGTAAGCCACGAAGGCCGTGGTAATAAAAACAATATGTACAGTTTGGCGACTAGTGGGCCTTGGGTGAGGATATGTTGTCTAGAAGGTAGTCGCTGGAATCAGGAGGGATGGCGGGAGCCACTCGACCTCAAACTGAAACACGCTGATGTGATAATCTGGGCTTAGTTATACCCACAGCCCCATGTCCGAGTCCCTGACCAGTCGGCACAGCAGCAAGCTGTGTGACCAGCCTAGAGAACTGCTACTGCGCAGATAATCCTGGGGACTCAGACCATGGAGCTGCATATGGTCATAAGGTTTTAAAGGTAATTCTATTTGTAGCGCATGGAGCGAAAATGTGTTGAAATGAATAGGGTTCTCCACAATGGCAGGACTTGTTAAAGATATGGAAGCGGCAGCCGCCGTTTTAAAGATACTCACTGTCCATTGTAGAACTATACAAGAAATTCTCATGTTTGTATGGCCAAGTATGATGTCATATTTGAAACTAAAGGTATTGCAATAAAGGGTAATCCTTCATCTTTTTTCTCATAATGCAGAAATGCCAAAGTGTCTGGCTTCTCAATTTTTATGCTTTATTGAATACACTGAATGGGGCAGGGGTGCGAACTGTACGTACAAATTAAAGCAGCTTAAAGTATTTAAAGGGAGGAAACTTATGCACATATTAAAGGAACATTTGGTAAAGTAGATTGGCTTTCGTGAACTGCGCTGAGAGTAAAAATCCTCAACTCCAGATTTTACATCTATGACACCAAATTGAAAAAGTAGTACTCTATTTTGCCATTGAGTAAACGGTGGTACCTCCCATGCAGTGACCATCTGATGATAGAACACCTCTCAACAAAGGACACTTTCTGTTGCCCCTCAATCTATAAACTTGACTGGATTTGACCTGCACAGATACCACTGTATTTCAAAATGAATAAGTTGGAAATGGATATGGTTGCTGTAAGCTGTGTGCATGTTTGTGTATTTATTTATGTGTGTCTCTTTGAGTGTGTGTGTGTGTGTGTGTGTCTTTCTGCATATATATATATATATATATATATATCTGTAGATGAGTGCATACACATGAGTTTGTGCTGTGTTGCCCCTGCAGTCATCTTTTTGAACAAGTTGATATGTGTTCTGCCGACACATGTATGGATCGACAAGCATGAAAGTGGACATATACTGTTAGTGCGTATCTACACCCACTTACCTTGCGTACACTTTGAAGTTAATGTTCCAATTGTTTCTGTGTCCTTCCTCCGAAATTTGCGTGTGGCAGCCTAAATGGCGTGGTAAAAACCGTCATGCATGTAATAACCAACTTGTGCAAAAACATAGGTGAACACGGGAGTGTCAGCCTAAGATCGAAAAAGAAGAAGTTTCTGTGTCCTTGAATTCATTACAATCATAATGTTGTTTTTTACCTGCACTCTCACAACCTGTTTGGAGGTCGTGCATTTCTGCCAGTATCCATGTAAACATTATCTGGTTTTGTTTTTGATTCAGTGTGGAGTGTTGGACGAATCTAGCACAATCTGACCAACCCCCCCGCGGGTTAGGGGGAAGAATTTACCCGATGCTCCGCAGCATGTCGTAAGAGGCGACTAACGGATTCTGTTTCTCCTTTTACCTTTGCTAAGTGTTTCTTGTATAGAATATAGTCAATGTTTGTAAAGATTTTAGTCAAGCAGTATGTAAGAAATGTTAAGTCCTTTGTACTGGAAACTTGCATTCTCCCAGAAAGGTCATATATTGTACTACAATGCAAGCCCCTGGAGCAATTTTTTTGATTAGTGCTTTTGTGAACAAGAAACAATTAACAAGTGGCTCTATCCCATTCCCCCCCTTTCCCCGTCGCGATATAACCTTGAACGGTTGAAAACGACTTTAAACACCAAATAAAGAAAGAAAGAAATCTGACCAAGTAAGGGAGAGCACCAGTGACAAAATCTAACAGTCAAAGGAAAGTAAGCGCTCTAAATATATATATACA
>NC_090249.1:43244738-43254738 GCF_037325665.1 Littorina saxatilis | reverse complement strand
TGTGTGTGTGTGTGTGTGTGTGTGTGTAGAGCAATTGAGACAAAACTACTGGACCGATCTTTATGAAATTTGACATGAGAGTTCCTGGGTATGAAATCCCCGAATGTTTTTTTCATTTTTTTGATAAATATCTTTGATGACGTCATATCCGGCTTTTCGTTAAAGTTGAGGCGGCACTGTCACGCCCTCATTTTTCAACCAAATTGGTTGAAATTTTGGTCAAGTAATCTTCGACAAAGCCCGGGGTTCGGTATTGCATTTCAGCTTGGTGGCTTAAAAATTAATTAATGACTTTGGTCATTAAAAATCTGAAAATTGTAAAAAAAAATAAAAATTTATAAAACGATCCAAATTTACGTTTATCTTATTCTCCATCATTTGCTGATTCCAAAAACATATAAATATGTTATATTTGGATTAAAAACAAGCTCTGAAAATTAAATATATAAAAATTATTATCAAAATTAAATTGTCGAAATCAATTTAAAAACAATTTCATCTTATTCCTTGTCGGTTCCTGATTCCAAAAACATATAGATATGATATGTTTAGATTAAAAACACGCTCAGAAAGTTAAAACAAAGAGAGGTACAGAAACGCGTGCTATCCTTCTTAGCGCAACTACTACCCCGCTCTTCTTGTCAATTTCACTGCCTTTGCCATGAGCGGTGGACTGACGATGCTACGAGTATACGGTCTTGCTGAAAAATGGCATTGCGTTCAGTTTCATTCTGTGAGTTCGACAGCTACTTGACTAAATGTTGTATTTTCGCCTTACGCGACTTGTTTTTCTCTACGGGTGGCTTATCGTGGGACATTCCGTCTGTCTCAGTGTCTGTCTGTCTGTCTGTCTGTCTGTCTGTCTGTCTCTCTCTCTCTCTCTCTCTCTCTCTCTCCCCCCCCCCCCCACCCTCTCTTTCTCAACGTGAGTGTATTTATTTATTTATTTATATGGGAGATTTTTATAGCGCTTGACGTTCTCTAAGCGCTTTACATATTTATTTCTGCTGTGTGAGATGGAATTTTTTACACAATATATCACGCATTCACATCGGCCAGTAAATCTCAAGCTATTACAGCGAATATTTCACGGCCTATTAGGCCTATTCCAAGTCACACGGGTATTTGATGGACATTTTTTTTATCTATGCCTATACATTTTTGCCAGGAAAGACCCTTTTGTCAATCGTGGGATCTTTAACGTGCACACCCCAGTGTAGTGTAGGCCCTACACGAGGGGAACCTCGGTTTTTCGTCTCAGGCCGAAACTGAGACAAGCACTTGAACCCACCACCTGGGCTAGAAAAGGGGGAAGAAAATTGCTTTCGCCCGACGCTTCCGAGGCAAGTGCACGTTGCCACCCTTTCCCTCACAGTGTACATGTCAGTCAAGCCACACTGTATTCACCACACACCTGATATTGCACATAATGTATCAGTGCATGATATAATCCGGTTCACCAGTTAGTGCACCGCTTTGTGTTGTTGAAACCTGATAGACCGCAGCTGTTATGCGTCATTAAATATACCATCCTTGTTGAGTCAACTGTTGCGTAAACTACAGTAGATCTCAGATCCGTCTACACTTTAATTTTACATGGGATAACTTGTTCGAGTAGGCCTACACTAGCTGTCACTTCGATACATATATATGACTGACGAACAATAAACAGCTTGGCTGCTGAGTGAAAATACTTTGCAAAATTGATGTTTGCACAGATTAGCATAGGTGTCCTCTATGAAATAATTCAGCAAAACGTTTTCATTCTGCACAGAAAGCAGTCAGAGAAATCCGAATTGCCACATGTGACCCTCCACCACGGAGTGAGTCGCATGGCACCTTTGCATGATTTTCATATTTTTACATTTTCCTAAAGAGTTGCTTATGCTCTATCCAGTGGTGAAAACTGTTTTAGAAAAGAGCGAACACTGTTTGAGTTATAAGCCTGTGACTAAGGTGACCCTCACACTGTTACCAGACACCCCCCGGACTTATATTAAGCCTAGCGCAGAACCGCGCGAGGTGACATGCGACTCATTTCGTGGTGGAGGGTCACATATTTATTGTTCATGTCATGATAACAAATTTGAATAAAGTCTTGTTTTAAACCAAAGCAGTCAGGCTGCCGTACGTTTTGGTGTATGTCCACCGGCGCGAAAGGCTGCTGTGTTACGCCCCATTTTGTCGCATCGGCCCATTTTGACGCATTACGACAAAATTGGCCACCCTCATGCCCCATTTTATCGCACATTGCCCATATTGTCGCACTTGCGACAAAATGGGCCGCGAGTGTAGATATTTTGATGTTTAGCTCAGGAAGGCCAGTCCCGTTTTCTTACTCGCATTAGTATAACAAACACCTGGTTCCTGTGTGTGAGTGGGTATGTGTATATACTTGTGTGTGTATACATTTTCGAGTGTCTCCCCATCTGTCTGTCAGTCCGATCGTCCGTCTTTTTCAAACTTGTTCACACGATAGTTAGATGTTAGAGACTTTCAGAAGGGGTTAATGGGGACATGTTTCTGTCTGTCTGTCTGCATGTCTGTCTGTCTGTCTTTCTGTCTGCCTATCTGTCAGAGTTACCGTATTTCCATCACAAAGGTTGTGAGATATTGGATATATTTGGGTGAAATGTCTGGCGACATTACCTACAATTTCGAGTGTCTCTTCATCTGTCTGTCAGTTTGTCTGTCTGTTCGATCGTCCGTCTACATCAAACTTTGTTCACACGATTTTTGGATGTTACCAGTTTTACAGAAATGGGTAATTGGGACATGTATCTGTCTGTCTGTCTATCTGTATGTCAAATACGACAAATTGGGGTATGAGAGTATACCCATTTTGTCGTTATGCGACAAAATGGGGCATGAGGGTGGCCCATCTTTGCGACAAAATGGGCCGACAAAATCGGCCCATTTTGTCGTAATTTGTCTAATGCGTCAAAATTGGGCCAATGCGACAAAATGGGGCGTAACACTGCTGTCAACCTGTGTCCAAGCCAGCCCTGGACAGACTCTGCGGTGATCAAAAAAAAAAAAAGGGATACACAAAAAGGGCTGTGTTTAGCTAGGTGTAGGTAGCCGTCTTTGAGAACTGTATAGTGTAGTGAAGCTCTCTCTCTCTCTCTCTCTCTCTCTCTCTCTCTCTCTCTCTCTCTCTCTCTCTCTCTCTCTCTCTCTCTCTCTAACTCTCTCTCTCCCTCCCTCCCTCCCTCCCTCCCTCTCTCTCTCTCTCTCTCTCTCTCTCTCTACCCCCTCTCTCTCTCTCTCTCTCTCCCCCCCCCCCCCCTGTAAAAAAAAACCACCCCGTCCCGCTTTGGCAGTTAAATAGGTCTAACGTATCCAATTCCGACCGATTTTTTTCAATAACAAAATCTGACCGACTTTACCAGTGACATTACCAAAAGGATGTCATCCATGAAAATGTCGTTCGTTAGCCCGTGGATTGCGCTATTTAAAAAAAAAAATTAAATTTGCATTGCACATCATTGTGGGGCTTTCAATCCATACACATGTATCCCTAAATACATACAATTTTCCATTCATACATGATCATTTACATTTGGCAAAAATATGACATGATTTGTAATCAATCATTTGGATAATAAAAAGTTATAAGTTATAGGTGGGTTTCTTGTTTTACATATATATATATATATATATAAACATGTTTTTGATGTACATGGCTCGCAGACAAGACAGAACAAACACACAGTATCGGGACAGACTGACAGACATAATATCACGTTCACACACAAGTAAACACATATACATTACACACATTTGCATAGGAGTTATACCAGGAGAATCATACATAAACTAAATGAACAGTGAAAGGAGTGACATTTTCATGGATGATATCCTTTTGGTAATGGTGATACACGGCGGATCTTTCCACTTATGTCACTGGTAAAGTCGGTCAGATTTTGATTTAGATTGTTTTAATTTTTTTAATTTTTTTCATATATTTAAAGGCACAGTAAGCCTCCCGTAAACCATCACAGAGCTCCCCGAGCGTCTAAATACAGTACAAGCATACTTCCATTTGAACGCTCACCGAACGGGAACATCCTGGCTGCTTTCTGTCGAGCGTGAGACATTTTCAAAGAATTTATTTTCGTAGACTTGTTCCGTTAACAACAACGGCGCCTCGTTTTTGCGCTAGACCTAACTTTTAAAATCTAAATAATAAATTGACAGCTTGTTACACAAACATTCTTTAATCATAAAAGAATTCGTTTTTCATCAAGACAAGATCAGAACAATTCGAAGTTGTGAAAGTTTAAAAAAAGAAAAGCCCGGAAGCAGGGTCACGCAAGGGTCGTAGCAGACGACGGCCGGTTTATCAGTGCAAATCGCCGTTCCTCTCAACAGTCAAAAGCCATCGCTAGAGTTCTTGTGAACCACAGCCGTTGTTTCGTGCATAAAAAAAACGTGATATTGCAGATAAGCTCACGTCGAGTCGCATTCAAACGACTAACTATGACGACTGCATTGTGAAAAGGGAAAACTGGATCACACGGGTTCACGATGGCTCAGGGGTAAGATAAACCACGCAAAAATAAATTCTTTGAAAATTGTTCGCTCTTTACGGAGGGCACCTAGGATGTTCTCAATTGGTGAGTGTTTAAATGAAATGGTGTTTGTACTGTGTGTAAAAGCCTGACCGTATCTGTGATGGTTTACGGGAGGCTTACTCTGCCTTTAAGTGAAAGGAGTGGATAGAAGCGCGAGAGAGAAAGAGGAAGAGAGTAAAAGATAGGAGAGAGATAGGGTGGATTGCGCTACTTAACACAATAACCAGACTCTCTGTCGCCACACAAACTTCCCAAGGATGTCGCGATATACAAGACTGTACATCTCTGTGCCTGGGATCATAGATTATATCTTTGCTGGGATCAAGTGCTCACTCACATCTAGGACGTTCTATACAGCTGAGATTAACTAAAGTTGTCACACACAGTTCTACTTCTTTAAAATGTCAAGAGAAAAATCGGTCGTAAAAAGGAGGGGTCTTTATTGGGAGTTTGGGAGGTATATATTTTTTACAGGTGCGGCAACTGTTGGGCAGTTCAGTCTTGAAAGTTGTGTTCGTTATCCCATTTTTGTTTCCATTTGATGGGCATATGGATAAGCATGATGTGTGTGCATATACATGAGCACAGACGGGCAGACATAACACACACACACACACACACACACACACACACACACACACACTCTTACACACACACACACACACGCGCGCGCGCGCGCGCTCGCGCGGTCTCATTGGTAATACTCGGTGGTTGACCCCGGGTAAGAAGGTCAGTGTCTATAAACTGGGACAGGAAGAGTTTCCTCTCAGACATCAAAGGAGACTGTCCCATAGGTATAAATAGTATGTGTCATTGACTCGAGGTCTCAGTTGGTGAGCACACACTAACAGAATACGTACACAGCAATTCATTATTGAGTTGTCGTTCTAACTGCCCCTACCCAACCCCTCCTCGGCAAAAGGAGGGGGTCGTTCTTGGGAGAGGTCGTTACGGGAGGTTCCACTGTATTGAAATACCGAAGTTGTCCTTTGTTGGAAGGTGTCCTCTCATCGGGATCTCTCGTCGCAGATATCACTGCATGCAACATTTAGGGTTATTGCGAACACTGTCTTTTGTCAATGCAAGGTTTAGTATGCGCATTAATTAGCCACACAAGGATGAGGTAAAAACAATCGGCATTACATTTGCATCTTGTTTTCTTTCCTCTGGTGTCGTTTTCCAGTCGAGTGGCCTTCGAATGGATACGGCAACAAAGACTTGTTTGTGTGTTGAAATTGGGTGTACATTTCAGCGAGCACGAGAGGGCTTTGAAGAGCCCCGTAAAGCCGATTGTTAATTGGGCCTAAATTCGACTTTGCGAAGACTTTGCACAGTTTTTCTTCCATAAACACAGTGCTAAAGCTTCGAGCGTCCAGTTTCGCAAAGTATACTTCGCGTAGTCGACTTCGACGGGTGAATTTGAGACTCCAAGCTGAGACAAAGTATATCTTTGCCTTATTTCCTCGGGTAGGCCTACTTATCGTCTGTATATCTACATAATATTCACGGACATACAAGCCCGCAAAAAGGCACACTCTGGAATTTCACACAGAGAAGAGACCAGGGCATACAGGCTCACAAACACAGTGACTATCGCATGCTCACGCTCCCTTCTCTCCATCCCTCTCTCTCTGTATATATATATAAGTATAAATCCGCCTATAGGGCGACCATTGTAAAAAAGGGTTTTATGGCTACCATTGCTATATCTGTTGTTTTTAAAGCAATATTAACTAAATTTTGTAATTACATTTGCTAATTGACCTACACCCAACAGTCATGAATTGACTGTGAAAATCAGTCAAGATTAAGATATAGGTGTTTTACATCGTCGCCTTAATGATGATGATATGTTTACACTCAGTTAACAAAATATTTGTATAAGTATCGTGGTTGTCTAAAGACCCTTTTTGCAAAGGACGACCTAAGTCTCAAAATCACGTATTCAATTTTGTGCTCAAACGGTAAATCCCACCTTGATGCGATTTACAAGCAAGATACGTTAGGCACTGTCTCCTCGATAGCGCATGGGGTCAATGTTGTCAGGCAATGGAATTGGAGAAAAAGACGCCAAAAGTTAGGGCGACCGAGTCACTTTCGGTCGTCCTAAATCGAAAGTGTTGTAAAATGGGGGCTTTAGGGCGACATTTGGTCGACCTAAGTCGGATTAGGATTTATATATATATATATATATATATCTATCTGTCTCATCTCTCTATTTCTCTCGCTGTCTCTTTGTCTCTTTCTCTCTGTCTCTGTCTCTGTCTCTCTCTCTCTCTCTCTCTCTTTCTCTGTCTGTCTGTCTGTGTGTCTGTCTGTGTCTGTGTCTGTGTCTGTGTCCGTGTCTCTGGCTCTGTCTCTGTCTCTGTCTCTCTCTCTCTCTCTCTCTCTCTCTCTCTCTCTCTCTCTCTCTGTCTGTGTGTCTGTCTGTGTCTGTGTCTGTGTCTGTGTCCGTGTCTCTCTCTCTCTCTCAGTCTCTGTTTCTCTCTCTCTCTCTCTCTCTCTCTCTCTCTCTCTCTCTCTCTCTCTCTCTCTCTCTCTCTCTCTCTCTCTCTCTCTCTCTCTCTGCACTTATGTTGCGTATACGATACGCATACACGGTGTTGTTGAAACTCGTTGATGCAATATTATAAGACCGCTGTTTGCATTACCGCTGCCGCCGCCACCATCACAACCACCACCACCACTACCAACAACAACACCAAAAGCAGCAACAACACAACAAGATTCAATAGCCCTATTCCACACAGACCACGAATCCCACGAATCGCCACTGACTGTTAATTTTAGGATTCGTAGTTGAATCGTAATCAGTGCGTGAAGTTCTTAACTAATTCGTATATATTCGTAGTCAGTTTTTGCAATTCTTGAGCAAACTAGAATTCGTGGCAAAGGTTTTGAGCTGTTCACAATGTTGGCGACGAATCCCGGAATGAGTTAGAAATACCTACGAATCGATTACGATTCAGTTACGATGCCTTAGAATGTACTACGAATTTGTTACGAATTAACTACAATGTTTCGGAATCGGGAGTTCGTGGCAAACATTTTTAATCGTGGGATTCGTTGTCTGTGTGGACTAGGGCCATAACACAGTGCATGTGAGCGGACGACAAACTGGGAAAACCCACCACCTGTGCCATCATAAAAAGCAGGAGCAAAATCACAATGAGAGTATGATGACCCATTGAGATGAGTAACAGACCGAAACAAGACAATGAAGAAGATGGGCTGAGAGTTTTCCTCTTTCCTTAGCAGGTGATGTTGTTTTTGTCCTTTCTTGATTTTTTAATATTCAAATTTGAAGTTTGTTTGTTGCTTTTATTGTATTAACTTGACGACATCCGGAGCAAAATCACATTAAGAGTAACATGACCCATTGAGATGAGTAACAGACCGAAACAAGACAATGAAGAAGATGGGCTGAGAGTTTTCCTCTTTCCTTGGCAGGTGATGTTGTTTTTGCCCTTTCTTGCATTTTTAATATTCAAATTTGAAGTTTGTTTGTTGCTTTTATTGTATTAACTTGACGACATCCGGAGTGACTCAGAATTGAACTTCTTGACAACGGGAAATTTAAAACCCCGACCTGGAGAAAAAAAATTGTTTTGTATGGTGCACGTATCAATGGTCGTTTACTCTGTTTTTGATGCCGTTTCGTCTATTTGTCCCTCATATCTCTCCGATCTTTTTCAAATGTACAAACCGACTCGAACCCTCCGCTCATCCAGAGGCAGTTTCATGTTCTGCATCCCCAAGCCATACACGAATGTTTTTGGCCAACGTTCTTTCTTTGTTTCTTCCCCTATCATCTGGAACAACATCCCCAAATGTCCATCGTTCAGAGTTACTTCAGAGTTACTTCCTGCTTTCTTCTTCTTCTTTGTTCATGGGCTGAAATTCCCACGTTCACTCATGTTTTTGCACGAGTGGATTTTTACGTGCATGACCGTTTTTACCCCGCCATTCAGGCAGCCATACGCCGATTCCGGGGGAGGCATGCTGGGTATTTTCATGTTTCTACACTGTATAACCCACCGAACTCTGACATGGATTTCAGGATCCTTACGTGCGCACATGTTCTTGTGCGTGCGTGTACACACGAAGGGGAATAAGGCACTAGCAGGTCTGCACATAAGTTGACCTGGGAGATCGGACAAATCTGAACCTTTAACCCACCAAGGCGGCCGCATCCGGGATTTGATCTCACGACCTTCCAATTAGGAGGCCGATGTCTTATCCACTAGGCCACTGCGCCCGTCGATCCTTTCTCCTGAAAGCACCTCCTGCCATGCGTTGCTCAGAATCACAAAAGCCCGCTCAGAGAAAAGTCGCTCTGGATTGGTCTATGCAACGGGCTCACAACGAGGCAAATCGTTTCACGATGGCGACGAAGAAAGCACGATTGCTGCGAGATATGAAAAAGTTGTACTTCTTAAACTAGTAGACGATTCGGTCAGTGAAATCGTCAGAGAGAATATAGTTATGATGGGAAATTTAGCTGGGGTAGTCCCTGAACCTTGAAAAGCGGTGGATCCCTCGGGTCACGTCGAAAACCACGCCGAGAAGATCAAAACACGCTACACGGCATCGCAGTGTAAACACCGCCGCCATCTTGGATAACGCGGCGGTGGGCGAGCATATACCAAAGCCGCTCGCCGAGTGCTTCGCGAGCGCTTTCCTGCACTGCCCTAAGAAACGGCTTTTTGTCATTCGCACTGCGAGCGACCCGTGGCGAACCGCTCTGGGCAACTCGTCTCTGCTTTTGCCAGTCACAAATAGAATGCTTTGATTTGGTTTAAACAAAACTGTATTCAAATTTTATCATGAAAAAAAACAATACATGGTTTTTAAGATAACTAACTCAAGCATACAATACTTATTTCACGTAATCCTGGTTAGTACATAACAAAGGGTAACATGATGGCGGACTAAATATATTAACTCCTTTTACACAACGATAACAAACATAAAAACCTGATACGCAAACAATCAGAAAGGGGAGGGGGTGGTAGTACAGGAGGTGGAAAAAACAACAACAACAACAACAACAAACAAAAAGACATGGGGCAAGAGAGAACAGAAATAAGCATACGGAAAAAAGAAGAAGATGAAGGAGACTTGGAGCGCCAGATATTTGGGAAGAGTGGATCTCGTCACAATAATAATAAATGCACAGAAGACACGCATGCAAAGTTAATACATTTTGTGATCGGCGAAAATGTCACTAGATTGCACAAAAATTGAGGCATTGTCAATAAATCAAAACAAGGACAAAATACACGAAAGAGATTATGAGGAACAATTGGTCAGGCAGCATATGTCTCATGGCAGTGTCAAATGAATATATAATGAATAACATGTAGAGGCTAATTATTGTACGGAACCTGCCCGTCTGTCTAATAAATTCTTGTACAGTTATG
>NC_090249.1:43214738-43239738 GCF_037325665.1 Littorina saxatilis | reverse complement strand
TTTTATCTTTGATACGGTCCTAATTATATTTAGGTTTGCATAGAAGTCACTGATTAGGCTGGATGGCTGCATATTATTGTGTTATTTACGATAATGCTTCGAACTGACCAAAGCGTCACTCTGACCTTGACCGGTTTTCATGTATCGTTGAGAGAAATTGATTCTCACAAACTCATCTTTGTCTTTTCAATCATTGTTTTGTCATTTTTGTATCACTATTACATATCCCGTACCTATGTTGCATATGATTTTAGTTTGTTTATAAGGATTTGGTTGTAATGAGTGATGCTTGGTTCCTCTGCAAAGATTGCTAATTTATGCAGACAGGTACTCGCGCAGGAATTTAGCCGATTCCATTTACTTTCGGACTTTACCGCTTCGTACTAAGTCAATGTATAATTTTCCCCCAAGTAACGCATATCATGATGTTTGTCTAGGGTTCTTCTTTTTATCTGTATGATTTATGAGTTTGTCCATTATTCCAGTTTAGAGAGTTTTGTAATTTTCCGCACTGAAGTTGGTTCAGTGCCTTCACTAGGACCATTGTTTTTGCATCCTACTAAATAAATATAAGTTTTTACGAAATGTGATCTATTGCAATGGAAAGCTAAAGGTCGTAGCTTTAATTTGATGTATTGTTTGTTATGATTGGTTATGTATTTGTTTAAATAACGTAGGGTAAAGCAAGTGTAAGAAACACAGATTCCGTGTTTCTGGCCGTATTCAGTCCGATTTTCATCGCCGCCGGACGGTGCTTTCTGTGCAGTCCGCGCCGGGGCTATAAGTATAAGCCGGACCCCGGCATAAGCATGCATTCGCTCCTAGCAGCTGAACACGACACTACACTTGCTTTGCTGTCTACGGGTTTCGCCTTCGGCCTCTACGTTTCCTTGCATTGTTTTCTTGAATAAAAAGTTGAAACAAGACGCTTGGACTTGGGCTTCGTGTATCTACTACTACTACCCTTCCACTCCTCCACTACATTTGGCGCTGCGCAGCAGGGTACAGAAGCATCAACTGAAAGAAGACAGTACAGGCAAACATGGCGGACGAGGCAAACACCCCCAACCTGCGGCTCTGCAAGCTGAGGCGTTTCACCGGCGAGGGCGACTGCGCCGAGACTTTTATCCAAGAGGCCAAGCTGATCCTGCAGCTACAGACGGTCCCTGCACTTGCTGCAGCGGCATGGATCCTTGGAGCGCTGGACGGAAGGGCTCGACAGGAGGTCATCAGGCGACCAGCAGCTGAGGTCAACACGCCGGCCAAAATTTACGCCATCTTGGAGCAGACGTGGGGCGACCAGCGAGATAGTGTCGCGCTGGCTGCCGCCTTCCACAGACGACAACAGGGTCTCGGCGAGTCCGTTAGCGAGTACGCCAGCCACCTACGCGCTGTGTGGGCCAAGACCAATGCTGCCGAGGCCAACACACTGAACGACAATACGCTGCGCAAGACCTTCGCCACAGGACTCCACCCACAATCCCTGAAGCGTGACATGTGCCGCTTCCTGCGAGAAAAGCCGGCCGCCACCTTCGACGAGGTCACCAGCGAGGCCATGCGATGGATGCGGGAAGATAGCCCTGCTGAAGCAACAGCTGAACAAGTCTTCGCTGCACCGGACCCCTCCATCGCAAGGCTCGAAGCACGCATCGCTGCCCTCACCACGGAGACAGAGTCGCTCAAGCTACAACTGGCGTCACAACCACCACCAGCTGCACCTACGTACCACCATCACCAGCAGCAGAACCATCAACCCCAGTGCAACTGGTGTGGCAGAGTCGGCCACCGGGAATCCGACTGCTTCCAGAAACAGCGGTACCACAACAAACAGCGGCATCGGCCCCGACAACAGCAACAACAACAGCACCAGCAGCAGTCATACCAGCAGCAGGGAAACTTCTAACCCCCGCTGTCACAAAACATTCAGCGGGCGGTAGGAAGAAGAAGACATCACTCACCGGCCAGTGTCCAACTGCCGATATCTCAATCAACGGACGCCCGGCCGAAGCTCTACTCGACACAGGCAGTGAGGTGACGACCGTCACCGACACATGGGTGGCCCAGCATCTCGCCCACTGCGACATCAGTGCCTGCCACGTCACCCTTCGAGCTGTCAACGGCGCTGAAGTTCCCTACTCCGGGGTCATCGTCGTCGACATCTCCATCCTGGGCCACCTCTGCAAGGATGTTCCAGTCCTTGTCGTCAAGGAGCCTACCGAGCCGTTCATGCAGAACCGCAAGAAGCGACTGCCGGTCTTGGTGGGCATGAACGTCCTTTCAACTTGCCTGCCCCAGATGTCCAACCTCCCTCCTTCCCTGCAAGCTGCTGTCCGGGAAGTTCGACTAGATCGCAACTCAACACGTGGTCTAGCTCGGACTTCCACTCCCTGCTCAATCCCTGCCTACTCCATGGCCACAATCCGGGTTACCAGCAACCAGAGGTACACTCGGCAATTGCTGGCTTCTCCTCTTTCCCATCCCCTTCCTGGCGGTCTGCTGACTGTCCCCACCTTGGTCGCTGGGGACCCCTCCTGCCGGTTCATCAGGATTGCAAACCTCTCTCCTGAGGACAAGACGCTGCCTGCCAGAACGCCGATCGCCACACTGCACGCCACTGACACAGTCGAGAGCCAGTTCGACGTCACCTACAGCGCTACAGTCAACGAGCTAGTCATCTCCACGCAGCGCCTGTCTTCAGGAGACACGAAAACACCGGCACCAGCTCCATTCCATCTGCCAGACTTCGATGGAACCAGCAGCCAGAAGCAACGCCTCGAAGAGCTGCTCAGCAAACGAGCTGACGCGTTCCAGAACACTCCAGCAGACTTGGGCTACTGCGACGCCGTCCACCACAAATTGAGGACGACAGACTCAAAACCTGTCGCCCAGCCTTACCGCCGCATTCCCCCAAACAATTTCAAGGAGGTGCAAGAGCATTTGAAGGAGCTGCTCGACCGCAATATCATCACAGAGAGCCATAGCCCTTACGCTGCCCCAATTGTCATCGTCAGGAAGAAGGACGGCTCCATCCGCCTCTGCGTCGACTACCGCCGGCTCAATTCCAAGACAGTCGGCAACGCCTACCCGCTGCCACGAATCCAGGAGTCCTTCGACGCACTGGTGGGGTCTCAATACTTCTCGACCCTCGACCTGGCCAGCGGCTACCACCAGATTGCGATGGACCCGGCGGACCAGCACAAGACGGCGTTTGTCACCCCCATGGGCCTCTACGAATACACACGCATGCCCATGGGACTCATCTCTGCCCCAGCCACGTTCCAGCGTCTTATGCAGACCACGATGTCAGAGTTCTTGTTCCAGTTCTTGCTCGTCTACCTGGACGACCTCCTCGTCTACTCAAAGACCTTTGACGAGCACCTGGAACACCTCGACCGCCTGCTGGAACGTCTTATCAAGACCGGCCTCAAGATCCGTCCAGACAAGTGTCAGTTCCTTCGCCGCCAGGTCACCTATTTGGGCCACACAATTTCGGCAGAGGGCATCAGCTGTGAAGCCGGCAAGGTCGACGCCGTGGTCAACTGGCCTACGCCCACGACCACCACTGAAGTCCGCAGTTTCCTCGGGTTCGCAAGCTATTACCGGCGCTTCATTGCCAAGTTTTCGAAGCTCGCGGGTCCTCTGCACGACCTGGTGGCAGAGGCCGAAAAAGGCACCAAGAAGAAGAAGAAAACAGACCTGAGGCACCTCTGGCAAGACACGCATCAAGCCACTTTCGACGCCATGAAGCGAGCCCTGACCTCGGCCCCAGTCCTTGCCTACGCTGACTTCAAGCAGCCTTTCATCCTGGAGACAGACGCCAGCCACGACGGACTTAGCGCCATCCTCTCCCAAGAACAGGAAGGACGACGCAGAGTCATCGCCTACGCGAGTCGACGATTGCGGCCGACAGAGAAAAACCAGGCTGCATACAGCAGCATGAAGCTGGAATTCCTGGCAATAAAATGGGCAATTTCCGAAAAATTCAGACACTACCTGCTGGGGGCCACATTTACCGTCCTCACGGACAACAACCCGTTGGTCCACTACAAAACGGCCCCCCTCGGAGCTCTGGAACAGCGCTGGGCAGCCCAACTGGCTCAGTTCAATTTTACGATCAAATACCAGCCAGGGAAAACAAACCCCGCTGACGCTCTCTCCAGGATGCCCCCGTCATTTCCCTCTCCCACGACGTCCACCTCCCTCCCCCCTGAATTGGCAGCAGCGCAACAAATCTGCTGCGAGCGACAGGCTGCCGCCATCCCAGACGTCGCTCCCGCCTTCCATCATCCAGACACAAAAGCAGAGCCTGAGACAATCTTCCCTCGGCTGTCGTCCACAGAACTACAACGGCTTCAGAGGGAAGACACCACCATCGGGCCTGTTTTAACGACCTGGCCCACCAAACCTGCCACAGGCCAAGACCGTCAGCTGCGCAGTCTTGTACAACAGCACGACCGTCTCTATCTGAGAGATGGCGTCCTCTATAGAAAGGTAACTGACTCCATCCACGGGCCCCAGTTCCAGCTCGTCTTGCCGTCAACGCTCCGTCCAGATGTCCTAGCCATGCTACACGACAACATGGGTCATCAGGGCTACGACAGAACCATGCAACTTCTTCGGTCCCGGGTCTACTGGCCAGCAATGTACAGCCAGGTGAAGCAGTACCTCGACAACTGTCAGCGCTGCTGTATGGGTCGTCTCCCCTCGACGACCCACACCACTTCTACGCCTCTGCTGGCCAGCCGCCCTCTTCAGGTCCTCGCCGTGGACTTCACCAAGCTAGAAATTGCCAGCGACAACCGCGAGAACGTCCTCGTCCTCACTGATGTCTTCAGCAAGTTCACACAGGCGATTCCCACCAGGAATCAAGAAGCTGCGACGGTGGCGAAAGTCCTGGTCAACAACTGGTTCCAGCGCTTCGGGGTTCCGGAGCGAATCCACAGTGACCAGGGCAGAGACTTTGAATCCAAACTCATAAAGGAACTCTGCGACATGTACGGCATCAAAAAGAGTCGCACCACACCGTATCATCCGCAAGGCAACGGCCAGTGCGAACGGTTTAACAGGTCAATGCATAACCTGTTACGCTCCCTGCACCACGAGCAGAAGACCAGGTGGCCCCTTCATCTCCCGGAGCTGGTCCAGGCCTACAACAACACACCCCATGCGTCCACGGGCTTCGCACCACACTTCCTGCTCTTCGGGCAACAACCCAGGCTGTCCGTTGACGACATGTTGGGCTTCCCAGCCCCAGCAGCCAGCGGCACCATCGACTGGGTGCGGCAACATCGCCTGCGTTTGACAGAGGCTCATCAGAAGGCCTTTGACCACCTTCAACAGGCGGTGGTCAAGAGGACAGCGCTCACTGACAGACGCGCTGCAGACCACGGCCTCAACGTTGGCGACCACGTCTACCTGCGGAACCGGGTCCTGGGGCGCAACAAAATCCAGGACTATTGGAAGCCAGACATCTACAGAGTGACCTGCCGCGTCGCTGAACATCAGCACGTCTACCTCGTCGCGCCTTTAGCTGGTGGCGCGGAGCGAGCGGTCAATAGAAAGGACTTGCTGCCAGCCTCCGAGACTCTTGACAATCAAGACGAGGATACACCGTCTTCGGCTACCTCAGTGCCGAGTGAAACAGACTCTGAGAGTGACAGTGATGACGAACTCTGGATCACACTTCCAAGGCCCAGACCTGCGGCTCTTGCGGGTCCGGCTGTGGTTGCTGTGCCTCCTCCTGCACCTGTTGCTCAACCGGTACCAGCACCTCGCCGGTCACAACGAATTGCTTGCATGCAAGGTAACAATTAACTTGATTTTATTTTTTGAATGATCGTTTACTCGGTAGGCTGAATTTGACTGATTCAGCTAAAGAACAATTCTACTAGTACTAGCATTCAACTGGGCTAAATAATGTTTTGCACATAAAACTCGCGAGTGTATCGTAACCCATGTGTATCGTTGCGATTTTTTTCCCCGTTTTCATCACATATTATTTCTGGAGATCAGTAAGGTCTGAGTAGTAGTCGGTTAAAAGTCCAAAGTTAAGCCCTCAGTGCCATTGGCCCGTAAAGCTACCTATTTACGATTTAGGCGCAGAAACCCCTACAATTGATGAACGGGAATTATGGTTGACACATATATTTTGGGTAATGAACTCGTATCTAACTCATGACGTGGTGATATAGTAAGATGCCTTTACTGTAAAGCCGTGAGCGAGAGTTTTTGTGAAGTGTTGAGCTTGTGCATACAAGAACACACATTGAAAGAGAAATCCTATATTATCAACTAAACGGATTGGTGGGGATGAAGGTTGCATTTTTGTATGGTAGTGTTGACATTGTGTTACTTTTTCTCAGTGGAGAAAATTTGATAATTGTAGCAATGTTTTCCCATGAAATTCCTGATTGTTTGCACTTTTATGTTTTTGACGCAGTACTTTGATCATATGTGAGACACTTTGTAAAATGCAGGCCTCACTTTTGATTTAGCAAAGCTGGTACTGATCACGAGAACATGTTTTTGTAACTGTCGATTTTCTCAGTGACATATGTGAAAGTCATAGGCAAAGTTTTCGCAATTTTTCTCTTTTTGGATAATCTAAGATGGTTTGATAAATTCAGCTCTTAGGCTTTCCTGTTTTTCTTAAAATCAGCGCGGCCGCTGATATGTAAAAGAGTTGGGGGGGATGTAGCAAAGTGCACTTCGCTACCCTAAACACTCTAATCATCGCATAGCGAAACAGCCTTGTGTACAGTACAAACGGGATAACCCATCCCATAGCAGACGATACGATGATGCGCGCGCACCTTGCCGGCGCAAATTCTAATACAATACCTTTCTTTATATATCTACCTAACTTCTATCTTTCAAAGTCCCTTTTATCTTTGATACGGTCCTAATTATATTTAGGTTTGCATAGAAGTCACTGATTAGGCTGGATGGCTGCATATTATTGTGTTATTTACGATAATGCTTCGAACTGACCAAAGCGTCACTCTGACCTTGACCGGTTTTCATGTATCGTTGAGAGAAATTGATTCTCACAAACTCATCTTTGTCTTTTCAATCATTGTTTTGTCATTTTTGTATCACTATTACATATCCCGTACCTATGTTGCATATGATTTTAGTTTGTTTATAAGGATTTGGTTGTAATGAGTGATGCTTGGTTCCTCTGCAAAGATTGCTAATTTATGCAGACAGGTACTCGCGCAGGAATTTAGCCGATTCCATTTACTTTCGGACTTTACCGCTTCGTACTAAGTCAATGTATAATTTTCCCCCAAGTAACGCATATCATGATGTTTGTCTAGGGTTCTTCTTTTTATCTGTATGATTTATGAGTTTGTCCATTATTCCAGTTTAGAGAGTTTTGTAATTTTCCGCACTGAAGTTGGTTCAGTGCCTTCACTAGGACCATTGTTTTTGCATCCTACTAAATAAATATAAGTTTTTACGAAATGTGATCTATTGCAATGGAAAGCTAAAGGTCGTAGCTTTAATTTGATGTATTGTTTGTTATGATTGGTTATGTATTTGTTTAAATAACGTAGGGTAAAGCAAGTGTAAGAAACACAGATTCCGTGTTTCTGGCCGTATTCAGTCCGATTTTCATCGCCGCCGGACGGTGCTTTCTGTGCAGTCCGCGCCGGGGCTATAAGTATAAGCCGGACCCCGGCATAAGCATGCATTCGCTCCTAGCAGCTGAACACGACACTACACTTGCTTTGCTGTCTACGGGTTTCGCCTTCGGCCTCTACGTTTCCTTGCATTGTTTTCTTGAATAAAAAGTTGAAACAAGACGCTTGGACTTGGGCTTCGTGTATCTACTACTACTACCCTTCCACTCCTCCACTACACATATACAAAATTCTGGTGGTTGCTGTGTAATAAAAAAACCAAGTGTCACTGAAAACAGAGATGTGCAAATAAATGTAGCTTTCATGTGTGTGTATGTGTGGTGTGTGTGTGTGCGTATGTACTCAGTGCACTGGCGTCGGAAACTGGGGGGGGGGGGGGTGGCAGCTGCTGTTCCTGGGGTGGGGGGGGGGGGGGGGCAAACATGTCTTTTTGCCCCCCCCCCCATATTTAGGATGACAAAAATATTCACACAGAGAGGAAGAGGAGAGAGAGAGAGAGAGAGAGAGAGAGCGAGAGAGAGGGAGAGAGAGAGAGAGTGTGTGTGAGAGAGAGAGAGAGAGTGAGAGAGAGAGAGAGAGAGAGAGAGAGAGAGAGAGAGAGAGAAAGTTGATAAACAAAATACCCCCCACACACACAAAAAAGAAGTATATTGTCTCGCGTGCAAGAACTTTATAGCCCAGACTCCCCACCCATCTCGCAACCCTGGCCATCTCCTCACGTCTCTCATCCCCTCTCCACTTGAATTTTTATTTCATAAAAAAAAAAGTTTCATTTGTGAAAATCATTTGTTGTGCCTTTCGTCTTTAAAGGGGCAAAAATTAGCTTCCATTTTCCCTCTTTGCCATGCCTTTCGATCCATTTTGGTGACCTAGCCACCTAAGCATGGCAAAGAGGGAAAATCAAAAGTTTCTATGTGTCCCTTTAAACCTGTAATTAGAATTTTGAGTTGGGAATACTCAAGAAGAATCATTACATTTTTGAAGATTATAAATAATTTTTGTCTTTGGACATTTAATTTGAATTTTGAGTTGAGAACAATAAAGAAGACATGTTCAATGTATGAAACGTATTACTTGTTGAGTTTGTATTCATTGGGCGGGGGTATAAGTATCACTTAAGATTTAGTATCATTGTATCAAAATATTGTTCCATTTACATACAGACATACACAGACAGACGGACAAAGTGAATCCAGTATACCCCCTCCAACTTCATTGGGCTGGGGTATAAATATCAGTATCACTAAAGATTTAGTATCATTGTATCAAAATATTGTTCCATGTACATACAGACATACACACAGACAGATGGACAAAGTGAATCCAGTATACCCCCCTCCAACTTCGTTGGGCTGGGGTATACATATTGTTCCATATCTGACAACATTTCACGGGTGAAGCAAGTTTACCTTTAGTAGAGTTTCAGAACAATCATGTAAATTAGTAAGCTTTCAGAACAATCACGTATGAGGGCTTACATGTTTACGATGAAATAAATAGTAGACTTTCAGAACAATCATGTAATAGTCACTTTTCAGAACAATCACGCGCAACACACGTGTATGCATTGTTTCTTACACGTGTATTGATCATTTCTTACACGTGTATGAATTGTTTCTTTCACGTGTGTTAATCATTTCTTACACGTGTATGCATTATTTCTTACACGTGTATGAATTGTTTCTTACACGTGTATTAATCATTTCTAACACGTGTATGAATTATTTTTTACACGTGCATGGATTTTTTTTTATTACACGTGTTGTAAATACAGGAGTCACGTGGTTAAGCGACTTAAAAACTCGGACTGGGAATCCACATGAAAAACACTAAGCCGCGTCTCAAGTTCATCGCCTCGCTTTGAACATCACAAGACTCAGTGGCGGGAGCGGCAAACGTTTTAGACGGTTTATGAGTAGAGTTCAACGCCGTTGTACAAAATCAAGCCAAGCCTCGCATAGCACTGGTGTTGACCCGTGATTTATAAAAAATAAATGTTAAAACTTTTTACAAATTACGTTGAACCTAAAACCGCGATTTGTAAAAATGTAAAAATGTAAAAATGTTGCATTCCACAAAGTAATACATGCCTTTGATTACTGTTAGTATTTGTTGTTTAGAGCCTCTATGCTGGATGGTGGGGGGTGGTTTGGGCCGGATAAGTAAAATATTACGAATTTTAGCATGACAAAGAAAGAAAAAATCTAATAGATCCCTTGACTTTGGGGTAGCGCGACTCTGTTGCAGATAGCTTTCCACTGGGAGGAAGCGACCCATATTTCTCAGCGATGGGACTATAAAGTAATGAGAAAAAAAAATCTAATAGATCCCTTGACTTTGAGGTAGCGCGACTCTGTTGCTGCTAGCTTTCCACTGGGAGGAAGCGACCCGAATTTTCCAGCGATGGGACAATAAAGTAATGAGAAGAAAAACAAGAGGCGAAGCCTTCAAGGCTCCCGTAAGAAATCAACAAACAGTAACATAACACAAACTCACTCACTCCGTAACACACACACACACAAACACACACACACACACACACACACACACACACACACACACAAACACACACACACACACGCACACACACACAGTTAAAACTAACGCATCATATCAACTCCATGTATAATTTTCAAAAGAAGGCAAACAGATAAAATGACTAGGGTAATAGGTTAGGTACCTGCCATGTGGGCACTTTTTCCACTGCTGTCCTCAGTTCTATACTTTTCATCAAGACTTGTCACCATGCCGAGTAGATCTAAATTCGGAAGTCTTCATGTGGCTGAGGCATATATCTGACATAGCGTCGATCTTGTTGTAGGTTAACCTCCTTTCTGAAACAAATGGCAAAATGCGATTAGTTATGATGACTACAACCTACACAAATATAAACAGTGTTTTGAAACAGAATAGTCAGGTTATACAAGCCACTTTACCTATGCAGCATGGTAACCCTACAATATGCGAAACATGTCGACTGCAGCAGCCTGGTTCTTAAAATAATTCTGACGGTCAACACAGCCAGAAATGCCAACAAAGACAAGAAAGCTGTTGCAAGGTAAGCTTACCAAACGTTACATAGCGAATCATATGATAGTGCGTAAACAGCAAACAGTAGATCTACAATCAAAGAGAGGATCGAGTCTGGAATGAAACGCGATACAGATCTAGCATTCAAAAACTGTCTTTCACGTTCAAGGAAGTTGTTGCAAGGTACTTAAGACTTACTAAATTGTACAGACAAAACCATGACAGTGCATGTTTTGAATCTGAGGAAAAAATCGTGATCATTTTGACTTTGAGAACAGATTCATTCCGTTTCCTTATATCTGCATGTTCAAGTAAATGGTGGACAGTTTTTTTCGGGCAGAGTAAACTTAACTTGAGACTCTACTGCAAGTCTTGAAATTCACATAAATCGAACCACGAGCAAAGACATCCAAACATTACAGGCACTTTAGATCAACTCATTTCACTAGAGGTGACTGCCTAGCACTGTGTTTGACATCCGTGTCTGCTGAAATAAAAAGAAATTAAAACAAAACGGATTAACAGTAGGTGACACGTTATCAGAGTGGGAGACACTAGATCTGTCTCTGAACTTACCGGGATACGGCTGCAAGATCGACACTGACTGCCGCGCTTTCGACAGCTCTTCCTCGCGTGGACATTGGAAACACGCTGTGCAGATCAAATTGTAGGAAATCTCCCTTTGGTATCTTCTTTATTTACTTTTCTGGAGCTTAGAAACCGAACAACATGAAATCGTTTTCCCCGGCGAATCGGCGAGGTGAGAACTGGACCACAATCCTTCGCGCGACCCCTGACCTGATCTTGACACCTGACCTGCCGTCTGCATGCCAAACACGACACAAACCAGTCAACTGCTTGTACCCCTTCAAAACCCACCACCACCCGTTTTCTTTGGATACACGCTTTAACTACACACATGCCGACACAATGTTGATCATTGCTTCAATAATTTGAAGATGGTGCTTGAAAATTAACCACGTGAAATGAGTATTTCGGTGTTTAGCCAAAAATGTTAAAGTTTCTACCACAGACATACATACATACATACATACATACATACATACATACATACATACATACATACATACATACATACGCACGCACGCACAGACAGACAAAGTTTACCATCGCATAGGCTACACTTACGTGAGCCAAAAATGAAAAAATTTAATAGATCCCTTGACTTTGGGGTAGCGCGACTAGACTCTGTTGCTGCTAGCTTTCCACTGGGAGGAAGCGACACGAATTTCCCAGCGATGTGACAATAAATGATCCACAAAAAAAAAATAATCTTATAGATCCCTTGACTTTGGAGATGACAAGAAAATATCGGGCGCATTTACGTGATTTGTAAAACATTTGTTACAAATCACGGGGCGTGATTTGTAAAATGTTTTACATTTGTACAAATCACGGGTTAACAACTGGAGAGGTAATTGTTTTATCAGACGAAGTCGGTTCTTGGGACGTATTGAGAGATCGCGCCACCCGGAAGCAGCTACGAAATTTGTCGCTTTGCAAGTCGTACATTTTCTGATTCAAGATTTAATGCACCGCTGATTTCTTCCGGCGTGTATAAATTATTGCTTCCGGCGTGTATGTAGTCATTTATGACGCGCGTGTTTAAATATTTAATACACGCGTATGAATTATTTATTACATGTGTATAAATTATTTCTTACACGTGTATTAATCATTTCTTACACGTGTATAAATCATTTCTTATACGTGTATTAATCATTTTTTACACGTGTATAAATCATATCTTACACGTGTATAAATCATTTCTTACACGTGTATAAATCATTTCTTACACGTGTATTAATCATTTCTAACACGTGTATTGGTTATGAGCCAAACGGCTTTCCATAGTATGCAGGGAGTGTAGCTGTTATCACAGCAGGTTTGAAAGCATTTCATGTTAAAGCGCGAGCCACTGACCGGTTTGGGAGTCTTTCTTGCATACTTGCCAAAATTCACAAAGTCTTTCCACAGTCTAGCGTGTAGTTATTTTGTCGTGAACATGAAAATACAATCAATTTTACGGAATTCATGGAATTTCACCACGTTTTGGCCTTAGTTGCAACACACTAACACAGTTCTCTCTGCTTGCATAGTTTAAGAATTTGGGACTCTATTCGTCAACATTGCCCCCGAAGTCTTGCCATGATGAAAAACAAATCAGACGTTTCGCTGCTGAGAAAAAAATGACTGATGTATGAGGTACTTCCAGAAGAAATGATACCTAAACTGTGACGTTTCAGTCATTGTGTGAGTTTCTTGATTTAACAGATTGCATACTCCGCGACGGGCGCAGTGGCGCAGTGGATAAGACATCGGCCTCCTAATCGGAAGGTCGTGAGTTCAAATCCCGGCCGCGGCCGCCTGGTGGGTTAAGGGTGGAGATTTTTCCGATCTCCCAGGTCTACTTATGTGCAGACCTGCTAGTTCGATCCTTATCCCCCTTCGTGTGTACACGCAAGCACACGACCATGTGCGCACGTAAAAGATCCTGTGAGTCATGTCAGATTTCGGTGCGGGTTATAGAAACACGAAAATACCCCCGAAAATACCATGCTTCCCCCGAAATCGGCAAATGGCTGCGCTGTCGAAATGGCGGGGTAAAAACGATCATACACGTAAAACTCCACTCGTGCAAAAACACGAGTGTACGTGGGAGTTTCAGCCCATGAACAAAGAAGAAGAGAGAAGAAGAATATTCCACAATCACGTGTACACTCCCTTTAAATATTGTTTCGCGTGCCTTTATTCGCAAGAACTCTGAAAGTAGAATGTGAATGTCGTTGAAGAAGGGCACAAACGAATAAATTAAATATGAAAGGAAGAAATAATCCAACAAACAACCAAAGGAAAGAAGTCCATCACATATTTGAAAGGCGATATTTAACTTATTTCCGGGTGTCACGTGATAACCTTCCTTTCGGTGCACCTCCTTAAAATAATGTCTGAATCAGGCTGCTTTAGAAGACAATGGAAAGCAACCGAACAATAGGCAAAGGAAAACATAAATGATATGAACAGTGAAAAAAACAAACAAAAAAAACAAGAACATTGCAACTCTTATTGTATCATCCTTGCAACAACAACAAAAAAAGACAACAAAAAAGACAACACTATTCTATTAACATTTTCTGTTCACTTAAAGGCACGTGACTTGGGTATCTAGCATACTGTCCACATTGAGGGTTTCTTTCGCGGGTGTCAAATTTAATCCGTTCAAATGAGGCCCAAAATTCAACCCAACTAAGCTGAAAATTGAAAAACAAATCCCCCAAACATCAGAAATTCGGTGTCTACCACGTAAGAGGTTAAAAATATAAGGGTTTTTTGTCACTTTCAGCAATGGCCCCGTGGATTGCTTTCAAACTTTCAGAGTATTCTGCTCACAGACAATTTAAGTGCCTTTACTAGCACATACAATTTTAATAAACCAACAAGGAAAGGATTCTTTTTTTTTCACGAAACAAAAAATGTTGTCATAGTTTTTTTGTTTTGTTTTTTCACTTGTTTGCGTCAATTCGCAAAACCACATTCAGTATTGTATTTTGTCAGAGCAGAACAATAGTCTTATTATCCATACTCACGTACCCCCCCCAATTTGATTGAAAAATGAGGGCGGAACAGTGTTGCCTCAACTTTCACAAAAAGCCGAATATGACGTCATCAAAGACATCTATCGAACAAATGATAAAAAGGTCCGTGGATACCATACCCAGGAACTCTTATGTGAAATTTCATGAAGATCAGTCCACTAGTTTTCTCGGAATCGCTTTACACACATACATACCTACACACACTACGACCCTCGTCTCGATTTCCCGTCCTTTTTTAAACATTTAGTCAAAACTTGACTAAATGTAACAAAAAGCAAAGACAACAAATCAACAACAAACACAGCAAAGAAATAAAGAAAAAACAACTTCAAACTAACGTCAAATAATTTAAAAAAAAATCGAAACAAAACACACAAACGTACACAAAACCAAACCAAACAAAAATAGGCACATAACTTAATTGCGACGGCCACTTTAAAATGAATCCCTGGGCTACACATTAACAGTCACAGATGTGCACACGTGATTGAGTTATAACACGAGGCGCTACGTCCTGTTTTTTTTACCGTACCACGCGCTAACCCGTTTAGCACTTCAGCGTCCATCGCTCCACTTTCGCATGTCCTTCCCATTGTAAGAAGAGTACTTTCGTCACTTCCCAAATTCTTCGAAGCGATAATTGAGCAGTTCCGACTGTCTATCCTAAAACAGCTATCTCATCCTGACAGATCGTCCACAACTCTGAATATAGATTATCCAGTTCGTAGGAGACAGAGCAGAGGAGTTACTAACAGAAAGCAAGACCAAGGTAATCTCTGTTTTCAGTCTGATTCATTACTTCATGGTATTTTGTTGTTACCGACGCAGGTGATAACATTTTAAAGATGAGGTAAGCTACGGTTCGGTTTGACGATAAGGTGAAGGTCAACGACAATAGTTCACACAAAAGGTGTGCGTGCTCATTTTGCGACAATTAGTAACAGTCGAACCTGCCCTGACGAACACCTCTCCAGAACGACCACCTACCAATTTCGACCACCACAAAAAAACATCCCCGACGAGGTGGGGTTTTTTTCTATGTAATTCACCTGTTCACAGCGAGCACCTCTCTATTATGGCCACAGTCGGACCCTTGGGTGGTCGTTAAAAACAGGTTCGACCGTACCATAACACACTATTGGTATGAACAATGTACGAGACAAACCTGGATACTTTGTTATCAGGTAATTCAAATCCCTTTCTTCGTTCTGGCGTGTTCACTCTTTGTCGCTGTTTCTCTCACGTCAGAAATGATAGTGTAGTGTGATGCTGTGTGGTTTAATTACTGTCGGGTACATGACAGTCGTGAAAGGTAGAGTTATGTAGTGTAGTGTAGTGTAGTATAATAAAGTGATGTGTAACGTACTGTCGTGTACATGACGGTAGTGAAAGGTAGAGTTATGTAGTGTAGTGTAGTGCCATGTAGTGTAGTGTAGTATAATAAAGTTATGTGTAATGTATTGTGGTGTATATGACGGTAGTGAAAGGTAGCGTCATGTAGTGTAGTGTCATGTAGGGTAGTGTAGTATAATAAAGTGATGTGTAATGTACTGTATTGTTTATGACGGTAGTGAAAGGTATAGCGTCATGTAGTGAAGTGTAGTGTAATGTAGCGCTGTGTAGTGTACAACACATGTAGTGTATATGGCAGTAGTGTAGTGTAGTGTAGTATAGTGTAGTGTAGTGTAGTGTAGTGTAGTGTGAACCGGTCATACACCTGTGGTGTACTGCACATGTAGTGTACACTGATGGCAGTAGTGCAGTGTGTAGTGTAGTGTAGTGTAGTGTAGTGTAGTGTTGTATAGTGTACTATAGTGTACATGACAGTAGTGAAAGGTAGTGCCGTGCAGTGTAGTGTCATGTAGTATAGTTTAATGTAGCATTAGTCTTTGGTGTAGTGTGGTTCACGAGGGTATTTAAACGTAGTGGCATGTAGTGTAGTGTAGTGTAGTGTAGTGTAGTGTAAACCGGTCATAAACCTTTTGCTATATACACACTTAATTGAAGTATTAATGGTAAAGACGTACCAGTGTTTAAATGAACGCTAGAGTTTACCCTGGGTAAAATCTCCTGTCAGAAAACCGAAACATCCACGTCAGCTGACAAAAATCTGCTGACCAAATGAAAGCTAGATTTGACCCTGTGTGCTTCTTTTGATAGAAGAACGATGTACTATGTCACACTTTGTTGAAAACCGGTTACAGTAAGTGGGTTCAGAATTGAAACACACCAGATTAGAGTGTACACAGACTATATTCTCTTCTTTTCTACAGGCTGATGCTCCAGATTCAGACTATGTCTGGTCATCCCCAGCCTCAGGTAACCACAGAGATTGTGTTTCATCCTCTCAACACGATGACCAGCTGACCAAAGGCCTCCTAGCTAACTGACCAGACACCTCCTTTACTCACAGGCCAAAAGATGACCAACACCGGCCGATCAGCTGATCAAAACCTTCTGACACACAATCATCTGACCAAAATTCAGAAGACCAAAACCTCCCTACCAGCTGACGAAAATGTCCTCGCCAGATGACTCAAGACATCCACGTCAGCTGACCGAAACCTGCTGACCAAGAACTGCTTTCCAGATAATGAAAATCATTTCTACTTGCTGACCGAAACTCTTTCTGACCAAAATTCTGCCGACCAGCTGACCAAAACCAGCTCCCCGAACTTCCCTTCCAGCTGGCGAAAAAATCCCTATGAACTGACCAAAATCTCAGATACCAGATGGGAAAAAAAAGCTAACTAAAACCTTCCTTTGAAGTGAACAGAAACGTCCTACCAGATTACCCAAGCCAGCTAACCAAAGCCGCTGTCTCCATATGTACTGACCCAAAATGTCCCTGTCAACCGACCCAAAGCCTCTGTCTCCATATGTACTGACCCAAAATGTCTCTATCAGCTGACCCAAACCTTTCTGACAACTGACCGGCCCTAAACCGCAACAGCTGATCTCCAGTATCTACCATCTTGCAACTAGTTCTGCCTCCGCTGTTGCTGTGTCAGTGACAACCAGCATGCATTTTCATCTCATCTCTCCGTCCTTCTGTGTGAGTGTACTTCTCGTCATCTTCGCTTGCATCGTCGGTGCAGAGAGCAGCAGACGATTGTTGGAAAATGCGGTTCGAACGGAATCCACGACATTACCGAAAGTGGACCAGTCTTGCTATTCTCTGCTGCATACGGAAGGTAAAATAAATACGAAAGAGAGATACGAGAGAGAGAGAGATACGAGAGAGAGACAGAGACAGAGAGAGAGACAGAGAGAGAGACAGAGATAGAGAGACAGAGACAGAGAGAGTGAGAGAGACAGATACAGACAGACAGACAAACAGAAAAAGACAGTGTGAGGGTTGAGGGAGAATGTAGTAGGGGGGGGGAGAGTCTGCGAGGGGGATGAAAAAGAGAGTAAGGGGTGGAAGAGACAAAAGAATCAAAACTTGACTAAATATAAAAAGAAGATAGGGAGAGAAATTTAAGAGAGAGAGAGAGAGAGAGATGCGTGTTTGTGTGTGTGAGTGTGTGTGTGTTTGTAAATGTGAATATCTCTCTGTCTGTTCTGCTTCATTGAAATAACAATGAAAAACAAGTCTCATTTCGA
Source organism: Littorina saxatilis (assembly GCF_037325665.1). Taxonomy (NCBI): domain Eukaryota; kingdom Metazoa; phylum Mollusca; class Gastropoda; order Littorinimorpha; family Littorinidae; genus Littorina; species Littorina saxatilis. Next base: position 43,221,839 of record NC_090249.1, on the reverse strand, counting down.
ATAAAAAATACTCTTGCCTAGAATCACTTTGAAATAATTTGACTTGTATAATTAATTATTCTCTTTATTTATATAGCGCCTTATCCGAAGTTCAAAGCGCTTTATGCCGTGTGAGATGGAATTTTTTACACAATATATCACGCATTCACATCGACCAGCAAACCTCAAGCCTGTTAGGCGAATGTTCACCTTTCGCGGCCTTTATTCCAAGTCACACGGGTATTTGATGGACATTTTTATCTATGCCCATACAATTTTGCCAGGAAAGACCCTTTTGTCAATCGTGGGATCTTTAACGTGCACACCCCAATATAGTGTACACGAAGGGACCTCGGTTTTTCGTCTCATCCGAAAGACTAGCACTTGAACCCACCATCTAGGTTAGAAAAGGGGGGCCGACCCAGGGTCGAACACGCAACCTCTCGATTCCAAGCGCAAGTGCGTTACCACTCGGCCACCCAGTCTTGATCGGAACATGGATAATCAACCGATCAATCATTATATTAATCCTTCAATCAATTAATATCAACCTACCCATTTACCCATCGACCTATTCATCTATCCTTCCATTCATTCGTCAATCAATCAATCAATCAATCAATCCGTTAACAAACCTTTCGTGACACCAAGCCGGCACAGTCCCTCCCTCCCGCCCTCCCGCCCTCCCTCCCTCCCTCCATCCATCCACCCTTCACTCAATCATTATTGAGGCTGGCACATCTGGGACAGGCTGATCTTTCTTAACCCAGTGTGGGATTTTCAGTGGGGCGACCACCCCCAACCCAGCGCGTCCCCGGGTGGCGGATAGGGGAACGGTCTTCAGATATGGAGATCAGCCGCTTGCGGCCGCGGACCAAACTGGCGGTGTTTCCTACCAGGGCGGAGTGGGGTAGCAGGCGGCACTGCTACCCCCTTTGAAATGCTCCATCGTCCATTGACGGGACTCATCTAATGCGATTAGTGGCGCATTAAAACCCTAGCTCCGGGTGGGATCCCGGCAAATCCTCCCCCCTGTGCTCTCAGGGTAGGACATACGGGCCATGAGCTAAGGGTGAGGTAACCCCGACAGAAAACCCCGAATGCTGAAGACGGAGGACCCGGGCCGCACGGCGCATTCTAACAAACCACGGGTACACGCGCTTACGCAAATGATGACACAATCAACCAGCACAGATGGAAATGGCGCTCGCCCATTGAGGCCCCCCAGGGTGGAGCAGCGTCGGGTCCCATGCCTCAAAGGGACCCAGCCCCAACTACTGGAGGTCCCTCCCGTCCGTCTTGTCACGCCAGGGGACGCGGGAGGAGAGTGACTGGCACCACCACAACCAGGAAGAAACCCAGTCAGCAGCGACCTTTTCAGGTCATGCACTGGAACGCAGAAAGTATCCTGAACAAGAAGACAGAGTTGGAGCATATCCTGCATGAGAAGAACATCAACATCTGCTGTATTCAGGAGACGCACCTGACACCCCAAAAGTCCTTCAAAGTGAGAGGCTACCAGTGCCTTAGGTCCGACAGAACAGACCGAAGCAAAGGAGGAATCCTGACCCTCATCAGGAACAACATCAATGCCTGTTTGACAGAAACGCACATGGAGGACTCCGAATATCAGGTGATTCGAATCCAGACGAAGACAGCAGAATTCCATCTTGTCAACTTCTACTGCCCCAACGATAGACACCTCGCCCTTGACACGATCCCCGCAAAGGCCTCCAACTTCATCGTGGTGGGTGACTTCAACAGTCATTCACAGAGTTGGGGATATGACCACTTGGGTTGGAGAGGAGAAGAGGTGGAGAACTGGCAGGACGACAAAGGTCTCATCCTTTTGAACAGTCCCTTTGACTGCCCTACATTCTACTCCAGAAGATGGCACACTACATCAACTCCTGACCTAGCCGTCTGCACGGAAGACATGCACCAGCTAACCAGCAGAGAGGTCGGAGAACAGCTAGGTGGAAGTGACCATCGGCCAGTCTTTTTGACCCTGGGCATGGAGTCCTGCACTGAAGCTTCCTTCCCACGGTGGAACTACAAAAGAGCGAACTGGTTCCTCTTTAGACACCGCACCAGCGAACTCACCAAAGACATCAGAGTCGAGGGTCGAGACATCAACATGGTGGCGAAGGACTTCAACATGAGCATCCTCAGAGCAGCGCGTGAGTCCATTCCCAGGGGTGCCAGGAGAGACTATAAGCCCTACTGGAGCAACGAATTGCAGGAACTGGATGATGATCTGGCAGACGCCAGAAGGGAAGCAGAAGTCAACCCGTCACAAAACAACAACATCCGCCTCCAGGAAACCAAAGCCAAATTTCTCAAGAAGAAGCTACAGGCAAGACGGAGAAGCTGGCGAGAGAAAACAAGCTCTCTGAACCTTGAGAAGGATGGCAGAAAGCTCTGGAGGCTTACCAAGCAGTTGAATGATGAGAACACCAGCAGAGAAAAGATCACATTAGAAGAGAACGGGAAGGTGCTAACTGGAAAGCATGCTGCCAACCAATTTGCTGAAAGCTATGCAGCTGAGAGCAACCTCCATGTTAGCCCCGAGAAACAGAGAGAAGCAAGAAGAGAGAAAAGAGAGAGACCTGCCAGACAGTCGACAGTGGACGCCATGAGTCAACCACTTACACTCCACGAGCTGCACTCAGCTCTGAAAAAGTTAAAGGCGAAGAAGTCCCCTGGCCCAGACAGCATCACCAACGAGATGCTAACCCACCTTGGTAGTGCAACAGAGAACAAGCTACTCGAGGTCTTCAACAGCAGCTGGCAAGAAGGATCGCTACCACAACTCTGGCGAGAAGCGATCATGATCCCCATCTTAAAAAAAGGGAAGGATCCAAAGAAGGCCGCCAGCTATCGCCCAATCAGCCTCACCAGCTGTGTTGTGAAGACCCTGGAGAGAATTGTGAACGAGCGCCTCATGTGGTACCTGGCGCAAGAAGTTGAAGATGCCTTTCAGGAACAGAAGCTGGTCTTCGTCACCTGGATAGATCTTCAGAAGGCTTTTGACAAGGTCTGGAAAGATGGACTCCTTGTAAAACTGCTGAGGAAATGCGTGTCCAGCAACATGTACCAGGGGATTCGCTCCTACCTCTATAACCGCAGGGCAAGAGTTAACGTCGACCAGACCAAAAGCAAGAAGTTCCTCCTACGTCATGGCGTCCCTCAGGGCGGAGTCCTCTCCCCCACACTCTTCCTTCTCTTCATCGACGATCTGGTGTCTGAGATGCCCAAGGGGATCAAAGCTGCTCTCTACGCAGACAACCTTGTGATCTGGTGCAAGGAGGAGCACGCAAGTACTGCCACCTACAGAATGCAGCAAGCGGCAGATAGGCTGAACGCATGGGCAGAAGATTGGTGCGTCTCCATCAACAAGGAGAAATCCTCCACCACCCTATTCACACTGTCGCCAAAGCAGAAAGCCGGAACCATTAGGCTTGGTGGAACTCCTCTGAGAGAGGATGAAGAAGCAACGTACCTTGGTGTCACCTTTGATAGACGGCAGACCTGGAAACCACACATTGCACAGGCAGAGACGAAGGCCCGGCGCAAGCTAGCCATACTCAGGAAGCTGGCAGGTACCACCTGGGGAGCGAACGAGAAGATACTGAAGACAGTATACCAGGGAACAATCAGACCCCACCTCGAGTACGGCTCCACGGCGTGGTCAACCTCAGCCAAGACAAACCTGCAGACCCTCGACCGTGTGCAAAACCAGGCCCTCCGACTCATCACTGGTGCAATGAAATCCACGCCCATCAAGGAAATGGAGAAGCTTACCACCATCCAACCCCTCTGTCAGAGAAGAGAAGCCAAGACTATGGTACAGGCCGAGAAGCTCAAGTGCCTACCCGACCACCCCATGAAGCACAGACTGAGCAACCTCACCAAGAACCGGCTCAAACGGAGCAGTTTTGTACACGAGAGCAAGAGACTTTCTCGACAGTACAGGGAAGTCCTCCCACAGAACACTCTACCTCTGACTCAAGAAGAAGAGGAAACCCCCAAGGCAACAGAGAAACCAGGCATCCAGATCTGCACCAGTGTTCCACATGTTACCTCAGGAGAAGATCAGAATGACACAGCTCGACAGGCACTCACCTTAGCCCTGATCGACGAACAGTACCCAAAAGAGGCGTGGATCCATATATACACCGATGGATCAGCAACTGACGCCGTGCTCAATGGAATTGCTGGCATTCTGATCCAGTTCCCTGGGGGACATACAGCTACATTCAGCGTTGCCACTGGCAAACACTGCACAAACTATAAAGCAGAAGCAGAAGCTCTCATGCAGGCCGCCTCCTTGGTTCAGGACTCCGCAGACCCTTGCTACCAAGTTGTCTTCCTCTCGGACGCCCTTTCAGTCCTTCAGGCCCTAGAGAACGACAAACTCCCACAGCTGGCCAAAGCATTACAGATGGTCAGACAAACCAGAAGAGTTGTTCTCCAGTGGATACCAGCACACTATGGGATACCAGGAAATGAAAGGGCAGATGAGCTGGCGAAAGAAGGAGCCGTAGAAGACCAACCTGAAAACATTGTCAGCTTTAGTGAGCAGAAGATAATCATCAAGGCATTGATGAGGCCAAGGACAAACAGAGATGACTACCACACAATGTCCAGAGAGCAGCAAGTCAACCTCATCAGGCTGCGTACTGGCCACAACAGGCTCAATGCTCACATGAACCGAAATTTCAAGCTGGCGCCATCACCAAGTGACCTGTGCCTGCGGTCAAGAAGACCAAACAGCGGAACACATCTTACAGCGATGTCCCTTACTAGATGAGGAACGAAAAGAAGTGTGGCCGTCACCAACTCCCTTGCAGACCAAACTATACGGCAGTCGACAGGAGTTGGAGAAAACGACAACAGTTATCACCAGTGCTGGACTGATCGTGTAACCTCTGCGAACGCCAAGAAGAAGAAGAAGAAGAAGAGGCTGGCACATTGATAACTGCATGCACCCGTTGCAGATTACATCCATCCATCCACCCATCCATCCACCATTGAGTCAATCAGTATTGAGGCTGGCACATTGATAACTGCATGCACCCGTTGCAGATTACATCCATCCACCCATCCATCCACCATTCAGTCAATCATTATTTCCATGAGGGTAACCTCACTGGACTATAAATCTTATCCAATCCAATCCAATCCAATCATTATTGAGGCTGGCACATTGATAACTGCATGCACCCGTTGCAGATTACATCCATCCATCCACCCATCCATCCACCATTGAGTCAATCAGTAATGAGGCTGGCACATTGATAACTGCATGCACCCGTTGCAGATTACATCCATCCATCCACCCATCCATCCACCATTCAGTCAATCATTATTGAGGCTGGCACATTGATAACTGCATGCACCCGTTGCAGATTACATCCATCCATCCACCCATCAATCCACCATTCAGTCAATCGGTATCCAAGCTGGCACATTGATAACTGCGTGCACCCGTTGCAGATTACATCCATCCATCCACCCATCCATCCACCCAAATCCATCCACCCTTCACTCAATCATTATTCAAACTGGCACATTAATAACTGCGTGCTCCCGATAGCAGATTAGATCCATCCATCCACCCATCCATCCACCATTCACTCAATCATTATTCAAGCTGGCACATTGATAACTGGATTTACCCGATTGCAGCTTTCACCCTGTCCGTGTCGCCGCGTCCACAACAGCCGGACGTTTATAACCTCAGCTATGTGTACAACACGGGACAAAATGTCACTTTGACGTGTCAGATGAAGAACGCCTCAGGGCAGAACGAGACTGATCTGTCTTCACTGCCATACGTCTTCGTTAGTTCCTGCGACTCTTGCAACGGGTTCATTGCATCTGGTGAGTATGCACCTATGGTTTGTTATTGACAGCGATTGTTCTAAGTTTAACAATTAAAAAAAAAATTAAAAAATCTGTACTCACCAATACACGTACAGCACATACAATACTAAATCAAATTGGCTGTTCTGTTTAACGTTTCTCTCCATTTTGATCGCAAGTAGACAACAATAACGCTTTAAATATACGTCTATTACAAGACATTCCCCTGTTAAGGCACGACTATGTTCGTATATATTTGAAGATTTTTGTTTGTTTGTTTGCTAAACGCCCAGCCGACCACGAAGGGCCATATCAGGGCGGTATATTTGTAGATGACAAAACATCAAGTGTATTGAAATCTGATCGTACATAGAATAAAAAGACCAAATGTAATCAAAGGTTCACCCAATTGAATGAGACAGGCATTGTAGAATATACCATATATACAATACGGAAATTCAAGTGTCTTACAGACAAAACACAAATAACACAAGATAACAAGATAAAAAAAACCACAAGATAACAATTAAAATGTGTAAATAAACAGCAAAATGGACAAATAAACAGGACGAAATAAACAAATGAAACGCCAGAGAAAGACAAAATGCGCGAGAAATATTATGACGTCATTAATCATCATAACAATTCATTACACTGTATATCACGTGCCGTCATTCCATTCTTTCCATATCATCCTGAAGATGGCGATTACATACCGAAATATTGATTTAAACTTACCTAACCTGGTTACTGGTGTGTTTTCTTTTTATTCAAATAAACACGACGCATTAATTGTTGCTGTTTTCTGGTAAGTAGTGGAAGGGCTCCTAATATGGACCGGCTCCTAATATGGACCACCTCCTGTTCTGACAAACTAACGGCGCTAGAGCGCTCAAAAAAGTTGTATTCGCTGTATTCACCCTCTCTGGATAACTCGCACATGTCAAAACAGTTGCAGAAACACAAACCTCAAAACCGTTAGGCTTTTTCTCTTTTTACATTTAGTCAAGTTTTGACTAAATGTTTTAACGTAGAGGGGGGAATCGAGACGAGGGTCGTGGTGTATGTGCGTGTGTGTGTGTGTGTGTGTGTGTGTGTGTGTGTGTGTGTGTGTGTGTGTGTGTGTGTGTGTGTGTGTGTGTGTGTGTGTGTGTAGAGCGATTCAGACTAAACTACTGGACCGATCTTTATGAAATTTGACATGAGAGTTCCTGGGTATGAAATCCCCGAAAGTTTTTTTCATTTTTTTTATAA
>NC_090249.1:43182238-43209738 GCF_037325665.1 Littorina saxatilis | reverse complement strand
CAGATGAATTTTCTGCATAGCGCTTGCTTTCTTTTAAGCCATCGCCGCCGGTAAGTTCGTGTGACTCGCAGCTGTTTGTTGCGTTTTAGATTCAGAGGTACACAATAACGTGCTATTGCTGATACAGCCAGTCGCATTGAAATCACAAACTGACGTCTAAATTGTGAAAAAACCGAAAAGTGGATCACACGATGGCTCAGGGGTTAGATAAACCACGAAATCTGGTGTGTGGTTTACGCGAGCTAAATAGCCATTCAAACGAACTGTTTCATTTAATGCTATTAAATGCTATTGCAAGTGTGTTCCATAAAGTTAGAACTGCTTTTTCATGAGAAGATTTAAATCGTTCTGTAAACCATTTGAGACAGACTGGGGCTTTAATTGATTAATGTATTGATGGGTGATTGTGTCTCTGGATTATCGGATTAGTCATTTTTTTTATTCTTCATTCTTGCAGTGCTACCCGCTACAATAGACATCCAGTGCGTGTCTAGGAACTGGGAGGGACTGACGTGCATTTGGACAATTACCGAAGTCACATATAACAGTAACACTTGTTCAGTCCACTGGAGAGGCCCGTAAGTGTTTACAGCCTTTTTATCCCTCCCTCTCTCCGTCCTTTTCTCCTTTTGTTTGTCTGTGTGTTTGTCTGTGTGTCTTTCTATCAATATATTTCTTTGTGTCTCGCTGTCTGTCTGTCTGTCTAATTGTCTTTCTTTCTTTCTTTCTTTCTTTCTTTCTGTCTGTCTGTCTGTCTGTCTGTCTGTCTGTCTCTGTCTCTGTCTCTCTTTCTCTCTTTATCTCTCTCTCTCTCTTCCTCTCTCTCTCTTCCTCTCTCTCTCTATCTCTCTCTCTTCCTCTCTCTCTCTCTCTCTCTCTCTCTCTCTCTCTCTCTCTCTCTCTCTTTTTCTCTCTGTTATGCAATTCGATTAATTTGAAAATCATTATCAGACACGCACAAACGGCAAACAATAACGCTGACCATAAAGCATGATTACCCATTCAGTCAATCATAGTTTCAAGAAAATATCATGATTTCTATGTCTCCTGGAAGAATAGAATATAAGTACGTCAAAGTTCAAGTTATTTGCGTGTTCCAAACCGGTTTCTTTATGGTTGTGTTTTTATCACCTCGGCAAAAGTTAAAAGTTTGCTTTTTTAAAAGGTCACACCATCCCCCAACAAACCACTGATAAATTTCTGAAGTTCAGATTTCAATTCTGTGTATGTGTATTTATTCACCAGTAGCTCGTCTTGGTAAATGCAGAGCAGTTTTCATCAATTCCATCCCCAGATCCAATCCAGAGGCATGACATTAGTGAGAATACATTATTGTGCACGAAATATTCTGAATCAGACCTGCATTCCACTTTCAAAATATGCTCCGGTGAAAAATTCTCCTACGATGCTTAGAAACTGACAACTCATGTACTGTCATACTTGATTTTAATGGCATGGTCACTGCCTTAATCTGACCACTGCTAGCAGCAAAATTGTCACTGAAAAGTAAATGGCCCGAGAGACGAAGTGCAACGGTCAGTTTCATGCACACAGAAAACGTAACAAAGTATAGTACGGCTGAGGTGCCTCAACGAGTTTCTTCTTTAAGGCACGACCCTTCCCGTGTGATCAATTGTACTGACTGTCTCAGACCTAACAAAGCTTTTACGAATAAGACCATCCCTTTACTTGGACACATACCAACAATCAACGCCCTGACTGCTTGCTGCATGTGGTGAGTTGAGCCACTGGGGGCTTTTACAAAATCAATTCATCAACAAATTCCCTGTCTCTCTCTTCATCTTATTTGTATAAAATATAATTAAAGATTATCAAGATAAGTGTTAAAGCTATCACTTGTTCGCCATGTTTTGCCATCGGAATGTGTATTGATTATTATTTCAAAAACGTGTCCATAAGCAATCTGCTTGTTAACGTTCTTAATATTGTTATTGTTCGAAACGTGTATGAGAAATTGAATAAAACACGCTTAAACCAACAAATTCCCACTGAACCCAGAGAGAACGTGGGCTGTTGAGTTTTGGTATGTGTCCAAGTTGAGGGATAGTCTTATTCCATGTACAAACCTGGCCATGTCTGAAATAGTCGAATTGTTTACACGAAAATTACCGTGGCTTTAATCACTATATATTATTCTTGGGGTTGTCAGATGAGGGTAGTCTCCCATGCCAACAGAAGCTACCATTCAGAGAATGGTTTGCTTCTTAGTTGGATACCATGGGTTGACAACTCTCGTCATCAGTACTACCTGACCACTAAAGAGTCAAAATAGTGTACGAAACACGGGTCTGGTCTAGGTACAAATATAATGGTCCTCCTCAGGACTAAATTACCTTGCGATACGTCCCCCACAAAGGGACCCCTTGAGGAGGGTCTGATGCTCCCAATAGGCTGTCTGTGAAGGGATACTTAGTTCTCTCTGTATCTGCGAAGAGATAGTAACAAATCTCGGAAGAAAGTCTCTGCTGACTTTCAATTGTTTCTTTCACAATTTCTGATGTTTTATATATACATATATATATAAAAGGTGATTTAATTTGTGTAGAGTAATTAAAAACGTCCACCGCTGGCCCATTAACCTCACTATAACAAAAGTCACAATTCTAACCCACAGAACGTGGATATAATTTAAAGCATCTTTCCCATAATTTCATGACTGTCTTCCGACAGTGGAACCACTGGAAATATGACGGTTGATGTCAAGAATGGTGAAGGGAACACCATGTTTGCCGAGATGTCGCTGGGAACAGGAGCATTTCTGCTGCATCAAGACTACACCATTTCATTCGCCATTCGGACTTATTTTGGTGACGTGATAGCAACACACCAAGTCAAAACGGACCTCACAATCGGTAAGAAACAAACACAGTGCACAGGCGCCCTTAAATATCGCCCTTAATTTAAAGTGGTTTTTTTTTAAATTGTATATTTGGTGTTTTATTTTTGTTTCCATTCTTCTTTCATCTATTTTATTTAATACCAAACGCAGCCGGGACATCGACTCGTATGATTTGCCCCAAATGACTTTGCCATGAGAGCGTCAAACTTAGTCAAACAAATCTTATATAATGACGACTGCATGGCATGCTGATGGCAAGCTCAGGCTAATGAGAATGTTCACTCTTATACAATGACGACGACTGCATGGTATGCTCATGATATACACATGATACGTAAGTTCATATACGATCAAAATCAAAAAAAAGATTTTTGTTTGACTGTTGCAGTGAAGTATGATGCTGTGCAATCCCTACACGTGAGGGCAGATGAGGACAACTCTACCTTGTTACAGGTTGAGTGGACGTTTCCTGGAATCGTTGCGGGAATTTTAGCTGTCAAGAGATTTGAATGTAGAGTACATGTTACTGCCACGTCAAAGCCATGGATGGTATGTTGAATTTTACGTCTGTATTTAACTTCTGCATGCTGGCCCTCGCCCAATGTTCTTACCATCGTAATAATATTGCTGAACGTACGTAACTGTGTGCACTTTGCTGTGCCTTTAGCGCTGTTCTTCGGTAGTTACTTCCTCACATAGCAGCTCTATACATCCCTAAACTGAGATGCTTCATGTTAAATCCCTCCGAAGACGATGTACGGCTGCATGGATGGCGAAGTTGACTGAAAAAGGCCTTGCGCGTACTATTCCTGCTTAAAAACAACTTGTGCATGCCAGAAATGTTTTTAATGATAAAAAGAGGCCCCTCTCCCTCACACCCATGATCCTCCTCCCCTCTGCCAGTGTGAGTAATATGTATACATACCTCAAGCACCCTTCTGTTGTCATTCTCGAAGAAAATAGATATGTAACTTTATTTTTTAATTTTTTTCATGTGTATGCATTTTTTTGCGTGCGGTAACGCTACAGTACATACTGAAGAAAACTCAGAACTTTGGAAATGTTTCAACGTTCGTGTATTTGATGTAAATCTTGTTTTGAAATGCAGAGTTGGGTGATTTTCCCCCTTGTCATAATTATCCTACAACGAGTCATCGGGTTATTGGGGTTGCGTTTATTTGTTTGTTTTGGGGACAGGAATTTGTGTTGTGCAGATGTGAAAAATAGAATTGTAAAGGGAAAGCGCTGGGATCATGTTAAGTTTATTTCAACTTTTTTATACACATTATCAAAACCGACAGTTCTGTTGTAACGCAAACATGGAATCCACGACTATTTGTGACCACATTCGGGGTTTTTTCTAGGAGTTCAATGCCACAGTTCCGATGTCAGATGACGATTGCGGAACAAAGAAGAAAGTAAGAGTAACTGGACTCCATGCCGATGTTAACTACACTGTAAGCATGCAGTTTCGCCCCGAGGGGGGCAAATACTGGAGTGAGGACGCGGTATCATCCAATACCACGTCTGAGGATGGTATGGACACATTGTGGCTTCTTGTATGTCTCGCATCATAACGTGTGTAGTTTGTTGCGGTCAAGGTCTTTGTTGTACTTTCAGGCTTACAGTTTGCAGTGTCGTGTGCGAGGTTTTCGTGTGTTTTTATGTGTGTGTGTGTGTGTGTGTGTGTGTGTGTGTGTGTGTGTGTGTTTTTATGTGTGTGTGTGTGTGTGTGTGTGTGTGTGTGAGTGTATGTGAGTGTGTGTGGGGGGATCTGCACGGTGTGTATATGTATGTGTTTGACATAGAAAGTGGGATAGAGAGAGCGTCTGTGTGCATGGATGTTTAGAATTGTATGAATTACTCACAATGCCATGTACTCAACAGTTCCATCCGGGGCACCGGAAGTGACGGCAGGAAGTTATGAAATCTTCTTTCGTGATGGAAATTACGAACTCACCGTTTACTGGAAGGTTCGTAGCATCTTTGTTTTTGCTATCTTTTTACATTTAGTCAAGTTTTGACTAAATGTTTTAACATAGAGGGGGGAATCGAGACGAGGGTCGTGGTGTGTGTGTGTGTCTGTGTGTGTGTCTGTCTGTCTGTGCGTGTGTGTGTGTGTAGAGCGATTCAGAGTAAACTACTGGACTGATTTTTATGAAATTTTACATGAGAGTTCCTGGGTATGATATCCCCAGACATTTTTTCTTTTTTTCGATAAATGTCTTTTATGACGTCATATCCGGCTTTTTGTAAAAGTTGAGGCGGCACTGTCACACCTTCATTTTTCAATCAAATTGATTGAAATTTTGGCCAAGCAATCTTCGACGAAGCCCGGACTTCGGTATTGCATTTCAGCATGAAGGCTTAAAAATTAATTAATGGCTTTGGTCATTAAAAATCTGAAAATTGTAATTAAAATTATGTTTTTATAAAACGATCCAAAATTACTTTTATTTTATTCTTTATCATGTTCTGGTTCCAAATACATATAGATATGTTATATTCGGATTAAAAACAAGCTCTGAAAATTGAAAATATAAAAATTATGATTAAAATTAAATTTCCGAAATCGTTTTAAAAACAGTTTCATCCTATTCCTTGTCGGTTCCTGATTCCAAAAACATATAGATGTGATATGTTTGGATTAAAAACACGCTCAGAAAGTTAAAACGAAGAGAGGTACAGTAAAGCGTGCTATGCAGCGCTGCGCAACCGCTACACAGCGCTGAACAGGCGGCGGACTACTTTTGCACTAGCGGCGGACTACGGTCATTGTGAAAAAATGCAGTGCGTTCAGTTTCATTCTGTGAGTTCCACGGCTTGACTAAATGTAGTAATTTCGCCTTACGCGACTTGTTTCTTTTTACAAGTATCTAAGTCCACGTCAAGATAATTATTGTTTCATGTTGTGCGTCTAGTCATTTTTTGTGCACAATTCAATATTCAAAGTTTCAATAATCTTGGGGGTTATTAATCAGCCCCTAAACCATTAGTTTGTGTATGTGTGATGGACATAAATGCAGATGGAGAACAACGTGCGTGCGTAGACGGCTGTATCCAAACATAGTAACTAAAACACTTGTTTAAAACAAAGAAAACGAAGGAAATGTCAGCAGGGTCATGCTTCTTTTTTCAGGCACTGGAGCCACAGTATCGAAATGGGAAACTTACGAATTACAAAGTTGTCGTGACCCGTTCAGACCAGTCGCAGATATTTTCTACCGAGACTACAGCAGATGTTCTCAGTGCCACTATTCCCCATTTCCAACCGACTAGTGGAGGAAACGCGTGTGTGTCTGCAGCAACTTCCAAGGGGTATTCGTCAGAGACCAATTGCATCACGATTTTGACATCTAAGGATGATCCAAAAGGTATGTTGTTTTTACTGGAAGTGTACGATAATTTAGACTGTAAACTAAAACGCTAGTTGCAGAAGGACAGGGAAGGTGAAGCTAATACGCCATATAAGGCATGGAAGCCAACTGTACTTGGCTAACATTTCTTACAATACATTGACAGTGAAATTTAAACACACACACACACACGTACACACACACACACACACACACACACGCACACACTGACACCTCGCCCCACCCCCTCCTACACACACACACACACAAACCACTTGAGTAGCTCATCATGAAAAGTCATGAACAGTCACCAAAGAAGAACAATTAATGTGATGCAGTTCCCAGCCCCCCTGAAGAAGTGACGGTGGAGTATATGGCAAGCACCAACTCCTCTGTCCTACGGTGGCATGACGTCACCCCCATGGCCATCAGCGCTACCGGGGACCACTTCGCTGTCTTCTGGTGCCGGGGAACGCTCAGTGGACCTCCCGTGAAATGCTTGGTAACTACTTCATCATCAGCAGCAGCAGCAGCAGCAGCGGCAGCATCACCATCATCATCACCATCGTCACCATCGTCATCGTCATCATCACCATCATCATCATCGTCTTCATCATCTTCTTCTTCTTCTTCTTCTTCTTCTTCTTCTTCTTCTTCTTCTTCTTCTTCTTTCTGTGATCTTGGGTTGCAACTCCAACGTGCACTCTTTTTTATGATGCGGCTTTTGCGTGTACGGCTGTTTCATCACTACCATTTAGGCAGTCACACTCCGTTTTCGGGGATGCTTGGCAAAAAAAAAGAATATATATATATATATATATATATGAAATGTTCAAATGAACGTCTTGGCATCAACGTTTGATGTCCACTGACATATTAAACATGTGACGGTCCGCTGACAGATTTTAGTCCGTACAAAATCTATTGAAAATGTTGCCAGAAGAACTTGCAAAGGCGCTCAGCGATTTCCCAGATTCTTAGAGTCTTATAGAGCGGTTTAAGTTGCGAATTTTATCCAGCGGAGAAGTTAGTTCCATGGAGTTAATTAATTGAAGCTTTCATTTTTTTAAATGCCGAAAAAAAAGCACCACTGCTAAGACGACCAGACCAAACCACTGCTGAACAATCCTTCTCACTGCGGTCAATGCGCATGCGCCAATCTTGGAATTAAAAAATGCGACCCTTTGACCGAACGAACCATGGGTTACTAACTTAGGGTTAGGATTAGGATTAGGGTAAGGGTTAGGATTAGGGTTAGGTTGTTCACCACCTGATTACTCTCCCCATGTTAGCGCATGCGCATTGACTGCAATGAGAAGGATTGTTCAGGCAGAGTTTTCAGTTCGTGACACCGGCCAGATGTTGTTTGGAAGTCGGTAAAAATCAGTTTTTCATATTGGAAGTTTCTCGACGATTTTTCCTCGTCATGTTTTGAACATCTTTCCAACGACAAAACTTGTCCTAAATGGATTTAAATGTGTTTACGTAAACAGCATTTGGATTGGCATGCATTCAAGAGACGTTAACGTTCGATTTACTTTTGGAATTCTAGTTTATAATTTAAAATAAAAATATCAAAGGATATACAGGAAACAGAAGAAGAAGAAAAACACCCACACGAAAAATCATTAGAGAGAATTAACAATTTTGTATCGATAGCAAAATATACATATATGTCTATGTTTATGTAAGATGAAGTTATGCCATCACATGTATAGTTGCTATACTGGTGTTGTTTTTTCGTTTTTTTTCTAACATTTAAAAAAAAGTGTACTTATAGTGACGTACATTTATTGGTTATGATTCAGAGTGACCTTAACTGGACTAAGTTGGACAACATAAGTGCGACTTCGTACACTGTTGACGCATTGAGGTCTCTTGGATCTCTTGAAGACCAAACAACATGGCGCTTTGGCGTTGCGCGAAACATTGGAAACCTCAGTCGCGGCATCTCCTGGAACAAATGCTCGTTTCGCGACGACGCAGAAAGTAAGTATCTTTGGATTATCTGTCAGATGAATATATTTCTGTATACTTTATTACCAGAGACATTTTCTGACAGAGTAAAATAAGGGGGGGGGGGGGGTCAAAGAAACGACAACATTAAAAACGAAAGGAAAACACTCCCACAAACAAATCCTTGCAGTATCGAGTTTCAAAAAAAGGTGCAATGATTCCCCTCTCACACATTGCCCTTTTTATATTTAGTCAAGTTTTGACTAAATATTTTAACATCGAGGGGGAATCGAAACGAGGGTCGTGGTGTATGTGCGTGCGTGTGTGCGTGCGTGCGTGCGTGTGTGTGTGTGTGTGTGTGTGTGTGTGTGTAGAGCGATTCAGACTAAACTACTGGACCGATCTTTATGAAATTTGACATGAGAGTTCCTGGGTATGAAATCCCCGAACGTTTTTTTCATTTTTTTGATAAATGTCTTTGATGACGTCATATCCGGCTTTTCGTGAAAGTTGAGGCGGCACTGTCACGCCCTCATTTTTCAACCAAATTGGTTCAAATTTTGGTCAAGTAATCTTCGACGAAGCCCGGGGTTCGGTATTGCATTTCAGCTTGGTGGCTTAAAAATTAATTAATGACTTTGGTCATTAAAAGTCGGAAAATTGTAAAAAAAAATAAAAATTTATAAAACGATCCAAATTTACGTTTATCTTATTTTCCATCATTTGCTGATTCCAAAAACATATAAATATGTTATATTCGGATTAAAAACAAGCTCTGAAAATTAAATATATAAAAATTATTATCAAAATTAAATTGTCGAAATCAATGTAAAAACACTTTCATCTTATTCCTTGTCGGTTCCTGATTCCAAAAACATATAGATATGATATGTTTGGATTAAAAACACGCTCAGAAAGTTAAAACAAAGAGAGGTACAGAAAAGCGTGCTATCCTTCTTAGCGCAACTACTACCCCGCTCTTCTTGTCAATTTCACTGCCTTTGCCATGAGCGGTGGCCTGACGATGCTACGAGTAAAATGGCATTGCGTTCAGTTTCATTCTGTGAGTTCGACAGCTACTTGACTAAATATTGTATTTTCGCCTTACGCGACTTGTTAGTCTTTCTGAAAACGAATTATTGGCTCACACCGTTTCGTATATTCACATCATTTTTTTTTTTTTTTTTATTTTTTATGGTCTTAACAGTTAAACATGTATTACGTTATCATTAAGATTCATGCTTTGTTAGCACTAAGCAGTTGTTTTAATCAGTCTGGTTTTCTCTTTTTCATCTTATGAACATTCTAAATGTTAGACTAACTTATTGTCTTGTACAGAATAACAACTGTGTGAATGGTGCAATACTGAATGAAAGAGTGTGACATGAAGTTCTTGTACATCATTGTAAAGAGTGTGAATGACGTTTTAGTTTAGATGTCAAGCGCTTAGAGCAAGCCTTTTTAACGAAAGTTTTTGATTTAGCGCTATATAAATGTTCTTATTATTATTATCATTCCTGGTTGCGTTCCTTTCAGAACGAGTACCAAACATTGCACCAAGCAGCAAAGGCGGCGAGATATCTGTGACTTTGACTGTGATGTGTGACGTCCCATACTTTTCCCAACGGCCAGTGCGCCAGGAGATCTACGTCACAAGAATGACGTCATCTTTCGGGGGTTCAGACTGCACTAAAGGTTTGATCTTAATATTATGCGTCTTGGGTTTGTTTTAATTATTACACATCTGTTGAATCAGAAGGGTGATTCGATTCAGCTGTGTTAAGCCGTCCGGCCGAATACGAAAAGAAATATTAGCATTGAGGTTGTCACGGGTGTTTTAGAACCTTTAGCTTTAAAATGTCACACACTGCCAGGGTTCGATGACCTCTGGACACACTAAAAGTCTGGTTGACTCTCGTCAACTTGCAAGATCACAACGGGGTCGACTTAGGGGTAAACTAAAGAAGACAGAAAAGTATCATGTTCCAAGGCTAAGTAGAGCTTTGAAATGTCACTCATTTCGAGAGTTTGATGGCCCCCAGATGCACAAACAATTCTGGTTTATTGTCATGAAATTGCAAGGTCTTAGCGGGATCCAGTTTGGGAATGAGCGCTTCTGGGGTGATAACGCGAGACAACTCCTGTGATCTTGCCGCGAGGTGGCGCCAGTTACAAGCCGAAAGAGAGAAGGGGCATAACCTCACCAGAACCGACCATTGTCTGTTTACGGTATAAAATGCACGACTCACACACGAACTGTTACCAAACCGATATGCTATTTGGGACCAATGCAAGTTTTTTGTCCTTTCTCGTGTGATCTTGCCGCGAGGTGGCGCCAGTTACCAGCCGAAAGAAAGAGGGGGCATAACCTCACCAAAACCGCCCCTTGGAATTCAATTCAATTTTCCAGGACGTTTTCGAAGCTAGATTGTAAAAGTTTTATGTCGTTTTTATTATTTCTTTATCATTGTAAATTTCGATCGTCTGCGATGCTACTCGTATATAGCAACATTTAATTTGAATTAGATAAAACCCACGTGTACATAGCCATTCATTATCTTCTTTAAGTTAAAATCAACAACCAGATAGACTGCTGTCCACGATAAAAAAAAAAAACATTTAAAAAAAACATTGGGTCGACGTACATGTGAATGTTCTGTTTTGCCAAAATTTGACGTTCCATTAACGAACAATTCTTGTTTTTTGATTCTTCGTTTTGTTAAGTCCAAACAAAAATATATATTGGTTTAGGGTAACGTGACCAAATAAGATAGGGTCGGTAGGTCGGCTTTTTTACATTAAAGGCACAGTAAGCCTCCCGTAAACCATCACAGAGCTCCCCGAGCGTCTACATATAGTACAAGCATACTTCCATTTGAACGCTCACCGAACGGAAACATCCTGGCTGCTTTCTGTCGAGCGTGAGAAATTTTCAAAGAATGTATTTTCGTGGACTTGGCCTCAACAGCAATGGCGCCTCGTTTTGGTGCTGGACGGCTGTTATGAATACTGGAATTCACGCCCGGACAGTAAGCCTCCCCTAAACCATCACAGATACTGTCAGGCTTTTACACACAGTACTTCTTCTTCTTCTTCTGCGTTCGTGGGCTGAAACTCCCACGTACACTACGTGGTTTTTTTGCACGAGTGGAATTTTACGTGTATGACCGTTTTTACCCCGCCATTTAGGCAGCCATACGCCGCTTTCGGGGAAAGCATGCTGGGTATTTTCGTGTTTCTATAACCCACCGAACTCTGACATGGATTACAGGATCTTTTTCGTGCGCACTTGGTCTTGTGTTTGCGTGTACACACGGGGGTGTTCGGACACCGATGAGAGTCTGCACACAAAGTTGACTCTGAGAAATAAATCTCTCGCCGAACGTGGAGACGAACTCACGCTGACAGCGGCCAACTGGATACAAATCCAGCGCGCTACCGACTGAGCTATATCCCCGCCCACACACACAGTACAAACACCCTTCCATTTGAACGCTCACCAAACGGGAACATCCTAGGTGCCCTACGTAAAGAGCGAGCAATTTTTAAAGAATTAATTTTGCAGATTGTCTCGAACACTTTTTGGACCCATCCTGAACTCAGGTCAAACATGAGTTACTTCCCTTCGGGTCTCATTCTATCGATGTAAACTGGCGATAGCCGTGAATCGATGATTATCAAAATGTTTTTGGACCGTGGTGCGTTTTTTGCGCTAGACCTAACTTTTAAAATCTAAATAATAAATTGACAGCTTGTTACACAAACATTCTTTCTTTCTTTCTTTCTTTCTTTATTTGGTGTTTAACGTCGTTTTCAACCATTCAAGGTTATATCGCGACGGTACACAAACATTCTTTAATCATAAAAGAATTCTTTTTTCATCAAGACAAGATCAGTACAATTCGAAGTTGTGAAAGTTTGAAAAAAGAAAAGCCCGGAAGCAGGGTCACGCAAGGGTCGTAGCAGACGACGCCGGTTTATCAGTGCATATCGTCGTTCCTCTCAACTGACAGTCAAAAGCTATCGCTAGAGTTCTTGTGAACCACAGCCGTTTGTTTCGTGCATAAAAACGTGCTATTGTAAATAGTCGCATTCAAATAACTAACTGACGACTACATTGTGAAAAAGGGAAACTGGATCACACGGGTTCACGATGGCTCAGGGGTAAGATAAACCACGCAAAAATAAATTCTTTGAAAATTGTTCGCTCTTTACGGAGGGCACCTAGGATGTTCTCAATCGGTGAGTGTTTAAATGAAAGGGTGTTTGTACTGTGTGTAAAAGCCTGACCGTATCTGTGATGGTTTACGGGAGGCTTACTGTGCCTTTAATAGTCAAGTTTTGATTTCTCTTTTTTTTTGTAAATTAAAAAAAACAACACTTTTGTCTATTTTAAAGGAGGTTACTTCCCTTAGTCTCCGTATGGTTCGCAAAATGTGCCAACAGTTTTTGGGTTTATTAGAAATGGAAAAAAAGTTTTACGGTCGGCGGGAAAAAATAGTTTTGGTCGGGTTACCCTAAACCAACATATGTTTTGTTTTGGCCTAAACCCATTGCTATGTCAAAACAATGTCTTATGACAGCGGTTTTTTCTTGAAAACCTGAATAAAGAAAGAGAAACACCCCCGTTGCTCACGGAAACCGATCTGAAATAGATAAAGCAATGAGCAAATAGAGGAATAAATAAATAAAGGGATAAATACATCAATTAGTTACTTTTGATTGATTTATTTTGTGTGCACATTATCGTTTTTTAGTTTTATACAATGTACAAATGAACATCACATAAAACATTCACAAGGTTTGAAAATGAGACTGACTTCACCCTAACTTCACACATACAAACAAATATATACACCGACATATCACGACAATGATAGACTTGAAGGGGGTGGGGGAGAGGGTTGTTTGGCGGAGGATTGATTTAATTGGCGGTTTAATTTATTAATTTAAAAATGTAGGTGTTTATGCATTGATTCATTAATCAATTAAAGGCTAGGATCAGAATAATTAAACCCTATAGTTCTACTTAAGCAAGTGTGTCATCTTCCTCTGCTCAGGACACAAAGTGGACGTGAACTTCAACCCAGATCTCAGTAGAACGGTCGTCGTCAAGGACAATCTGACCTTGAACTCTGTGTACTCAGTGTGCGCGCGCACCTACTTCGCCAACAACGGAAACGGTGTGGTCAGTGGTCCGAGCAACGTCAGCTTGACCGAAATAGCAGGTATGTATGTTTATGTTAAAGAAAATTTACAAAACCGAGACATTTGCACATTTCCTGAAAACTTAAATATATTTGTAAATGTACTGTTTTACTCGGGGATTTAATGTCCTAAATACTATAGGAAATGTGTTAATTTCCTGACTTTGACATGCAGATTATTGATAGATGTATTGAACAGAAAAGAAAACGGCAAAGTCATCTCGATGCTCCTAAATTGTCTATATTAAGAGCGCTTGTCTTTTTTTTGTTACCTTAGTACTTATGCAATGTACGACTTGATGTCCACATCATGGCTTTTTTTTAAACACAAAATGAGATTGAAAACGATTATGTAAGAGAAAGATGATTACGTTATTTTACGTATTATAAAAAGTGTGTGTGGTTGTGCTTGCGTGCGTGCGTATGTATGTGTGTTTGTGCGTGTGTGTGTGTGTGTGTTCCTGTGATAGTGTTATTACTGTTGTAATTTTGCACCTACTTTTCAGTTTATTCACGGTCACGCATGTTTTATCAGTTTCAGGCCAAGACGACAGTGTATTGCACAGAGCTATTGCCGGCTCCGTGTCTGTGGCCCTTGTCATGGCAGTTCTCTTCTGTGTTTGGTGAGCATACTACTGTCTACAATAACAGTAATAGTAGACTCTTTTTTTTTTTTTTTTTTTTTTTTTAGAAATCTATAAAATTAATGTACCCTAAAAACACAGTCCTCCTCGTGTAAATCATTCGGCTCACTATTTTAGATCTGGCATTAACGGGGAATAGGGCTCACTATTTTAGATTTGGCATTGACGGGGAATAGGGCTCCCTATTTTAGATCTGGCATTAACAGGGAATAGGACTCACTATTTTAGATCTGGCATTAACGGGAAATAGGGCTCCCTATTTTAGATCTGGCATTAACGGGGAATAGGGCTCACTATTTTAGATCTGGCATTAACGGGGAATAGGGCTCACTATTTTAGATCTGTGAAATTATCAACTTCCACGAAGAGAAAACTATTTGTTATATTTTTTTTAAATCTCGAGGGCGAGTTATGGGTTATTTCCAGCAAGCTTCTTATTGAATTAATGAAAATAGCCTTTAGCTTTTATTTTCTTCGATTTATTGAAGGTGGTCCATATCAGGGGACTCATACATACTTTGAGATTTTGCTATTATTTTTTTGTTTGCAGGAGAAACACGGGGTCAAGACTGCTAAATTGTAACAAATACGGTCTTAGCTGTCATATAAAGCACTTTTTGTGTTATAAAAGCGTTGGCTGTGGACAGAAACGAGTCCGTTTTAGGCGGCAAATTTAGAGCGAACCATGCCAAAAGTGAAAAAAAGAGAAAAAGCCTAACGGTTTTGAGGTTTGTGTTTCTGCAACTCTTTTGACATGTGCAAGTTGTCCAGAGAGGGTGAATACAGCCAATAAAAAAATTTTGAGCGCTCTAGCGCCGTTAGTTTGTCAGAACAAGAGGTGGTCCATATTAGGAGCCGGTCCATATTAGGAGCCCTTCCCCTACCAAATATCTATTTCCCCCGACTGCATTTTGTTCAGAATGAGCTCTGAATGGGAAGCAAATAAAACTTGTTACTATTATACTATGGCTTTTTGTAATCTGTCTTGTGTGTTTGGACAACATTTTACGCTGAACATGTGTGATGATACACACCTTTCCGACCACCCCTCGTATCCAAAAAGCATAAACTTATCTTTTGTTTAGCGTGGAACCGTGGCATATGTCTATATCTGTCCCATAAACCATAAAAACAACCTATTCAGACAGTTTCTTCTTCTTCTTCTTCTTCTGCGTTCGTGGGCTGAAACTCCCACGTACACTCGTGTTAGACAGTTTCAATTTTCACGATGCATGTCACACTTTTGGTACACAGCTTTATGGAATGACCCATATACACAACATCTCCTCACAATACAATCGGTTCTGTGAAGAAAACTGACAGGGCTATTCTGATTTTTGTTTCGATTTTCTTCAGGAGGGTTGCGGTATAGAAATTGTCGCAATCACTCTTTTGCACAGTTGCAAATTATGGATAATAAAACAAATTCGCCTTTACACGTATACAAAAAGGTTGTTGCAATGACGTTTCTTCCCGTTTCAGGTTGTTTTGGAAAAAAGGAAAGCGAGCGAGACATAAATTTACCACTTCAGTTGATGACGATGTTTTTGAAATAGTAAGTGTTTTTGCGCATCTACTAGTGTGTGTGTGTTAGTGTGTGTGTGTTAGTGTGTGTGTATGTGTGTGTGTGGTTGCGTGCGTGCGTGCGTGAGAGACAAAAAGACGATGAAAATACTATTCGAAAAACAAATTCAATGTTGTGTGAGTGTACGCACGGTACGTTGATTACCTATGAACTATTCTGAGAAATTGAAATTAGAGTGCTCAGAGTACACAAGTTTGAATGTACGCTGTATGCATTTGTTCATTAACCGGACAAAAAAAGGTAGGCATAGTTTCTAATGAGTATGGTAAGAATATCTTTTGAAATAGTATCCTCAAACTTTTTGGACAGTGGATCTAACAGCCCTTGCAATTTCGCTGGATATTATTTTTAAAATCTCTACATGGTATTAAATGACCTTTTACTGACCAGTGTTGATTGTCCTCTGTCTTATCTCAGAAACGTCCTCGAAGAGGACGCAGACCATCACCCCCTGGCGAAGGTTTCTCCAACGGCAGCTTTACCCCGACGATCACAACGATAGAACATACACAACCCAACGCGCCACCGGCCAATCTACCACCACCAACAGACGAGACATCTGGACGCGGGCATAACAGTCCGCTACACGCAGACCAGGTCAGAGAAATCCCTTTCGTGCCTACAGCCGCTCCAGTAACCGCTGAAAATATTCATCCTCGCCCCAAGAACCTTGCGGAAAATCAACAGCCTGCTAATCCTTGTGGTGTAGGGAGTCCTCAGCAACCTGTGACAAACTACCTGGACTATCTTGGGATTGCACTTTCTGACGAACAGAAACATGATGCTGAGCCTCTCGCTGACGCCATGCTGGACCGGTCGCGTGGAGAAGTCTCCGGATTTGGCGAACTCCCCGTTGAACATGCAAGCGGTGCCCCTTCGAGTGCATCGATTGAAGCGAGCTCGTCCATTTTGTCAACGGCGTACGTACAGGTGGCAACAAACCGATCACCGCCACCACAACCAGCACCCTTGCAAGAGCTTGAGGTTCAGGTGTACGAGGTAACAGCTTCCCCACATACCTGGACCAAGGACGACGGGGTAAGCCAGGAATCCAGTGGCGCAAGCGTGGATTCATCTTCGGCGTCTTCTGTGGGTAGCCTTTGCAGTGCTGACACAACTTCTTCTGGGGAAGACTCGAGCAGTCAGACATCTGGAAATGTTACAGCCACAACTCTGAATGGAAACGTCGAGGACACGGCATCTCAAGCTAACACTGTAACGTTTGAATTGGACGCCCTCTCTCGGCCTTCTCCGAACATCACTGTGATCGCAGTGGGAACAGGGTTGTCTTCAGACGTACAGAAAGCAGACTCTGCTTTAAAGTCTGGATACGTACAGGACATGCTGTCTTTTGGAGACACGAACCCTACAGAACCGCCGCTTTCGCGTAGTTTAAACAGTGATGACTCATCGTCGGAAAATACGCGAGGCACTGCGTTACCCGCATACGTCGCCACCACAGCGGTAGAGAAAAGCTTACCAGAAGAAGACTCGACTACTACGCCCACGACAGAAGTCAGGATGACAAGAGAGCACCCAGAACCAGACTATGGCCAACATTCAGCTCATACAGTTACAGACAGAGTTCATTGTTTTCAAGGGAGTCAAAATGGACTAAAAAGGGACGAAGCAACTCTGACGAACGAGAAAGACGCAGACGATAGTCCAAACGGACGTTCCACGAACGAAAGTGAAAAGGACAATAAATTAGTTGAAACTCCTACGAACCGAAGTGAACCAGACTATATTTCAAAAGAAGTTCAAGGCAACATACCTTTATCCACTGAAAGCGACAGACAAGAGAACGGAACACGACCCGAGGGCGTTGTGAACCCAAACAGCCGCCCAATGGTGAATCCTTATGTGCGATTGGACGACGAATATCCTCGTTGCGAACAGCTAAATGGTTCCGACGGTTTAAAACCAACACCGAAGCCACTCCAATTCTCAAACGATATCACTGGAACAAATTCCACATCAGATTCTGATGCAACAGATACTAACTCTTCAGGTTCTACATCTCCAGACGACTGCAACTCTCGATCTGTGGAGATAACGACCGATAACTCTGGATCAACCCTCGGAAGTTTGTTAAAACATGGTTACGTCCCTCAGTTGTCGACTCGCAGACAGGGCTCAGTGTTGTCCAATGAATCAGGGTATTGCAGCCCCCCGTGAGGACTTCATTTTTTACACCCCCGGTATAGGGGTGTGTATAGGATTCGGTCGATGTGTTTGTTTGTTTGTTTGTGTGTTTGTGTGTTTGTGTTCGCATATAGATCTCAAGAATGAACGGACCGATCGTCACCAAACTTGGTGAACAGGTTCTATACATTCCTGAGACGGTCCTTACAAAAATTGGGACCAGTCAAACACACGGTTAGGGAGTTATTGGTGGATTAAGATTCTACAAGGACTTATAGAGGGACATATTAATGGTCAAAGGGAAATAACCTTCTCAGTTGGTGGCAGTGAGAATGGTAAGGACGGGGGTGTTTTTCCTACCTCGGAGGAATTTCTTGTTTTTAATAAGAAAAGGCACGTCGATATAAACATGCCATACCCATCAACAGGCCTGAAAGTTGCGAGTATTTTACTCGCCATGGAGTAGAAACATGTAACTGGCGAGTAGAAAATATAATGTTCATCTACTCGTCAAATGCGAGGACAGTTGCTGAAACAAATTGTTGGTTTGGCTAGTAAAGTTTGCTATCTGGCTTGTAAATTTTCAGAATTACTAGCCAAAGGCGAGTACACCATTTGTTGGACTTTCGAATTCAGGACTGATCAAACAAACTAGTGTTATATGACATACCACTCCTAACCCAAATTGAGCACTGATTAACCGTTTTGCTCGATTTTGAAGTGACATCGACTAACTCAATCTGCTCTCTGGTTGGAGGTTTCAATCAATCAATCAATATGAGGCTTATATCGCGCGTATTCCGTGGGTACAGTTCTAAGCGTAGGGATTTGTTTTTAAATTTTTTTATGCAATTTATATCGCGCACATATTCAAGGCGCAGGGATTTATTTATGCCGTGTGAGATGGAATTTTTTTACACAATACATCACGCATCAAATATGGCTCGCTGTGACATATCTCTCAGGTCTGAACGAAAATGTTTGACGAAAATCTGCGAGACACTTAACCTGCTGGCTAAAAAGTGGTCGCCAAGAAGGTGCTATTGCATCCGAAATTCCAGCGAACAGAAGTGAACCTTAATCCACTTAAACTGACGAACAAGTTAAGAACACAGAAGAATGCCCGAGGGTTCTATGAACTCTGACTGCTGTGCAATGTCGCCTCCCAGTGTTAGATTGGACGATGAAAATCCTCCCAGTGGACCACTTAACTGTTCCGACGGTTCAATGCCAACACTGAAGGAGCTCCTTCTATTTCAAATCAACAGTGGGTCAGATTACACAAGAGATTCCAAAGGAAGAGAGACTCATTTTAACCAGTTCTACTCTAAACTCCATTCGCTGAACTTAAAATGTCCAAAAGGGCCCAGTTCATGAATTGGAAGAAGAAGAAGAAGAGACTCGTAATTCAAGTTTCACATCTGCAGCCAGTGGCAACCGCATTTCTCAATCCGTGGAGATTACGAACGATAACTCCGTATCAATTCTCGAAAGTCTGTTGAAACTTGGTTACGTCCCTTACGCCGATGGACAGTTGTCGACCCTGCGACAGGAGTCTGTGGGGTCTGATGAATCGGGGTATGTCTATGATGAATCGGGGAATGTCTCTTTATGATTCAGGGTCTGTTGCTTCTGATGACAGAATCGGGGTACGTCTCCCCATGAGAACTTCATTATATGATGCGAATGAAAGGGCTCGTAGACATACATAATTATGCAGTATAATCATGTCAAACAAACTAAAACTCTTGTTGTATGGCATCCGAATCAAAACTCCAGTTGAACAGTTGTTCAATCCCCCCCCCCCCCCCCCCCCCCCAGTGTTGAAGTGACTTGCTTCTATATACGCGCTCTCTGACTGGAGGGTACAGTAGTGTGTGACTGTTTGCGCTCGCCAGTGAGAGAAGTCTGATGAATACATTGCTGGTTTAGCGCCTGTGCTCTTCACAATGCAGGGACTTCCGACCTTATTCGTGCAAAGCTTTTTGTAAGTCGGTTGAAAATTGGCATTGTTAAGAGCACTTCAGACATGTCTTGTGCGTGTACACTGTCTTTTGTATTTAACAAATGTGACTGGACGGAGGAAGTTCCCGTTTTTGTGTTCTGTTTTGCTTGTTTTAAAATTAGATTTAAGGCACACTCGTGAAGACAGTTCGAGTCACCATCTCTGATCTGGCCAGGTTTTTTTCATGGAGTAGATCTAGACCCATCCCTCCACTACCCCCCGCGGGTTAGGGGGAAGAATTTACCCGATGCTCCCCAGCATGTCGTAAGAGGCGACAAACGGATTCTGTTTCTCTTTTTACCCTTGTTAAGTGTTTCTTGTATAGAATATTGTCAATTTTTGTACAGATTTTAGTCAAGCAGTATGTAAGAAATGTTAAGTCCTTTGTACTGGAAACTTGCATTCTCCCAGTAAGGTAATATATTGTACTACGTTGCAAGCCCCATGGAGCAATATTTTGTATTAGTGCTTTTGTGAACAAGAAACAATTAACAAGTGGCTCTATCCCATCTCCCCCCCCCCCCCCCCCCCTTTCCCCGTCGCGGTATAACCTTCGTGGTTGAAAACGACGTTAAACACCAAATAAAGAAAAGTAAGGTAATATATTGTACTACGTTGCAAGCCCCTGGAGCAAATTTTTGATTAGTGCTTTTGTGAACAAGAAACAATTGACAAGTGGCTCTATCCCATCTCCCCCCCTTTCCCCGTCGCGATATAACCTTCGTGGTTGAAAACGACGTTAAACACCAAATAAAGAAAGTAAAGAAAGAACATCCCTCCACTTGGTCGAATACTGCATACCAACCATTAACAGCCTGTTAGCAGCTCTCTGTTCACCATTGGAATTTTTGTATGAATTAATTTCGAAAAGTCAATAGTAGTTTTCAAAACAATTCATCAAAAGAAATCCCAACTCACCACAGGAAGATGTAAGGGTCTTGATTTTTGGTATGTGACCAAATCGAAGGATGGTCTTAAACCATGAACACGTTTTTCCAGACCTGAAATGGTGTGTCGAACTGTTCTCACGAGAAGAATTCGAGAGTGCCTTTAAAATCTACAAACATGTATTCGAGAGCGCGAATTTGTATATTTAATAGCACTTGAGTTGTGCATCTGACTACATTGACATGGCTTTCACTTTTAGTGAGCCGATTTGCGTCCTTTCTAATTAGATGGCGTGCATATCAACAGAAACTTTCACAGAACCGCTGGTGCCGACGATTGTGCTCTTAAAGGATTATTTTCTTAATGTCGAGATCTCAGGGTGCGTTTGAGTTGTGCAGTTGGGTACTTTGACACGCCTGTTACAGTTGTTCAAATTAGACGATTAGTAATTTTCTGATTGTGTGTGTCTGAGAGGAGATAGAAAGTAATTGACTTCCGGAGTATCGCTGGTTTTGGATAAAATCAGGACGAATTCCCAACCGGCTTGGGCAATACAATGTTTTGTATTCTGTCTTTTCTATAGGTTTACCATACAAAGATTTGTTCTCAATGTGAAGATCTCAGAAAACCATTTTAAACGCCTTTGGTTCGCTTTGCGTTGTGGTTGCATCTTGCGCCACCGTTTTGCACGGATGATGCAAGTTTTGTGACGGTTGTTGTAATTTCTAATTTTACCTATTGCATCACATTTAAATCCTTTATTGCTGTCGTTTCGAATTCAGTAGAGAGATGTTAGTGATGTACACTGGTGCAATAAACTCATTAATGAAAGAAACAAAGCTCTTAGTAGCAGTTCCTAGATTCCGAATGTGTTTGTTCGATTTCAGAACTTTGCGATTTGTTTTGGTATAATTCAACAAAGGCTAATTTTTAAGTGCTGTTTTAATTTTACATTTATGACCAAATGCAAAATATATGAATACCCAAAACCCTAATTAGACTTTATCATTGAATGTACTTTATTTTTGGATCCTTTTGTATATATGCACCAATGTACAGCTGCCAATATTTCTGGCTCGAGTTATACGATTGTGTTCTCTTGAAGTTTTGTTGTTTCAATGCTCACTTTTTTCTGCAGGTAAAATGATCCACATGTTTTGTACAAATCCATTTCAATTCCGTTGTACAGAACGTTATGTGCGATTGATGTGTCTTATTAAACCTGTATTTTTAAAGCATGGCTGACAGAATTGTTTAGATGCGCTAAGACAATGTTCCGTTTGATATACTCATTCTAATGGACAATTAAATGTTTCTCAAGTGTTATTGTTATTGGTATGAAACACAATCCCGTTTCGTGCCTGGATTAAGTATAACTCGTTTATGAGATTGATACGCAGTATAGGTGTACGTGTAGACTCAACGTCGGGCTCATCTCATATGAAAACAGTATTGATAGCTTAAGGTTTATAAATTCTCGTATTATTATTATTAGTATTATTATTAAGGTTTGTCGTACTACAGCTTATGTGTGTCGTTCTGCAGCTTTGTTAAATAGGTTATGGGGTCCAATTTGTTACATGGATGTCTAGTCCATTTAATACGTCCTTATCAATATCAAATGAAAAATACAATGTATTCCCTTAATATCTATCTTTAATGACCACATTTTACTCATGTATACAAACATTACAAAAATAAAAATATGGTATCCATTTTGTATATGTATCTGCATGTCTGTGCGTGTATGAGAGTGTGTGTGCAGTGGCGGATTTAGGGGGAGGCTAAGGGGGCCCGCCCCCCCCCCCCCCCCCTTCAGGGAAAGAGAGAGAGAGAGAGAGAGAGAGAGAGAGAGAGAGATGATTAAATGACAGTTTCTGATCTTAGGTGGCCCTAGATTGCAGCATATTGCTTCCTTTGAAAAAAACAAATTCCGGGGGGGGGGGGGGGGCATGCCCTCGGAACCCCCTAGCATGTTCGGGCGCTTCGCGCCCTCAATTATAGGGCGCTTTGGGCCCTTAATTCAGGCGCTTCCCGCCTTCAAGTTTGCGCAGAGAAGTTTGGGTGGCCCCCCCTCTTCCTTAAGATCCTGGATCCGCCCTTGGTGAGTGTGTGTGTGTGTGTGTGTGTGTGTGTTTGTGTGTGTGTGTGTGTGTGTGTGTGTGTGTGTGTGTGTGTGTGTGCCAAGGCGTCCTATATGGAACACTTCGAACATTTTCTGGCACGAATTAGACTTGAAGGTCAACAGAACTGAGAACAACCGAGATACAAAAGAGATTCCTTTGCGGGGAAAACAAAGATAGATGTATTGATTATGATCTATTATAATACATTATGATAAAACAAAAAGTGGCCAATATGTTCCGCGCCATTAACATGTGCAGGAACAACAAACAAGCAAGGAGAAAAGCCATCACCTTGAATCTCCCAAGACGATGTCCCAACATCGAAGTTCAGTCTGGTAAACAACGCTTTGTCTTCTTTAGCTCGTGCAAATGCCAGTCAACCAATCTCAAGGATAATGATTTTCCTGTGTTTCAACTCTTGATTACTCAGTTGGGATGACCAGTACGGAAGAGGAGAATGAGACCACAATAACAGGCATGACAGAGAGAAAGGTGAAAGACAATAAGCATATCAAAAGTTATGTTTCTTCACTCATTTCTCTTCGGATTTCACCGGGAGTAGCGAACATGAATCCGTGGACATGGGGTTGTGTGTGTGTGTGTGTGTGTGTGTGTGTGTGTGTGTTATTGTGGGCTAGTGTGTGACTGTGTGTGTGTGTGTGTGTTATTGTGGGTTAGTGTGTGTGTGTGTATGTGTGTGTGTGTGTGTGTGTGTGTGTGTATGTGTGTGTGTTATGGGTTTGTGTGTGTGTGTGTGTGTGTTAGTGTGTGTGTGTTATTGTGGGTTAGTGTGTGTGTGTGTGTGTATGTGCGTGTGTCCCAGTGTGTGTGTGTGTGTGTGTGTGTTCCCTCCTTGCCAGTGCATAATTCACAAGAACTTTCTTTTGTGCCTCCAAAGATCAATTACTAGGTATGAAAGAGAAAGACGGACAGAGAGGGATAGCTAAGGGGCGGATGGAGCTCTCTTCGTTCAAAGAACAGTTGTAGTTGACACGGTGTGTCAACTGATTCCGTTCATACACCGGATGTTTCCGTTCGTACGCAGGATGCTTCCGTTTATACGGCCCCATTTTTGGCACTTGCTTGGTGAAAAAACGTGGCGGTAAGTAGTGTGGGCAGTGCACTTTTGTGATATTGCAAGAATTAAGTAGCTAATTGGTTGGGCTATGTGTACAATAAGTACCAAGGTGCTAGTAATCCGCATGATAACACACGCGGCCCAAACGTGGCAGAATTGCCTGATTTTTTTTACATTTTTCTTGTTTTTCTCGCTCTGTTATCAAATCGGACCCCTGATTTGCACATGATCCCCAAAACCATTGCCTGTTACGACATTTCGCTTGAACAGAAGTTTATAGAAACCCATGGCTTTTGTACAATCACTTGTCTTTTGAAAACATGCAGATTCTGTTCGTACGCCATGATTTCGTTCGTCAGGCAATTCTGCCACGTTTGGCCCGCGTGTGTTATCATGAGGATTACTATATCGTTCACATAGCCCAACCAATTAGCCACCTAAGTTTTGCAATATCACAAAAGTACGCAGCCAACACGACTTACCGGCACGTTTTCTTTCCCCAAGCAAGTGCCGCAAATGAGGCTGTATGAACGGAAACATCCTGCGTGCGAACGGAAACATCCGGTGTATGAACGGAATCAGTATACACACCGTGGTTGAGGAGTAAACTTCATCGAAGCCACACTGCATTCTTCCGCCACAGCTTTTCTCCTGGAAAAACGCTCCATCCAAACTGTCCAGTGACTTTGGTCCGTAATTAGACTAACACCTTCGTTTATTTCTTTATTTGTCTAGCCATCAAGCCCACCTGCGAACGTAAACGTGTATTTCAGAATTTGACTGGTAGATTTATTACAAAAGAAAACAGCGCGCTAGCAGAAAGTGTTTTATTGATTTGTCATTTACCCTGGACACTCCAGTCAACTTGTCTAGTAGAGGTTACAAGTTCGATCTGTTGGTATATCATAAATGTCACAGGTAGCAGGTAAGCTGTCAGAATGCATTGTACTTGGCACCACCGTCGTAACCGACACCACCACCAGTTTTCTCCAAGTTCATAATCCCTCTCAAGGAGCGCCTACACACACAAAAAACATAAAGCTTCAGAATGTCCACCACGTGCATGCAGATTCAATTTTACATTTTCCACTTTGCACTTTCAGCAAAACTTGATACATTGTATAAGCGCCACCGCCATCACCTCCACCGACACCACCACCACCAGCTTTCTCAAAATTACTCCCCAGGAGCACGCACGAAAAACAGGCTTCAAAATTTCCATCACTACGTGCATGCAGAATCTACGTCACAATTTCCACTTTGCACTTTCAGCAAAACTTGATACATTGTATAAGCGCCATCACCACCACCTCCACCACCACCACCAGCTTTCTCCCAGGTCAGAATTCCTCCTTAGGAGCACTCACGAAAAACAAGCTTCAAAATTTCCATCACGTGCATGTAGAATCTACGTCACAATTCAAAACCACCGCATGGCGAACATAAAACTTTAATGGAGCCGAAAGCGACGAAAGTCAACATGGCGGCATTCAAGGCCCGTCACTCTTGAATGCGGTGGCCGCACCGGAGAGAGTTGGTGGCCTTAGGGGGAACCCCTACTTTCAATTCAACAATAATCACTGGGTCGATGCTGTAGAGGTTGCCCCCCTTGGCACCGGGCTGTCGGATGTTGGTTTGTGAATTGATTGCTAGCTGGAGTGCGACATTATTCAATCTCGATTGTTTGTTTTAGTAATTTGGGGTCTGGCAGGCTCAGAATCTATGGGTTAATGGTAAGGGGTGAGCTTGAACGGAAGACGGGGGATTTGTCGTGGTGCGAAACATATTTTAAAGGCTCAGTCCTTTCAGTGTAATTTAAAACGTTTCAGCTCACCATATCAGATCGTGCCATGCTTTGACATGGGAAAAGCCCATCCCTTCACGAGGACACATACCAACATTCAACAGCCTATTTCTTTCTATGCAGAGCGGATGTTTTACAAATATTGTTTTTGATTTTATTTATGAAACCATTTCTTAAAAAGACACTAGTGTATAACATACGGCAGACAGATAGACAAACAGTAAAGAATGGAGTCAAAAAAGTTCTCCTGTGAGACTGAAGCACAAATGCCACGAATCAAGAATTTATGAAGACGTACGTTTACTCTGGCCTAATCTTCCGGAAACAATTGCTTGTTTGAGACAGACGTCGATACTGTCTAGCACGTACGGGGCAAGTCACTGACCTAGTCACGCTAGCTGATGGGGTCTATGTCGACCAAAAGAGGGGGATTCCCTGTATACAGGGAATCCCACAGGTGGGAGTTCCTGTAAGTGTTTCGCCGATCTCGCTGAAAGTCACGTGATGCCTAGCGACATCGGTAGAATTTGATGTTTTTCGATCTTATTTCTTAAAACATTCGAGTATGGTTTGCAATTTTGATTTAAGAAAAGTTTAAATCGATAACTAAATGAAAAAAAACGCAGCTAAAATAAATTACTCGTAATAACGACATACTGCACGCGAATTCGGGAATTTCATAACAGATTTTCTTGTGGAACCGCCATTGTGGAAGGGGATGTAACGCTAAGTTTACTCAAATCGGGTTACGGCAGTCACGCGCTTGGCACGAGATCGGGCGGTATCCTACTTCCTTACAGTAACTCCCTATTGTGGGATTCCCTGCAGGTGGACTTCCTGTAGGGGGATTCACAGTATTGATTGGCTGACAGTCTATCTAGTACGCATGTGCTCACAAAGCTCACTCTTTTGGTAGACATACATCCCATCAGCCCTAGTTACCTTCTCCCACTGACGGGCTCATGCAAAATAATTGTTGACGTATGGCCGACTGTGAAGGGAAATGGGATTCAGATACAGGGCGGGGATGTAGCTCAGTTGGTAGCGCGCTGGATTTGTATCCAGTTGGCCGCTGTCAGCGTGAGTTCGTCCCAACGTTCGGCGAGAGATTTATTTCTCAGAGTCAACTTTGTGTGCAGACTCTCCTCGGTGTCCGAACACCCCCCGTGTGTACACGCAAGCACAAGACCAAGTGCGCACGAAAATATCCTGTAATCCATGTCATAGTTCGGTGGGTTATAGAAACACAAAAATACCCAGCATGCTTCCTCCGAAAACGGCGTATGGCTGCCTAAATGGCGGGGTAAAAAAACGGTCATACACGTAAAATTCCACTCGTGCAAAAAACACGAGTGTACGTGGGAGTTTCAGCCCACGAACGCAGAAGAAGAAGAAGAAGAAGAAGATAGATGTTAGGGACTTAGGGGTATAGTGTGGGGACATTGTAGCTAGTAGGAACGTTTTTCCTAAGAGATCGCTAGGGAAATCAGCAGCATGGCAGAACGAATAATAAAACAAAATCTAGTGTATCCATCATGTAATACGGGGAACACACGGAGCATTGACGCGCTAGCTCGATCGTGTCGCGTCAAACTGTACGTCAGTATTCCAAACTGCCTGTCCTCATACCTTCATCCCCGAACCTAAAGACAATCTGAGAGTTCAAGCACGCGTTCATCTGACGTCTTTGGTTGACGTGATACGCACTTGGAGGCAAAGCTGCGAACGGGACAAGCAGATTTTTATTAGAGAGCGTACGGCGGAGGGGAGGTGTGACGGCTTACTAACGCCAACAAGATTGTTAAAATGTGTATGAGAAAATTTCAAATGTCACTATTTCTAAAAC